>NW_004524607.1:13480232-13542998 GCF_000260255.1 Octodon degus
CTTATTCTACTGAGCTATTTCCCCAGCCCTTGTTTCTTGTTTCTTAATTTCCTCCTCCCTGCCTTGGTCATTTTGTGTTTGACCAGTCGTTTTTAAAAAGTGTGGAGCTGGGCCTCTGGGAGGCTGAGGCAGGATGGTTGAAAGTGTGAGGCCAGCCTGGGCTTAGCAAGACCCTGTCTCAAAATGTAAAAATAGAATAAAAAGGGCTGAGGGTGTGGCTCATTGTAAAGGCCCTGGGTTTAATCCTGCGTACCCCCAAGACCAAAATAAGGGGCCGGGGATTTAGCTTAGTGGCACATTGCTTATTTGGCAAGTGTGGGGTTCAATTCCATGTATGAAAAAAGAAAAACAGAACAAATAACCCAAAGCATCATGTCACTTGGGCCAGACCCCACCGTGATGTCTGGGTTGTACTAGCTGTAGTTTGGCGGTTTTGTGCAAAGCAGCCAGTATTTCCAATGTCTTGTGCCATCGGCTGTTACGCTGTGACTAAGGCTTGGCGCTGTGTGGGGGGCAGCGTTTCTGGGTCAGGTGGCCGGGCATCCAGATTGCTCAGATCCGTGAAGCTGTACAGGAGGCCCCTTCTTAAAAGGGCCTCAGCTATGTCCCCTCCTGTCCTGAAGGGAGGGGTTGGCCATGCCTCTCGCCCTCACTGCCGGGCTCTGGTTTTCAGTGCCCTTCTGGGAATCGGTCTTCTAGAATTACTCGCCATGTCGTGTGTGCGTGTGTGTATGCATTGTGTGTGCGTGCATTTGTGTGTGTCTGTCTGTCTGTCTTTCTGTCTCTGGGGAACGTAATTTGAAAGAGTGGAAAAATAGAGGCAGCCTGCCTGTTTGTCCCTGGGGGTGACCTGCATGATACCCCGATAGTCCCCCACCCCACTGTGACGTATCCTACAACCGTTATTTGAAGAAATGGAGCTGCCCTGGGTATAGCAGCCACACAGGGCTGGGATTTTCAGAGCAGGAGTTTTGGGAAATTCCCATGTCTTGAAGAAAAAAAAAAAGTTTGTGTAGCTTTGGCCAGCATCTGCCTGCCTGCATGTGCTGGTGCAGAGTTCTGCAAGGCTTGGTACACTTGTAGCAACAGGAGGGTTATTGGACAGGAGCTCACACATCCAAGGGTAGATCAGAGACTGCGTCTAGAAATAAATAAATAAATAAATAAAATATTAGACTAAAGACACTACCCTTGGTCCATCACTTAGCCCATTGTTTTTGCCACCTTTTAAAAAATTTATGTATTTAGTACAGGGTCTCACTATGTAGATGGGACTCGTAGTGATCTTCCTGTTTTCAGCCTCCCAAGTGCTGGGATTGCAGGCGCTCGCCAGCACACCCATTCTCATTTGTCATCTCAGTGTGCCCTGGGGACGGGTCTGGCGTGGCTTGTGGTGCTGGGGATTGAACCTCAGCCCCTGCGGTCTGCCTAAGCAGGCACTTTAATCTGCTAAGCTATCTTTTGTCGCTTTCTTTTATATATATTTTTGTCTTTTTTAAGACAGGGTCTCACTCTACAGGCCAGGTTGATCTTGAATTTGCAGCACTCCTCCTGCCTGAGCCTCCCAATGGTGGGCATGCACCGCCATGCCAAGCTTGTTCTTTCATTATCTGAAGCAGTTCTGGAAGTTCTCTTTCCTGAGTGTCTTTACAAGGTGTGATCAAATATCCTCCGAATGTTCAGGCTTGTAAAAGCACAACAGTAAGTCCTCATGCACCGTATTCCCTGGCTCTGGCACTGTGTGACTTCTAGTTCTTCTCCAGAGTCAAAGTAGCTGCAGGAGGAGAACATTCTGGATCAGGTCAGGACGAAGAGGCAGTCCCATCATGCAGCTGAAGACGCTCAAAAGAAACCTCCCAGAGCTGCTTCAGAAAGTGGCAGGAGTGATGGGATGAGTGTGTTTAATGTGAGGGGGAGGATTTTGAGGGTGAGCGATGACAGTATATCTTTTATTATAATACATTTTTTAAAAAAGTAAACAGGGGCCTGGCCTTAGCTCAGTTGTTTAAGTGGCTGCTTCCACAAAGCTGTCAGCCTCAGGTTGCTGTAGTTCGATCCCCACAACTCTCCAGCCAGCCAAACCAGCCAAACCAGCCATGAGGGCATTCGGAGCAAAAAAAAAAACCTTATTGGGGCTGGTGAGATGGCTCAGTGGTCTAAAGCACCTACTTGAAACAAGCTTGACAATGCACAGGGACCGCGGTTCGATCCCCCAGCGCCACATGCCAGCCGGCCCCGCCCCCTGGTGGGCTGAGCTGGCCACACACACACACACACACACACACACACAAATAAATAAATGTTAAAAAAAAAAAAAGTAAACATTCACAGTACTTTTTGATTATATCTCTTACGTATACTTCTCTGCCTGTCTTTGGGGGCAACAGACTATGCAGAATAATAAAATGATTGAGATTAAGCTGCATACCTGTAATCCTAGCACTGCCTCCATCTCAGGAGGCTGACTGAGGCAGGAAGATCACAAGTTTGAGGCCTGCCTGGGCTACGTAACGAGTTCAGAGATGGCCTGAAATACATAGACTCTTTCTCTAAATTAATTAATTAATTAATTTTTAAAAAATGACTGAGATTAATGGTTGGCCAAATATCTCAGCAGATTAAAGTGCCTGCAAGCAGGGGCTGGGGGCTCAATCCCTGGGCCTGCTATACCTGCCCCACCCCTGGGGCATGCTGAGAGGACAATTGAGACTGGGTATGGTGGCACGCACCTGTAATCCCAGCTCTTGGGAGGCTGTACCATGAGTCCGATCTAGTAGTGAGACCCTGAACACCCTGTAGAGCCTTCCCTAAAATACAAAAAAGAAAAAAAAAAAAAATTGAGATTAAAGGTACTTGCAGGGAGCACAGGGTCTTGTCCCCAGCTCCAGTGTGGCTCAGTTTGGGTGTGTGGTAAGTGACAGGAGGGCGGGATGGGAAGTCCTGCCTTCTGTCTCCAGGTGGCCTGGGCCCTACCCTCAGGCTTCTGCTTTGCTTTCTCTCCAGAAGAAGAAAGGGAAGGAGGCTGGCTCTGCTACCACGCTGCCATCACCCCGCACCCCCACCCTGCCCCCTGAGGCCAGGGCCCCTCATGCTGGTCCACTGGCTCCTGCCAAGAGGAGCAAGGCCAAGGCCAAAGGGAAGGAGGCCAAGAAGGAGGTGAGGCTCATTGGCAGGGGTGGGGACAGCGCCTCCTCTGCATTTCTGCAGCTGGGCTTGGGCATCGTGCGGCCAGGTGACTAGCAGCAGGCCCTGCATTGAGCACAGGGACCCGCACTTCGTTCCAGGGCCTGTCAGAGAGCAGGAGCACCCAATTTAGCACTGGGGCTCCATCATGGTCCCTTTGGCTTCGCTCAGGTGATGGTGAGGCACATGCAGGTACTCGTTAGCCCCTGCCAAGGCACATGTTTGAGATGCCACTTCAGTTCCCATGGGCAGCTGTCGCTGTGGTAATAGGACAGTGCTGAGCACCGAGTGTGGAGTACTGTGCTGAGTGTGTGCAGGCCCTGCGTAGTCACTTCCAGCCTGTGTCCCCTTCCTGCTGCCTGGGGTGTGTCCAGCTGGAGCCTCCAGTGTACACATGCAGCATCACCATAACCCCAGGTTTCAGGCAGGGACCCCTGCCAGGTGGGGGCCCAGGGCAGGGTCCTGAGCTGCTGGTCTGCTGCGCTGTCCCCAGAACCGCGGGAAGGGGGGCGCGGTGAGCAAGCTGATGGAGAGCATGGCTGCCGAGGAGGACTTCGAGCCCAACCAGGACTCCAGCTTTTCGGAGGACGAGCACCTGCCCCGCGGGGGCACTGTGGAGCGGCCACTGACCCCAGGTGAGGGGCTAGAAAGCTCAGTGTGCCTGGAGGGCCCCTGGGGTCCTTCACAAAGCTTGATCTGAGCTCTGGCCTGAGCAGCACCAACAGCATGTGCAAGGGCCCGACAAAAGGAGGCTAGTTCGGCTCTGGCTATGTAACCTGGGGGTGGCAGAGTGTCCTCTGGGCTGGGGACAGGCAAAGGCTGATCACCTGTGGTCTCCTGCACCTCTGTGATGAGCTTGGTGTCCATCCTAAGACCACACTTGGCTGCCCTGGTTGTGAGTGGAGAGCTGTGGCCAGGTGGTGTTGACGCAAGCCACCTGGCTGCTGTGGAGCACGTGTTAGGGGCCTTGGGAGGGCTGGGGTCCCCTTAGCAGTGATCACCATCAGACAGAGCTGGCAGTGACTAGGGGCCGCCGGGGGCTGGGCTGCAGGGAGGGGTATGGCTGGGATGAGGTTTGGGTTGTACAAGCGGAGAGGAGATGGGAGGAAGACTGGTACTGGGGTTCATGGGGAAGCTGTGGGGGCCACACATGTATGAAGTTTCACACATAGGATTCAGATGCTTGGAGGATACTCCAAGCAGTCACATCTAGTGGGCACTGGGCCCAGGGTGTGGGGAGGGAGTGGGTCATTCGCATGTTGGCCTGGGGTCCAGGGTTTGGGCAGCGGTGTTGCCCATGGTGCCTGGGTGCCATTCCGCTCTGCGTGATGTGGCACAGTATGGGGGAGCAGTGGCCCTGCCTTGTGGCTGAGGCCTAAGGGCAAGGGGAGTATAGCAGCCTCGAGGCTTCGGTGCAGATCTGGTGTTTAGCCACTTCTGCCCTTGACCAAAGCAGGTAACATGGTCATGCCGAATGCGCAGGCACGGGAAGGCCCCTCGGCCTGGGTGCAGGCCAGATGGGGATCGAAGAGTAGGTCCCTGCTGCCTGGCTCTAGCGCAGCCTGCCCTGTCTTGGTTCCGATGGGGTCTGGTGAAAGGGCCAAGAGGGAGTGTGGTGTTAAGAGCCTGGAGCCAGTGGGGCAGCCAGGCAGGGGCCTGAGTGCAACGGGCCTGCAGGGAGGCTTGGCGGCAGGCTTAATGGGCAGGGGTGGGGCTGGAGACCATGGGGGGAGGGTGCCCTGCCTAGGGGCAGCCCAGGGGCACCAGCACTGAGGGCAGGGTGGGGTGGCACAGGCAGGTTGTCACCCTGGTTCGCTCCCACCCAAGTACACACGTGCCGTCCCCTCACTGCCCTCTGCCTTGTAGCACCACGCTCCTGTGTCATTGACAAGGATGAGCTGCAGGATGGACTGCGCGTGCTCATCCCCATGGACGACAAGCTGTTATACGCAGGGCATGTGCACACCGTGCACTCGCCTGACATGTGAGTGCCCGGGTCAGGGAAGGCAGGCTGTGGGTGGCACCCTGGGGTCCTGGCCATTGTATTCGTGAAGCCCTCGGGTCTGGCTGGCCCGAACCCTATGATGAAGATACCAGGCTGGCAAAGAGAGGCCTTATCCACTCACATGGCCACTGCACATGTGCAGCTTCTGTGGCCTGGGTGGGGGCAGAGCTGGCTGGAGGCTGTGGGAGGTCTAGGGAGGCCTGCTGGCCACTCCCCTAACACACAGTGTCCCCTGCAGATACCGCGTAGTGGTGGAGGGGGAGCGTGGCAACCGGCCCCACATCTACTGCCTGGAGCAGCTGCTGCAGGAGGCGGTGAGTGGGGGGAGTGGGCCCTGTGGGCTGGGCTGGGCTTGGCTAGGGGCTGTGGCCACAACTTGGTGCCTTCTGTCTGTGCCCTCCCAGATCATCGATGTGAGGCCGGCCTCCACGCGCTTCCTGCCTCAGGGGACCAGGATCGCGGCCTATTGGAGTCAGCAGTACCGCTGCCTCTACCCAGGCACTGTGGTCCGAGGTGAGGCGCACTTGCCGTGGTGCCATCCTGTCTCTGTCACATGTCAGGGTCACGGACAGCCTGCTCTAGCTAGCCAAGCAGGATTCTTACTGGCTCACGTACCTGAGAACAGTAGGGTTGTAAGGCATGACTGGGCCTAGGTGCTGTTCAGAGGCCCTTGCCAGGTCTCCAGCTCGCAGTATCCCACAGAACCGCTCGGCCTGGGCTGGTTCACGCAGCTTCTTGAAGCAATGTTACTGTCTTAACAA
The DNA here is from genome assembly GCF_000260255.1 of Octodon degus. Lineage (NCBI taxonomy): Eukaryota > Metazoa > Chordata > Mammalia > Rodentia > Octodontidae > Octodon > Octodon degus. Next base: position 13,486,182 of record NW_004524607.1, read on the forward strand.
GCTGTCACTTTCTCCCTCTCTGGGTTTTCCCACAAGCTCCTCATAAGGCTTTGTTCATGTGGCATTTGCCTGTCCTGCTGCAGTGGTCTGACGGGCTGGCCTGGGCCAGGTTCCTGTCCCTGGAGTTGAAGGTGAGGGCAGCTTCCTCACCACCTTGACTGAAGGGCCCAGGAAAGGTAGCCTCCCCAGGAAAGTTGGGGCGTTGGCAACAGAACAGAACATGGAAGCTGGGCAGATGAAAAAAAGAGGTGCCCCAAAAGAGGCGTCAGACAGGCAGAAGGGGCAGGGACTGGGGTAGCTCCGCTCTCACCTGTCGCTGACCCAGCAGTCCAGAGGTGCACTGTGGGTGCCGGTGAGACCGGAACCCATGGGCCACATGCAACCCACTCCTGGGCCTCTGGCCATCTCTACATGTGGCGGAAAAAAGGCAAGGATTCCCAGCCACCGAGCAGCAGGGGTTGGCTACAGCCTGAGCCAAAGGGTGTTGGGATGGGAGGGTTCATGTTTCCATCTGTTAGTCGCGTTAATCAGTAATCCATCGATGTCCCTCTGTGTGGGAAGAGTTTGTTTTGGATTCTGATTTCTAGAGCAGTCTGTCCTCTGGCCCCAGGTGGGGCAACCTGCTCTCTAACTCCTCACACCGTCTCTTGGAGAGCATCTTGTGGCTCACATGGCCCTTTCTCTTTCTTGGTTATCTTCATAGACGATCTTTCAGAGGCTTACCGGGGAGGAGCCCAGGAGAGTCTAGACTTTCTCTTGCCCTGGGAGTCTGTAATCTCTTCTCTTACTCTCTGGAGAGAGCTAAGATAGGTGTAAATTCTAGATTGGAATTCATTTCCCCTCACCACATCCAAGTCATTGTTTGATTTTTATTTAGCTTCCAGTGTGGTTTGAGAACGTTACTGCCCTTGCAGTTCCCAGGTCTTTGCAAGAGACCTACTTCATTCTCTGGAAACTCTTAGGGCCGAGTTGTTCTCTCTGGGCCTGGAAGCCACAGGCCTTCACAGCCTTCCTCTCTCAAGCATCCTCCCATGAGTGGGATTTGGGAGAGGGGAGGGCTGTGATTGTGTGGTGGATCCCTTCCTCCCCTGAGGCCTTCTGGTTCCTGTCCTGGCCCTGTCTTGGTGCTTGTCCCATCTGCAGTCCTGGAACTCCCAACCGTTGGGTGGCCCTCAGAGTTCATCTCTCCCTCCCTGTTACTGTCCTCTCTTCTTTTTCTGCTCAGTTTTCTTGCAGACTCCCCCACTTTATCCTCTAACCCTTTCTGTTCTCTGGAATTTAAAAATTTCATGCTATCATTTAAAAAACTCCCAAGAGTTCTGTCTTACTGATGCTCCTTTTCCTAAGATGGGTTTCTGCTTCATCAGTACATTAATTTTTTAGCAAACGTTTCTCAGGACAAATTTTCCACATTGGATTTCTTTTTCTTTTTTTAGCAGAACTGGGGATTGAACTCAGGCCCTTGCACTTGCCAGGCAAGCGTTTATTCTACTGAGCTATCTCCCTAGGCCCTACATTGGATTTCTTTAGTTCCTTTTTCTCCTGAGCCCCTCTTGTCTGTGTTTGTTAGTTCTTTTGTCTTTTGTGGTTTTGTTTTTTGGACATAGGGTCTCACTGTGCAGTTGAAACTGGGTTTGAACCTTTGAACCTCCTGCCTCAACCTGCTGCCACACCTGGTCTGTGCTCCCTTTTGTTAAGAGATGTCACCTCTGGTCGCAAGTGAAGAGAAAGGATGATAAGCTCAGTGCATGAGTGCAACCTGTGTCAAGGTGGCAGGACTGTTTGTTGGGGACCCCCATCCCAGCAATGCCAGGCTTCAGCAGGCATCCTGAGCCACACAGGCCTGATATCTGCCTCTTGAGGCCCTGAGGTGTCACTGCTCCAGGTGTGGATGCCTGATAACCCCCAACTGCACCTAGTCCCCTTCAGTCCAGAGCTGAACAAACAACCTGGCTTCTGCAGGCCTGTCAGGGACTCTGGCCCAGTTTGGTTCCTCTCCATTGCCATCCCTACTCCTGGGGGTCTGTCTGGCAGTAGTACAGCTGAGGCCACAGTTACTTCCTCCACATCTATCCCAGTGCCAGTGTCCTTTCTCTCCCAGGGCTGAGGGCCTGGGGTCCCTTCCTGCTGTTCTGGGGTGCATCTCAGGTGTGGCTGCTGTTTGGTGGCGCTGAAGTACAGTGTGCTGAGAACCAGCCCCGGCCTGGTCTGTGTAACTCTCACACTCAAGCTCTATGGGGATGTCCCCAGCACTGTGCCCACTGTGCCTGGAGCTGTCCTCTGACCTGTCCCCCTGCTCCTGTAGGGTTGTTGGACCTGGAGGATGATGGGGACCTGATCACCGTGGAGTTCGACGATGGAGACACAGGCAGGATCCCCCTCTCACACATCCGCCTCCTGCCGCCCGACTATAAGATCCAGTGTGAGTGAGCAAGTCATGACTGAGGGCTCCCTACTGCCCTTCCTGGGGCTGCCTTCCCAGGTCCCCACCAGCATGGCCCTGGGCTGTCTGCCAGTTGGGCACCCAGAACCCACTGATGGGTGGAAATGATGGGGATGGTGATCTCAGGGCTCCAGATGGGTCCGGAGACCCATGTAGCATGGTGCCCAGGTTCTGGGGGGCTGGGCAAGTGGTTTGTTTTTTGTTGTTTTGAGACAGGGTCTAGCTATGTAGTTCAGGCTGCCTTTAAATTCACTTATGTAGCCCAGGCTGACCTCCAACTCATGGCGATCCTCCTGCCTCAGCTTCCCAAGTGCTGGGAGTGTGCACCACCGTGCCCCACAGGGTGAATGTTTTTGATGGTCTCAAGCAGTAGTATCACATTCTCACCTTGGTTCCCTGTGGTCACTATCTTCTTCAACTAGTAACAAGCCTGGGGCTCAAAGAAGTTAATAAAGCTAGGCATAGCAGTGCACACCTGTAATCTCAGCACTTTGGGACGCTGAGGCAAGGGTATCATAGTTTCAAGACCAATTTATGCAACTTAGTGACTTAATGAGACCCTATCTCAAAATTAAAAAGTACAAAAGGGCGTAGGCTATAACTCTGGGCAGAAACCCTGGGTTTAACCCCAGTATACGAAAAACAAAAGTTAATAACTCATCCAGGGCCCTGGCCCTCTCAAGGAGCAGAGGCAAGACTTGCCCTCTACTTATGGCCTCAGGAGTTGCATGCTTTCCCAGTCGGGTCTCAGCATCCCCCCTCATGATGCGCAGAGCTTTGGTTGGTCTTGGCCATGTGGGAGTCCACCTGGAATGGTCCCCACCATGCCCTGCTCCCTGAGCTGCACCGAGCATCACCCCAAAGCTGGGCCAGCACAGCCCCTGGCTCAACCACTATCTGCTGTGTCCTGTAGGTGCTGAGCCCTCCCCAGCTCTCCTGGTGCCCAGCGCCAAGCGCCGCAGCAGGAAGACCAGCAAAGACACCAGGGAAGGCAAAGAGGGGGCCACAGCCGGGTCCGAGGAGCCAGGAGGCAAGGCCCGGGGCCGCGGGCGGAAGCCTAGCACCAAGGCCAAGGGCGGTAGGTTGGCTCCGGCTGGTGGGCCCAGGCTGGGAATTCAATCTGGGGCTGGGGTCGCGGGGCATTTCTGCTCCTTTGCAGACTTAGAATCAGGCCAAGGGAGGGAAAAGGTCCTCACAAGCAGGGCTGAGCCTTAGCTCTATCCGTCATACCCAGGGAGGCGCTGTGGCCTATGAGCAGGGGCACACACAGGTGCCCCGGAGTGCAGACAGGCACTCTCACTCAGGCCTGGCAGCCTGGAGCCCCTCCCTGGCCTCCATTTCATTTGTTGTCTTCTCTTTTTCAGACAGAGCCACTGTCCTGGAAGAGGCAGCCTCCACTGATGAGGTCCCCATTACCCCTTTGGCTCTGGAACCAGTCAGTACCCCAAGTTCCAAGAAGAGCTCTCCAGAACCTACAGACAAGCGGGTCAAAGCCCCCAAGGCCCGCCTGGCTCCCCCGCCACCTGGACCTTCGCCGTCCACTTTTGCCAGCTGCCCAGCTGCTGAACCCTTTGGGGAGCTGCCATCCCCTGCTGCAGCCCTGCCCCCGACGCCCCTTGTCACCGTGCCCATCACCATACCTGCTACCCGCCCCAAGCCCAAGAAGGCACGGGCCACTGAGGAGTCTGGGGCCAAGGGCCCCCGGAGGCCGGGCGAGGAAGCTGAGCTGCTCGTCAAGCTGGACCATGAGGGGGTCATGTCCCCCAAAAGCAAGAAGGCCAAAGAGGCCCTGCTGCTCCGGGAAGATGTGGGGGCGGGGGGCTGGCAGGAGCCCAAGGGCCTTCCGGGCCTGGGTGGCCACCCCTCAGCAGTGGGTAGCAGTGAGGCCAAACCAGCCTGGCCCAAGGCCCTGGAGGGGGATCTCACCCAAGAGCCTGGGGTGGGGCTCCCAGTGGAGGACCCTGGGGACCCCAAGAGCCCAGATAAGGCCCAGGCCGAGCAGGATGGGGCAGAGGAGTCTGAGAGCAGTAGCAGCAGTAGCAGCAGCAGCAGTAGCAGCAGTAGCAGCAGTAGCAGCAGCAGCAGCAGCAGCAGCAGCAGCAGCAGCTCAGAGACAGAAGGAGAGGAGGATGGCGACAAGACTGGTGGGGATGACCGGGGTGCCGGGGGTCGCACCTGCAGCGCCGCCAGTTCCAGGGCATCCTCCCCGGCCTCCTCCTCTTCCTCCTCCTCTTCTTCCTCCTCTTCCTCCTCCTCTTCCTCTTCTTCCTCCTCTTCCTCTTCTTCCTCTTCCTCTTCCTCCTCCTCTTCCTCCTCCTCCTCTTCCTCTTCTTCCTCCTCCTCCTCTTCTTCCTCCTCCACCACGGACGAGGACTCCTCCTGCAGCTCGGATGAGGAGGCGAACCCCACTCCCACACCTGGCCCCTCCACACAGCCAGCCCTGCCCAAACCTCCCAAGCCAGCCAGCAAGGCCCGCTCCTCAGGCCACTCGGGCAAGAAGGTGCCTGCTGCCCAGCCACCAGCACCCCCGCCCCAGCCTGTAAAGCCTCTGCAGGCCAAGATGCAGGCTGGGGCCAAGAGCCGCCCCAAGAAGCGCGAGGGTGTGCACCTGCCCACCACCAAGGAGCTGGCCAAGCGGCAGCGCCTGCCCTCTGTGGAGAATCGGCCCAAGATCGCGGCCTTCCTGCCCGCCCGGCAGCTTTGGAAGTGGTTCGGCAAGCCCACCCAGGTAAGTGGCTGAGGTAGCCAGGGCTGGAGAACGGGCATGTGGCTGTGGCCTAGATCCTGTCCCCCTTGCGCAGTGGCCTACTGCAGCAAGGGAAAGAGATTCGAGATTGACTTAAACCTACAAGGTCAGGCTTACTGGCTCTTTGGCAGAAAGGCTCAGGGTGTCCAGCTTCAGGTACAGGTGGATCTGAGGGCTGAAAGGCAGTCTTCAGCTCCCACCTGGGTCCACACCCCAGGCCTCAGCTTTCTGTCCTCCCTCTGTGTCGGTCTCCTTGTGCAGCCCCGCTCCCCAACAGCAGGGAGGTGCAGTGGTTTTCAGGGTGTCTTCGCCCAGCTTAGGAGCACCAGTAGGAAGTGGTCTCACCGAGAGCTTTAAAGCTGGCCGAGTGTTGGCCTGGGTTTCAGGCTACTCTGTAGCTGGTCACAGTGGCCAGCAGGAAGCCAGGCTGTTCTGATTGTCCAGACCAAGTCTCCTGCCCACTAGGGGCAGCTGCTGAGGGAAGTAGGTGGTGGGAGGCACAAACTCCACTGCAGCAAAGTTGCTCAGCCACCTCAACAGTTCCCTGTGTTTCAGCTGAAGGGGATCGGAGCCATGTGAGGCAGTGTACTTGTGCCCTGCAGAGTGGCTAGGAGGGGAGCCAGGCTGAGGGTGGGGTGCCGTGCTCAAGCAGGAGATTCCACCTTGGGACTCGGCTTTAGATTTTAGTTTGTGCTGAGGGCATGTGGCTGGGTGGCAGGCAGAGCCTGCTCACTCTCCTGCTCATTGCTCCCTAAGAGATGGTATTGCTGGAGCCAGGTGCTTCTGGGAACTGCCCCAGGTTGGGGGAAAGTGTTGAGTGAATAAGCAGATATCCAACACAGAAAGAAGCCAGCACAAAGGGCTAGCACTGGGTCAGTTGGCAGGTTATGGCAGTGATGGGTGACATTGTCTTGGCTGGGACAGCCTTTAGCCCACACTCAGGGCCCACCGTGGAGCTGAAGGCCCTTTCAGTTTCAAGAGCCCCATAGATCACTTCCTGCACTGGCCAATCTGAGGCAGCACCCCAAATTGGCAGCAGGTGACCCAGAGGCAAGGCCAGGGCTCAGGTGGCACAAGGCCTCGTGCACAGTGCCACCCCTGACCCTTGCCTGGCCCACAGCGGCGTGGCATGAAGGGCAAGGCCCGCAAGCTGTTCTACAAGGCCATTGTGCGCGGCAAGGAGATGATCCGCATCGGGGACTGTGCTGTGTTCCTCTCTGCGGGCCGCCCCAACCTGCCCTACATCGGCCGCATCCAGAGTATGTGGGAGTCATGGGGCAACAACATGGTGGTCCGAGTTAAGTGGTTCTACCACCCCGAGGAGACCAGCCCAGGACGGCAGCTCCACGAAGGCCAGGTCAGCTCAGCTGGATGGGACACCAAGGGTGACTGAGGCTATAGGGTCTCGGCTGTGGCACGTGGGGGAAGGGCTGGGCTAGGCTCACCAAGTCCCTGTCTGTCCCAGCAGCCCTGGGACCAGAAATCTGGTCGCAGCCTCCCCGCAGCCCTGCGGGCCTCTAGCCAGAGGAAGGACTTCATGGAGGTAGGGGCAACAGCCAGCCTGGGTCTCCCATCTCCTCCTGTCTCTGCGCCCCAGTGCTGTTTCCCTTGCTGTCTTGCTCGCTTGTCTGTGTGTGTCTGTCTGGCTCTGGCTCTTCCTTGGCTTTGGGCAGCCAGTCCCTGACACCCGCCCCTGCCATGCAGCGAGCCCTGTACCAGTCCTCGCACGTGGACGAGAACGACGTGCAGACAGTGTCGCACAAGTGCCTGGTGGTGGGCCTGGAGCAGTACGAGCAGATGCTCAAGACCAAGAAGTACCAGGACAGCGAGGGCCTGTACTACCTCGCGGGCACCTACGAGCCCACCACAGGCATGATCTTCTCCACGGATGGTGTGCCCGTGCTGTGCTGAGGGCCCGGCCCTCCGTCACCGCCACAGCGTGGGGCACAAATGTGTGCATGTCAGCGTGCCCGTGCACGCCCGGGCAAGTGAGGGTGTGTGCGTGTGCCCGTATGCATGCACGTGTGCACATGGCCCACCCTCTCCCGCCGGCTGTGGCTGCGCCGCTGCTACCGGCCCCAGCACCTTCGTGCCCTGCAGGTGCGGTCCAGGCCACACAGGCCCGGCCTCTCCAGGGCAGGGTTCCCGAGGAGCCAGGCTGTGCCCTCCCAGTGCTGGGGTGCCGGTTTAAGGTCCCCACGGACAGGACGCTGCTGCCTTTGCCTACTCTGGCAGCCTGGACTTGGGGTGGAGCGGGGGAGGGGAGCCCAGCCCCTCACACTACAGACCCCCCATGGTGCTGACCCCTCAGCCGCGCCCGCCCGCTGGAGGGCGCCGGGTCCTTAACCTGTACAGTTTTATTGTACCGAGGGCGACTCCCCACCCCTGTATCATAAGCCTTTAAATGGAGTCAACTTTTTAACTATATATATAAAGATAAATATATATAAATATATATAAATATAAACTTTTTAAACTGTGAAAAATAGCTATGAAATTATAAGAAAAAACACATTCTGACGTGCGGAATATTATTTTTTATTTCCTGTTAGATTGTGAGCGTCCAGCACCCGGCTTCACTGCCCGGCCCCAGCACCCTGCCCCCATCCCCGCACTGTGCTCACCCCCAGACGGAGGAGGAGGAGGAGGAGGAGGAGGAGGAGGAGGAGGAGGAGGAGGAGGAGGAGGAGGGAGGGAAAGGCAGGGAGCCGCCAGCCCAGCGCCCCTGCACTTGCTGGGCCAGAAAGCACTTAGCCAGCCCCCGCCTTCCGGAACCCACCGGAGGCCTCCAGCAGACAATCTAGGGAAGGGAAAGCCAGACTTTGGTTTTATTTCGGGGGGAATTATTGTTTTTTTTTTTTTCTTTCTTTCTTTCTTTCTTTTTTTTTTTTAAGTTTCTTTTGGAATTTTGTTCGTTGACAAATTCTGTGTGACTTTTCATAAAAAAAAAAGAAAAAAGAAAAAAGAAAAAATTTAATTGGAAAAAAGACAGTGTTGTTTGGAGTGATTTATTTCAGGGGCTGGGGTGGGGCCAGTGTCTGGGGCCATTGGGCACCTTGTTTGGAGGGCGGGGTAGGTTCCAGAACCTCTGAGGTAGAAGACTGGAAGTTGGGCCCAGTAAACATGGTTATTTAAATGAGTTAAGCCAGATGTGTGTACACTATGATCCTGGATGAGGGAGGCTGAAGCAGGAGGATCACAAGTTCAGGGCCAGCCTGGGCAATTTAGCAAGAGCCTATCTCAACCCTATCTCGGGGCCAGGGAGATAAGATAGCTCAGTATAATAAGTGCTTGCCGCAAGCACAAAGTCCTGAGTTCCATCCTGGTACCACCAAAAAACTGAACTCAACGCTATCTCAATTTTTTTGTCTGTACCAGGGATCAAACGTGGGACCTGGGCTGGAGAGATGGCTCAGTGGTCTAAAGCACTTACTTAGAACAAGTTCAGCGAAGCACAGGGACCGCGGTTCAATCCCCCAGCACCACATGCCAGCCAGCCCGCCCCCTGGTGGGCTGAGCTGGCCACACACACACACACAAACCTCTCTCTCTCTCTCTCTCTCTCTCTCTCTCTCTCTCTCTCTCTCTCTCTCTAAAAAAAAATTAAAAAAAAAAAAAAAAAACCGTGGGACCTTGCACTTGCCAGTCGCCCTCGCCTCTCTTGAACGGCAGTCACCTGCGTTTGCTTAAGCCTGCTAAGCAGGCATTTCACTGAGCTATCCCGCCGGCCTCTGGGGGTGGGGGAAGGTTTCCAAAAAACATTCTCAGAACCTGGGGGAATTAAATTAGGTCTATAGAAGTTTGGTAGCTCTGTCATGTTCTGGTTTCTCCATAGCCAGGCGTAGCTAGTGGCTACTCTACTGGGCAGGGCAGGGCTACTCTGGCCAGTTTCCTTGGCCAGGGTCCTTGGAGGGTTCACATCTGCTTTTCCTGCAAAAAAGCAGAGCGGAAATGCTCCCAGCTGTGACAACTGGGGAAGACGGCCTCCGACCTCAAGAGTGGCTCCCCTCGCGCCACCTGGTGGCAGCCTCTGACATTGTCTTGTGGCTTGTTCCCGCCTGCGTCCCGCGGGGTGATACAGGTCTGGCTCTGGTGGCTCTCTGGCCTCCCCAGAGAGACCTAGTTCTCAGCCCACTCCTTGGAACACAGGCACAGAAGTGTGCAGGAACTCCAGTCGCACAAATCAGAACAGCAGAACCGGTGTCAGAAGGCTCAGTTCCTGGGCTGGGACTTCGCCACAGCCCCATTTCCCACGGTGGGCTGGGTGGGGCTGTTCTCCCAGGCCCTCTTGAGGGCTGAAGGGCACTTGCTACAAATCCTAGGGCTCCTGCTCCCCCTCCCACTGACTCCCGGCACCCCTCCGGCCCAGCAGCCTCTTCGGTTGTCCCAGCCTCACACCCCAACAAAGATCTCCCTGGAGGCGGTGGGGCAGTCTCAGCTGCCATCTTTTAATGGCCAGTGCGGTACAGAGGAGACACGGGTGGGTGGGACGCAGCAGGTGAGGGGACAGCATGGTCACAGAGAGCTGGGGACATAGGGGTCTGGCACTGTCTTTGGCAGGATGCCCCAGTCAGCCTGGTCACCTGCAGTGGCGCCAGCCCTCCCAGCTTGTCGTGGCCCCTTGGGCACGTGTCCCTCTCCAAGAGGAAGCCAAGCCAGGGTTGAGATGATCTCAGGAACTGCTTCATGGCCCCCAAAGCCAGCCCCTCTCGTGCCATGGATGGGCTGAGGGGAGTGAGGACCCGGCAGGCAGAACCTCAGGCCTGGGGTGGGAGGTGTCACTGAGCTAGCTCTGTGCTGGGTACACTGAAGCCAGGGCCATCTTTCTTCTGCAGCAGATGCATGTGTTCGGTGCTCAAGGACAAGCAGCAGGGGTGAGGCCTGAGGGTGACGGCTGGGGACTGCACCACCTTCAAGTGCCATGAGGTGGATCCTCCCCAACAAGGGCCGTGGACACTGATGGTGACAAGGGGAATCTCAAAGCGGACTGTCCTTCAGGGTCACTGGCAGAAGGTGCTGAGGCTCTGAGTCTGTCATCCCGGGCAGGGAACCCACAGAGTGCTGGCCTGACCAGAGCCCAGACTACTGGACACAGACACGGCAGACAAGGTGTGGAACACAGCGCTGGGCAGTGTTGTGGGTCACAGAAACGTTACCCAGGCTGGCTGGGTGGGGCTGTTAGCACAGGAGGAGGCTGGCTCAGCCCCCAGGCACTGCAGGCGGATAGGGTGGTGGCCTGGGCCATCCCGGTGGGCACAGCAGTCTCCCTGGAAAGGGCAGGTGGGCAGGACTTAGGGCCCTGGGACGAGGGACCCATTGGTGGTGGTGGTGGCGGCTTGGAAGCAGCTGCTGTGGGCGTTGCGGGTGAGGCTGTAGGTGCAGTAGGCCACGGCGGAGCCCAGGGTCAGTCCTGACATGTAGGACACAGTCATGGTATTCCCTGTGGGTGACAGGGCCCTGAGCAGGTGGGCAGCAGCCGTGTGAGGGGACCATGCCGCGCCTGCTGAACCCACAGCAGTTGTGTATTGGGTGTGCATTCCAGAGACAGTGCCAACCCCAGGAGCCTGTAATTCTGTGTACTGCCACAAGCAGCTGTTGTCCCCTTCAGGCCAAAACTCCTCTGGCCCAGACCCTCCTCTCCTGGGGGCCCGGGACTCACCTGCTTCTGTGCCTCCAACTGTTTCTATCTCTAGCCTTTGTCCCCAGGGAATCCTTGTTAGGGGCACTCTGGGAGTCTGATGGCTGTCTCCACTGTGTCAGTCCCAAACCTGACATGACCCTTCCCTGTCTCAGTCGGCCATACTGCCACCCTCCTGCTCTCCCTTCTCTTCCTCCTCCTCTTTCTAATTTTTGGAGGGTGGTGGTACTGGGGATTGGACTCAGGACCCTTACACTGAGATACATCTCCTGCGCTTTTTATTTTGAGGTAAGGTGTTGGTAAGAGTCCCAGGCTGAGATCTAACTCGTGTTCCTCCTGCCTCAGCCTCCAGAGCTGGGATTACAGGTGTGAACCTGCTCCCATTTCTCCAACTTTCCCCACAGTCCTTACCCCTTCATGTGACATCATGTCTGCTTGTCATCTGTGTTTATTGGCTATCTGTTATTGGACTGTGGTCACATGAGCATGGGGAGTCTGTGTCCCCAGAACCTGGCACACTGGCCGGCACAAAGGGGCATCTCTCCAAGGAGGTGCAAAATGAATGAATAAAACAACAGATGGTACCCCCAAATGTGCCTGAGGCCGCCCGGTGGTAGCTCCTCCTGGCCTTGGTTTCTCTGCTGTCCCTGGGGCAGTGGCCTTACCTGCCAGCTCTCGCTGCCGGGGGCTCACTTTGCCAGCTGCCAGGATCATGGGCACGCTGCCAAAGTAGCCATTGCTGATGCCCATGAGCAGGGAGAAGATGCAGGGCCAGGCTGGGTGGCGGAGGGTAGGCGTTCCGCTGGGGTAGACGCACAGGATGAAGAGGGGGATGAAGACCACACGCAGGCAGGAGCAGGCCAGCAGGTGGGTGCCCCGCCAGTCCACAGGCAGGGCGGCCAGGATCTGTGGGGAGGAGTGTGTGCATCCCTGGCGGCCCCCAGCCTGTCCTGTGCCCCCGCACCTGCTCCCAGCTCTGCCCATGTCCACACCCTCTCTAGCTGTCCTTGAAGTAAGAGCTAGGCATCAGCACACAACCTCTCATACCTTCCTTTCACCCCAGGGTGCTCTCCAAGGAGGGACTGGGGCTCTCTTTGAGAAATGGGTCACAGCAGGATTGGGGTTGGGACTCACGAACACAGCTGTGCTCCTTGGAGACACACTGACTCATTTCTTGGACCTCTATACTGTGTGAGCCCAGGCCAACGGCTCTCTCTCTGAGCTCATGATCCTCCTTCCCCCCACCCCTACCTGCAGGAGGCATCGGAAGCCTGGACCAGCCCTCACTGGCTCTTCTGAGTTCCTGCCACCTATGAGGACTTCAGGGGCGCAAGCTCAAGCTCAGAGCGTAGGCAACCCCACTGCCAAGTGAGGTCGGCCCTAAGGGACCAGGCTGGGGCGCCCTCTAGGGGCCGGTGACCTCCGGGTACTAATCAGCTAGGTGCCAGCCGGGCCCCGCGGCCCCTCACACCCACCTTGCCCACGAAATCTGAGAGGTTGAACACGGCCATGACCAGGATGGGCAGCCACTCTCCCAGCACGCAGTGGCGGATTTCGGACTCCAGGCCGGGGAACAGGCACAGTGTGATGAAGTAGGTCACCGCGATAGAAAGCATGTCAGCCCAGATGACCCGCGCTACTACGTAGCGGTGCAGCAGGAGGGCTGGGGACACAGGCTGGTCAGCATGCGGCGCCCTCCCTGGGGGCCTCTGGTGCCATCGCACAGGTGTGCCCCCCTTACCTCGGAAGCTGGGCCAGCTCCGCGCCCGCGGAACATCGAAGCGCACGTAGCCGCGGGTCGCCTCATGGGCTGGACTGTCCTTGGGGGACCCACTGCTGGCCAGGGCAGGGGCCTGGTGCTCCTGGAAGGACGACAGGGCTCGGTGCAGGGCACAGACGGGAGGCACCGGGCAAACACCTGACCCAGGAGGAGCGCCGCCTCGGGCTAACGGCCAGTCGGCACCTACTGTTTACAGATCTCTCCCTCACTTGCCTAGATATCTTGCTTTTCTCTTTTATTCAGTACTGGGGGTCGAATCCACAGGGCACTGTGCTACATCCCTGCTCTGCATTTATATTTGAGACAGAGTCCTCCTAAATTGCTCAGGATGTGATCCTCCAGTCTCAGCCTCCCAAATAGCTGGGATTACAGAGGTGTAAACCTAACCGCAGGTGCTCACCTTTGCCAAGGCCCTGGAGGCCTTCTTCCCTCACCCCCACTGCACCCAATCCTACCGCAGTCTCTGCATCCCCCGACCTGGGCCCCGGGCACCCCCTCAGACCTGCCCTCTTCCATCACAGGCCATCTCCGGGCCGTTGGGATCCGTGAGAAGGGCACCCTGAATCAGCGGCTGCCCTGATGGTGGCTACAATTTGCTGGGGAAACCACAGACCCTCTCAAGGGCCGCCCCTGTGCGCCCGCGTGCCTCCAGGGCTCTGCCACCATGCGACCGCCAGAGGGCGCTCGGCTCCCCAGGTGGGCCCTACCCACCCTCTCCACCTGGGCTCCTCGGTCCTGGCTGGCTCTGGTGACCTCAGTGTCCGAGGCTGTGTCGGGGCTGTCCTGCCCCGCGTCCTGGGTCCCTCTCCTCCGCTCGGCAGAACCCAGGGAAAGGGGATCCTCTGTGTCCCCCATTCCTGGGTCTTGTTCCTATAGACAGAGGCTGAGCCGAGCTCATATCGAGCCTGCTGGAGCCTTGAGCCCCTGTGACAGTGCTCCCGGCAGAGAAACTCAACCAGGTCGGCCTGGTCCCTCTGCATTGGGTGACAAGGACAGAGGCCAGGCCACCCCAGACCTGGCGCAGGCACTTACGAAGTGGATGTCCTCCGCGGTGACGTCGTGGTGCACGCGGTAGCCGGCCCTACAGCCCCGGCGGCTGTCTCGTGGCCGCGTGGTGTAATAGAGCACGAAGCGGCTGCGCCGCACCAGCAAGTGTAGCAAGAAGCACAGCAGCTCCAGGCCCACGGAGACCAGGAAGAAAATGAGCGTGCTGGCGCGCTCGTCCGGGAGCAGCAGCTTGGTGAGGATACGGCTCAGGGAGATCATCACCCCCGCCGTGCCTGGGGACACAAGGGGGAGGGGCTGGGGCTCCCCTGACCCACCGCGCTTGCCCAGCCCCTCCTGTCCATCACCCCAACTCCTATACCCTGCCCAGCCCAGCCTTGGCCAGCAGGTCCCTCTGGTCCTTTGCTCCAGCCCGCCCCCACCCCGCTTCCAAAGCCAGTCTCAGTGTCTCCCTAACTCTTGGAAGAATCAGCCTCCCTAGGCCACTTTCCTGGGCCCCAGACACCGAATAGCCTTTGGAGCTGTGCACATGCACACCTGCCACTCACATCTCTCGAGTGTCCAGCCCGTCGTGGCCTCAGGACCCACTAGATTGGGATGCAAGTCCCTGGCTGGGGCTAGCAGAGCCCTGCTCTCTGCATAGGTGAGAAGCTGAGCACAGCAGGGCTGGGGCCCTGGAGCAAGATCCAAGGTTAGGGGGTAGGAAGTAGTGGGGTCAGGGTGGGGGGCTTCATCCAAGTTTAACCAAGGCCCATGGCAGCAAGGGATGGCAGGGGCTCAACCACTAAGCTGTCCCCCGGGGAGCCTGGGGGCCCCGAACAAAAAATTCTTGGCTCCACAGATTGCCCCAATCTGCTGGCACCCTGCCACGAGTGGAACCAGGGCCCCAGAGTACAGCATTGCCAAGGGCTGCAAATGCCACCAAGGGGAACAGCAGCCTGGTGGGCCCTGCCTGGGCAGCTCAGTACCCTGTGCGGGTGGGGTTGGGCCAGGGTCAGCAGGGAAGTGGAGGAAGGGGACAGGTCAGGAGGGGAAGGGGACAGGTCAGGCATCTACCTGGATGGCAGGCCCAGGTGACAGGAGGAGGGCTGGGTGCTGGGTGACTTGGGAACAGTGGTACCACTTATTTAGTGGCAGGGAGGTGGCCTGGTGTTATCTGGGAAATCACTGGGACCCTCAGGATGGGGCTGGGCCAGGGCAGTGCTTAGGGCCAGGGCCCTGAGGAGAGCCTGGTATCAAAGGGTGGCACCGAGGTGGGCCTGTGGGCCGAACACACAGAGAGGCACAAGCAGGCCTGGAACGCAGGCCTAGGCGCTGTCTGCATGCAGCTGCCGGCTGAGCCCCCACCCAGCCCCCAGATGAGGGTGAAGCCCCGGAAGAAGCCCGCAGACCCCGCACAACTCAGCACCCCCTTAGGTGTGCAATACTCACTCTCCCCCGTCATCACCCCCTGCGTGTACCTCTTGGGCAGCATCCCTGTGTACCCGTAGAAGCTGGATTGCTGCACTTGAGAGAGAGAGAGGGAAACTGAGAGACTGCATGCCACCAATCTGGTGCGCTGTGTGTGACTAGAGCTCCTGCTGGAGGGCGAGGGTGTGAAAAGGTGTTAGTGTCCAGGGCAGAGGGGCTTTGCATTTTCTTTTTGTTTTGTCTTTTTGAGACTGGGTCTTGTTCTGCAGTTCAGGGTAGCCTTGAGCTCAATTTGAGGCCCAAGTTGGTCTCAAACTCACAATGATCCTCCTGCCTCAGCCTCATGAGTGCTGGGATTGCAGGCATGCACCACCACACCTGGCTGGGCAGAGGGGTTTCACACCAATGCCTCACAGTACACAGTAGAGACAGTGCTGTCCCCAAGTAAGGCACCAAATCCGCCCTGGTCCTGCCCTCAGAGTGCTCCAGGTCATCACCACCCCTGCTCAGTAGGACAGGAGCAGAAACTCGTGTGTCACTGCTGGACCAGGCAGTGCAAACTGGAGGGAGCTACCCCATTCCCCCCCCCACCGGTAGTGTCCCAGGAGGCCACATGTGGACAGGGCTGTGGGCCCACGTCCCCGATGGACTAGAACACAGCTGCCACCCCAGTGAGACAGAAACTTGCTTTAGGAAGCCGCCAAGACCTCAGGCCTCTCCTGCACCATTCCGTGTACTCGTCGTGCTCAGCAGGGCCAGGCTGGGCGGCCACTCCAACCTGAACGGAGACCTGCCCCGCCGCAGCTCTTCCCCTCCTCCTTTATCCCCTCTTCCTCCTTTCTTTGGTTCTATGGATCAAAACTACCAGGAAGGGCTGATCTATAACCTCAGTCTGTCACATTTTTTTTTTTTAATTGAGACAGGATCTTGCTAAACTGCCCAGGCTGGCCTCCAACCAAAAATCCTCCTGCCTCGGCCTCCCTAGAGGCTGTGAGGACAGGCGTGTGGCACCACCCCTACTGAAGCACTGGCATTTACAATATAAAAAAGGTGGGTAAATGCCTGGGTGAGAAGTGCACATGCGCACACATGCATTTAGGGGATGCCTGTATGGAATCTATTTCCTCCTGGAAGTCACAGTTAAAGACAACCTGTGGGTGTGGTGGTGAATGCCTGCAATGCCAGCACTCTGGAGGGTGAGGCAGGAAGACTGCGGGAGTTCAAGGCCAGCCTGCATTACATAGTGAGATCCTGTCTCAAACAGACAAGACAAAGTGTGATGTCTGGGTTCTGCTTGGGCGTAGAGCACTTGCTTAGCGGTGCAGGGCCCTAGGCTCCATCCCAGCAACCCCCAAAACAAACAGGTCAGATGCCTTCCAGACCATCAGCCTGGACCCTAAACAGTGCCACTGCTGTGAATGCCAAGGGTAGGCAGAGGAACCACCACAGATTACAGGGATAAGATGGGTTACTGCGACACACAGGGTGTGACCGTGGGGTGGACGTGAGCCAGACAAAGACGCGCTACCATCACGCCAGTGGGAGATTTCGGGATTTTGGCACCTGGAGTGTGGTTACTAAGAGAAATAGATAGAAATGCATGCTGAGTGGGGGTCTGGGCAGGAGAGATGCTGGGCGTGAAGGGAGGCTATGAATGAGTTGGTGCCCATCCATAGTTAGGGGAAGTTGATGCACATTCAGGAAGAGGGGGAAGGGGCATGTGGAGCCCACTGTATTACTCTGGCAAGCTTTCTGTAGCCTTGACATATTTTATATAAAATTTTTTAAAAATCTGAATCAGCCTGATGTGGTAGCACATGCCTGTCATCTTAGCACACTCTGGGAAGCTGAGGCAGGAGGATCACAAATTTGAGCCTTAGGGGCTGGCCAAATAGCTCAGCAGATTAAATTGCCTGCAAGCAGGCACAGGGACTGGGGGTTCCACCGATCCCAGGCCAGCCGTGCTGGCCCCACCCCCGGGGGCATGCTGAGACTGCAGTTGAGATTGGGCGTGGTGGCGCGCACCTGTAATCCCAGCTCTTAGAAGGCTGTAAACAGGTGGATCACTATGAGTCCGATTTAGTAGTGAGACCCTGAACACCCTGTAGGCCCTTCCCTAAAATACAAATAAATAAATAAATAAAATAAAAAAAAATTGAGCCCCACCTAGAAAACAGTGATTTGAGTCTTTTTTTTTTTTTTTTTTTTTTTTTTTGGTGGAACCGGAGATTAAATTCAGGCCCTTGTGCTTGCCAGACAAGCACGTATTCCACTGAGCCATCTCCCCAGCCCGGAAACAGTGATTTGGCAAAACCCTGTTTCAAAATACAAAGGGCGGGAGTTGTAGCTCTAAGTGAAGGCCTGGGGTGCAATCCCTAGCACCACAAAAAAGCTTGAGCCACAGCCCCACAGAAACAGGGCCGTGACGACGCAGTGGAGTACACAGCGGTGTGCGTGGCCTGACCCCTACCTGTGCAGCCGAAGGCCACGGTGCCCACCGCGGCCAGGTTGATGGCATAGGCTTGGTCATGCGCAAAGAGCTGCAGCCACACATCGCAGACGCTGATGAAGAGCAGAGGCCCCAGGGCCAGGAGGTAGCCTGTGAGAAGCAGGCTTCAGTGCTCCCTTCTCACTCTCTACCACCCCACTCCTGGGTGCTGAGGCACCTGACAGGCCCAGAAGGGGCAATCCTGAGGGGCTTCCTGGAAGAGGCGCTATTGGAGGCTAGCAGCCTCCATGAAGAGCCACAGAAAGGAAGAGGGCACTTGGAGAAGGGCAAGGTTTGTGCAGAGCCCAAGCTCGGGGGCTGTGAGGCAGCAGAGGAGCCTGGCCTGGTCCTGTTCTCTAACACGGAAACCTGCAGTGTCCTGGGAAATGAGCCCATTTTACAGAAGAAGGAGTGAGGCCCAGGCAGCGGGGCTCACCTGTGGTGATTCTGCTGTGCAGGCTCAGTCTCTCCACCAGGGCGTTGTTGAGGAGCACGGCCGCCAGCGCCACCAGGATGTAGGTGAGGCTCATGTCGAAGACAATTGAGGTCCCTGTGAGGCCGAGGGGGACAGGTGCTGGGGCAGCCCCCCCTGGCCCACCCCTCGCGGTCCGCCTGGGTCGAGCGGGCAGGGGCCGCCCTGAGGCCGCGCACCTGGGAACTTGTGGTGCAGGTAGTCCACGTCGGTGATGAAGCTGTTGTAGGGCAACAGGAAGCCCACGCCAGCCAGCAGCATGGCAAAGTAGATGGCATGGTAGCGGTCCTCAGGCACAGGCTCTGCGGCTGCTGAGACACACAAGCGGGCGGGCACCGCGCCCTGCGTCAGTCACTGCGGTCGCCTCACACCACAGCCCTGCCCCAAGACACCCAGGCCAGGAAGATCATCACCAAAGCCACGACCACCACCACCACATCCACAGTCTACTGTCACCATGACAACTATCACCAGGGCTGCTGTCCACTAGCACGGGGCCATGGCCACCATAGCTACGCATCACAGCAGTGGAAGCAGCTGCTTTTTTAAAAAATTCTTTTTGTAATGCTGGGGATTGAACCCAGGACCTTCACACTGAGCTACATCCCCAGGTCCTTTTTATTTTGAGACAGGTTCTCATGAAGTTGTCTAGGCTGAGCTTAAACTTGAGATCTTCCTGCCTCAGCCTCCCAGAGTGCTGGGACTACAGCTGTGTTCTTCCATACCTTGCTTACCAAATGTTTTTTTTTCAAAGTTTTATTGATAAACAGCAATGAGACAGTTTCAAATCAAATCGGAAGTACAGTTTCAACAAATAATACACTGCATATATTCATATATTCTTCTCAGTGGTTAATTGCTGTACAAGATGCGGACTTGAGATCCTATTTACAAACACCATTAGAACAAATCATTCTATTCATTAAGAGAATGCAACTATATATCTATCCCAACCTCTTTGAATACACAGATACAAAATGGACATTCATCTGTATACCCCCTTTTTTCCTAAGTTCCGTTATTGAATATTATAGGTGTGTAAACTCAGCAAAATATTCTAAAAGAGTCCTTACCAAATGTTTTGGTTTATCCACTCTCTCCTGTCCTGTCACCAGCATAGGGTGTGGGTGTCATCCTTACCTTTGGGACTTCAGGATACTGAAAAGCAGCATGAGCACCGTGGAAGGATCCCGCACCATCCTCTGGGAAAGGGATTGTGCAGTTCTAGGGTGCGGGGTGAGCCGTATCGTGTTCAGACGCACTATGACTTGGGTGTCATCTTTATTTGGAGAGGAAATGCAGTTTATAGAGCTGCATGCAGGGGCAGACTCTGGTCTGTTCTGTGGTCGGCTGGCACGCAGCCCCTCTTTAACCAAACAGAAACTCCTTAGGTATGGCTGGGAAGGGTGTGTGGAGTAGAGTCTGTCCCTGGTGGGAGTGGATACAACCTAATGGGAGGTGACTCTTGGTGGGCCTGGCCTAATCAGGTGAGATCCTTTGGCCTTTCTTGATCTTGGACCTGACTGCAGCCTAGCTGCTGGGGCTGGGGCTGGCTCATCCCCAAGGGTTCACCTGTGTGTGTAGGAGCCGTGGTCCCCTTGTCATGGAAACTTTGATTTCAGAAGGCAGAGCCTATGGGAGATGGCTGGGTTTGTGACAGGGACTGGGGTTCCTCACTCTTGGGGGAGCAGGTTCCTAACTGAGCCTTCACTGCCTCTGAATCCCTCTCACTTTCTGCCACATGACCTCTCTCCCTGTCTACTTCTTTGTCTGTCTCTTTATCTGCCTGCCTTTCCGGCCTGCCCCTGTGATGCTG
The DNA here is from genome assembly GCF_000260255.1 of Octodon degus. NCBI lineage: Eukaryota > Metazoa > Chordata > Mammalia > Rodentia > Octodontidae > Octodon > Octodon degus. Next base: position 13,505,980 of record NW_004524607.1, read on the forward strand.
TCCACCACAAGGCTATCACCACAACCCAACTGCAGCTGGCAATGTGATCTTGAAGCTTCAGCCTTCTGAGTGAAATGAAACTCTTTTCTTTATAAAACATTCAGCCTCGGGGATTTTATTACAGCAATGGGAAATGAACTAAGGGGCTGTCTTACTAGCCCCCACTTTAGCAAGCCAATTTCTGCACTGGAACAGCTGCAGGGGTCCAATTGGTGGTGTCCACTGCTACCTGGGGAACTGCCCAGCCTTCTTCCTCCCTCTGCATGGAGTAGCCTGGCCAGCAGAGCCTCTGCTGCCTGTGGGCAAAGACTGGGCTGAGGGTGAGGCCATGCTCTGAGCCATGGTGGGGCCTGGCACTCGGCAGCCCATGCTGAGTCTGGTGTCCATATTGTCCCTTTGCCCAACAAACAAACCATGGCCACATGGGGCAGTAACTCACTCAAAGCCCCCAGCAGCAAAGGACAGGAGACTGGAGGACCCTGTGCCTGTCCTATGCTAGTCCTGTCCACTACCGAACAGCTGGTGGGCCCAGATCTTCAATTTGGGGAAACTGAGGCTCAGAGAGGCTTAAGTTCTTGCCCAAGGTCATACAGCTGGGCTGACAAATAGCTTTTCTCCTTTTTAAAGTTTTGGAGATTGACTCCAGGGCCTTCACATTGAACCATATCCCCAGCCCTTATTTATCTTTTACTTTAAGGAAAGGTTTCACTAAATTGGTAAGTTACCCAGGCTGGGCTCAAACTTGTGTCCTCCTGCCTCAGCCTCCCAGAGTCTGGGGGTAGCAGGATTGAGCCACTGTGCTCGGCTATGACAATCAGCTCCTTGAACCTCACCTCCAGCCCTGAGCCATCTCCTTTGCAGTTGGGCACAGCTGGCTTTGTCTGATGGATGTGACCAAAGTGCCCCATGGCACCTCCAGACAGAAGCATGGGTCAGGGCTGATTCCCTGCATGCCCCTCACCTTCCGTGGGCACAGATGGCCACTGCAGGGGATCCTGGGGTGTGTCTCTGTGCATGTGCTGTAGCCCCAGGTGCTCCATCTGAGGGCTGCCCAGAGCCATGCAGATGACCCCACCCCATGCTGTACTCACCCGAGTCCACAAAGGTGGGGACACTCCTGGCCCTGATGCCCTGGTCTTGAGTTGCCTCCACCATGGTCGCAGCAGCCTCCAGCTGGAAGCTGTCAAAGCTGAAGCTGGTCCCCAAGCTCCTGTCAGGTGTGCCCACCACACTGGGCTCCTTGAGGCGCCGGCTTCCCACAGAACCCATGGCCACCTGCTCTGCAGGGAGGAAATGGGGTGGGCATGGAACAGAACAAGGACTCCCCTGAGCCCCTGGGATAGACCTTCCCATTCACACCCCTTCTTTTGAGTTTGTTTTTGGTACTGCGGCCTGAACCCAGGACCTTGCCCTGAGCTTCACACACACCCCTTTTAGAAATCTTTCATTTTGGGCCTGGGAAGATAGCTCAGTAGAATAAGCGCTTGCCTGGAAAGCGCAGGGTCCTGAATTCAATCCCCAGTACCACAAAAAACAAACAAACAAACTTTTATTTTGAGACATGGTCTCCCTGAATTGATAATTGCCCAGGCAAAGCTTGAACTTGAACTTGAATCTTCCTGCCTCAGCCTTTCAGTGCTGGGATTACCAGCGTGCACCACCATACCAGGCTTTCCTCCCTTTTTGGCATTCACTATGAAGGACACAAACTCATCAGAGGGCTGATGTCAGCTTGGGTGTCTGTGTGTAAGGAGCTCCCCCTTGTTGCTATGGAGATGGGGCAGGAGCAGTGGAGACTGGAGCTCATGAGCGGCGGCAGCCAGAGCAACCGAGGTGGCCTGCGTGCGGGTGGCAGCAGTGGCCCCGGGGGGCATAGGTTTCGCAATGCCAGGGCAGGTGGAGCAGCAGGCACCGTGGACCACGCTGTGTGCGCCAGCACAGAGCCGGGAGTGCGTCTCCATATGCATTCGTATTGAGCCAACAAATGTGGGGTGCTATAGTGAATAACGCCTGCTCTGGACTCAGGCAGAAAGGTGCAAAGCCTGGACCCCACCCCAGGCGCCACAGCTGTGAGACACTAGGGCCCTGGCCCTCCATCCTGGGGCTGCCATTTTGGCAGGCCCTTGCCCCCAGTGTCTCCCACAGTGATTCCTTCTTTACTTAGGACCTGCTAGCCCTGACTGGATGGCAAGGGAAAGCACCCAGGGATCTGGGGTGCTGAGATACCCCACTGGGAGGGCAGCCCCATGTGCATCTGGGCTGGGTAGCTCCTCCCCCCAACATTATCATTTGATTTTTCCAAGAACATAATTCATTCCCCTGACTGCAAATAAGGACGAATGCTCACTGAATGATTGGGACAAACGTCACAGAAAGGGACCCTCAGCCCACTGATGCCACAGCCCCAGCAGGAACACTGCTGAGGAACCTCACAGGCTGCAGTCACTCTGTCATCTCCTGGGCTGACCAGCCAGCACTCCTCTCACCCTTCTTCTAGACTTTCTGTCCCCAGATCTCCTGCCTCAGTTTACCCCCTTCCCAGTCTCCAGGCGCCAAAACCTCTCCTCTTCCTGGTCCCTGTTTGCCCTTCTTTGGCTCTCCACAGAGCTTTGGTGGGGACGGGGACACAGGTTGGGGCTCGAAGGCAGCAGCGTACTGTTTCTGGTCTTGGGTGGCTGGGAAAGTCAACCCCCAGCAGGAGGGCTGACCCAGTGATCACACCCACGGCTGAGGGAGAAGAGGCTGGGGGCCAGGACGAGGGTTCCCCTCTGAACTCAAGGGCTTCCCATGCCCCCTTGCCCACCCACCCATCCAGCCACATCTGGAGCTAGGGGACACTGTAGGGGATTAGGACAGGGCTGCCTGCAGTTTCACGACAGTGGCCTTGGACTCACCCCTGTACTCTCCCAGTCAGCCAGACGCGCCAGCCTGACCTCAAGAGGCTGAGGTGGGTGTAGACAGGAGACCTTTGTTTGGGCTTGGCCCCCTCCCTGCCTCCTCCTGTCAGGAAGGGACAAGAAGGGGACAGCTGTCTGAATGACAGTCTAACAATTGTGGGATAACAATTGCGTGCACCTCCTGCTGAGCGGCACGGAGGACCCGCGCTTATCCTGGAGACATCTGAACCCCAAAGGCGGGCTCCTGCTATCAGGGCTCCCAACGACGCAGCCTCTGGATACGCCTGGCCGGCAAGCGATGTTTCCCCCGGGAGGAGGCAACGCCATCTGGGAGGGCGGACGTGCTCAGCATCGCACCAGCTCCCTCAGCGTGGTGGGCAGCTGCCACCCACACTGCGCGCCCCGGCCACGGTACCCCACAGCCTTCAGCTTCCTGCCCTGGCCCTGCACCCTGCACACCAGCAGCCTGAGGCCTCAGACCGACCCTCCTCCTAGGCACCCAGGCTCAAAGACCCAAGCCATACAGGCTTCCTCTTTACTCCCCACCCTGAGCAGCTGGGACCTCTCTGTCTGCCTCTCAGAGCAGCTGAGATGACACAGGTCATTTCTTTGGCCTTCGGATAACACTCAGGACTCGGTTTCTCCACTTCACTACTGTGAGGACTCAGTAGAGGGAATGGAAGGCAAGAGAATAAATCACAGAGGGACTGAGTGCTGGCAGAGAAGGCCTGCTACACAGCAGATGCTCCACAGTGGCACAAACCACCACTTGGAGAGCACTGTGGGGGCCAAAGAGAGCCCCTAACCCTCATCAGCCTTGCCAAGCAGTGCTCATGCTTCCATTCTGCAGAAAGGGCCACTGAGGCAGAGATAGGTCGAGGCCACGGCAGAGCAGCCCACCCTGGGGCCTGGCCAAGCTGCCCACCCTGGGCCCCTCCCACTGCAGCTGGGACTGCTGCGCCCAGGGCATGGAGGAGATGCTGGCCCTCTGGCCAGGCCAGGCTGAGAGCAGCAGAGCAGCGGGATGAAGGGAAGATTCTGCCTGGAGCGCTGGCCTGCTCGCCCCTCTCAGGAGCTGAACTTCTGGCCTCTTTGCTGCATGCCCTTGGATGCCCTGTCCCCTGTGGCCTGAGGCTAGGCGTAGGGAGTGTCCCACAGCCCAGCTTCTCGGCAGTCCTACACTCCTTGCAGTGGGAGAAACATTGGTTTCAAGAGCCTCTGGCCACCTGACCACCTGCTTCCCGCGGTCCCGTGGACATCAGCCAGGCCAGCCAGCCAGCCGGCAGGGATGTTGGGGCAGTCCGGGCCCTACCCTCCCGGGCTGGCTTCCCGCAGGTTCTCGCAGGCTCAGTCCCTGGGGCTCCACCTGCCTGCAGCAAAGTCGGACCACCCCGGGCACAAGGGTCACCCACGAGGTGACCCCTGGGCCCAGGCTCCGCCTCTTCCATCAGCTTTTCCAGGAACTCAGAGGAGGGGGCGCGGGAGGGTTCTGGGAGGAACTTCGCGGGAGGGAGGACCTGGGTGTGTCCGGCCGACCAGCGGTGCCCAGACCGACCTGTCCCTTCTTGGGGGCCTGGGGGCTGCAGCGCAGGTCGGGGCGCGGAGAACCCCTCTTCCCGAGACGGGACGCTAGGGGCCGTGCGCCTGGGCAGGGTGGCGAGGGGGGCCGCGCTGCAGACAAAGGCTCCGACAGGTCCCCGAGCGGCCCGCCCCGCCCGCCGTCCGCTCCGCGCGACACTCACCTCGACCGGCTCGGCGGGGTCTGCGGTACCCAGAGCCCCCCTCCTCGCGGGTGGGATGGTTCCTAGGTCTGTCCGGCCCGGGGTCCGAGCGCACCAGCCGAGCCGGGGGAGAGCGGCAGCAGTGAGCGCAGCCGGAACCCGGCTCCGCTCTCCCTCCCATAACCCCGCCCACCCCCGCCCCTTCCCGCCCCTCCAACACCAATGCCCTCCCAAGTGCCCAACCCCCGTCCCGCCCTCACTCCGACCCCGCCCACTGTCCCTCCCATTTCCCCCCACCTTGTGTTGCCCTCTCCATGCCTCTGGGTCCGCAGGGTGGGGTGGGGACCCAGACTGCAATGCCAGGTGCTCCTGGCTCTGGTGACCCCAAGGTGGCCTGCCACTGACCGACCGGCCTTCCTCGCTGTTCATCCCCTCAAACTTGATGCCATTTCTATTTCCTTCTCTCTCTCACTTTAGGGATGACAAGGTTTTGCGGGGTGAATAGGAGTTCTTGACGGGCAGAAAGCGATTCTAGCTAGGTCTGGGGGCTATGACTGTCCCCTGTGCTGGCCTTGTTTGGTTCCCATCTCTACCCAACCCCTTTTTCCTTCCAATTTTAGATCCAACTCTGATTCCATCTCCTCCTACCACCAAGCCTCAGGTTTTCTCTCAGAAAAATGGAATTTTAACCTGGGACTGGAGTGGGGGCTATGTCCCAGCCCCACCACTCAGTGGAACCCCGTGGGGTTGATCCAGCTAGTCTGTGATTTCTCCTGGGAAAGGCCTGGGGATGCCTAGAAGATGTAGGTTGGCCTGCTGGGGTGTGGTGGAAGGGTCCAAAGGGCAGTGCGGGCGGAAGCCAGAGGAAGCAGAAGGATGGGGGCTCCTTGCCCATGGAATCAAGACCCAGGCTTGGGATGGGCACACGTGCCTGCTGGGCGCTGGCAGCCCCACCTGCTCTGCCTGGAGCCCTGTGACTTCTGTCCCTCCAGGGGAGAACCCGCTGCTGCCTCCACAGCTGGGGTTCCCCAGGCCCTCCATCTCTTCTAAAAGATGGGAGGAAGCCCCTGGGAGGAGGGGCTGCTTTATGGACTCAGGGTTCTGGAGCAGAGCACAGGGTCCCAGCCACTGCCTCCTGGGCCAGGGTTATAGTCAGCTGGCGACTCCTGGTGAATAAATCTCAAAGCACTTGAGCCCAAGGCTTCCCATCCATCTGAGCTCTGAATGGGCGTCCCTGTCCTATGCAGCGGCCAGGCTTCCAAATAAAATGGCTGTACCCGCAGTAAGACTGTTTTAAATGCCCAAAGTGTAACAGACCAAAAGGTGTAATATGGGGAAAAATGTTCAAATGGGAAGGGGAACAAGGGACGGGGGAGAGGGAAAGGAACAAGAAAGAACAAAAAGAATGGAAGGGAAAAAACAGAAACAGCTTTTGTAAATAAGGAGGGGAGGGGAGTGAGAAAAAACAAAGAGTAAGATACATCATGTGCAGGTACAGAGTCCTGTGATGAGTGTCATCATTATGTATATTTGAAATGTACCAGTAATGCTTTGTGTGTGTGTGTGTGTGTGTGTGTGTGTGTGTGGTACTGGGGATTGAACTTAGGTCCTTGTGCTTGCCAGGCAGGAGCTTATGCAACTTTTAAAAATGAAAAAAAAAAAAAAAATTGCAGGGCCGGGAAGATGGCTCAGTGGAATAAGCACAAGGGCCTGAGTTCAATCCCTGGTTCTGCAAGAAAGAAAAAAAAAAAAAAAATGCAGGAGACACTTCAGGGTCCCTGCTCCCATGGTGCCTCTAAGGGGGGTGCACTGGTGCAACAAAGCACCATCATGTGAGAGCATCAGGTGCCTGGCAGATGGCACGAAGTGAAGGTGGGGGACCTGAGCGCGGGATCTGGGGAGCAGGTGGGCGGCTGTCCAGCTGGCTGGGAGAGGCCACGTGGAGAGGGTGACAGCCTAGCTGGGAGGCCAGCGTGATGGAAGGAGCCCTGAGTGGTAGTGCATGGTCAGCATGTTCTCGTTGGCTCATCACAGTCAGGCCAGGGAGACAAGGGGCAGGAAGGGGTGGAAGTGAGGTTGGGGACAGAAACCCGCCAGAGGGCATCTTGCTGGCTGCAGGGAGGAATTGGTGGCCCTGAGAGTCTTCACTAGAGTTGGGGCAAGAACACAGCCTCCTTGCTAGGTTGCTGATTCGAATAGGAACAACCCCTCGGGAAAAGAAATTGGCCCCAAAATGTGTTTACTGTTTGGTCCAGAAACTGAGTCCAAGGAAATAGTTCTAAATATAGAAAAGGCTTTCTTTTCAAAGATGCTCATCATAATAGCCCAGTGCTGTGAAACCACTTGCCACCCCAGGCAGGCATGTGAGTCCTGTGGCTCGCAGTGGGGACCAGGGGGCAGGGCTATTGTAGGCGAAGATACCAGAGCGGTCAGTGGGGTCAAGTGGATGCCTGAGAGAAACCCTGCCACAGGTGTGCGGGGACTGAGGGCTTTGGGTGGTGCAGAAATCTGGCCATGTGTGAGTGTTAGGAGACACAGAAATAGGAAGCTAGTGGGAAGAAGTGTAAAAGATAACCTCCGCTCTGAGCAGCAGCAACAACAACAAAAAATTGGAGAAGCTGGGTAAAGTGATTTTCTGAGAAACTATAAATGAACAGAAAAGCTGCCATCAGAAGAGAAGGAAATTTAAATAGAACAATCCTTGACAAGGAAAGAGAAAGGCAGTGAACCCCTTTGCTCCCAAACACAAGGCTCTGCGGCTGCCCACGAACACGGGAGCCCATCAAGAAGGCAAGAGAGTCATGGCTGCACTCAAAGCACCGCAAAGGAAAAAAAAAAAAAAAAAGAAGAAGAAGAAGAAGAAGAAGAAAAAGAAAAAGAAAAAAGCTCCTAACCTGACAAAGGTAGTTCCTAGGAATATTAATTTAAAATCCTAAAGAAAACATTAGCAGAAAGAATTCAGGAGCAGTAGCTGGAAGTGGTGCTGAATAACTGTGATCCCAGCATTTAGGAGGCTGAGGCAGAAAGATCTCCACAGGGGCTGGGGAGATAGGTCAGTAGGCCCTGGCAAGTGCAAGGGCCTGAGTTCAATCCCCAGTTCTGGAAAAAAAAAAAAAAAAAAGATCTCCACAAGTTTGAGTCCATCCTGGACTACGGAGTGACTTCAAGGTTACCCTGGACTAAAGGACTAAAGAGTAAGTCCCTGTTTCAAAAAACCAACAAAACAAAAGAACAGAAAGAAAGCTGAGGAAAAAAGTTCAGGAGAACATTAAAATAAGGATACAATATTCCAAACAGAAAGGTGGTCTTACGTAGTTAAGTCATTCATTGTATTACTAAATCAGAGAAAATCATAATTATCTACATAGATTCAAAAAAGCGTTTGACAAAATGGAATGGCCATTTGTAATTTTATTTTATTTTGTGGTACCGGGGATCGAATTCAGGACCTTGTGCTTGCCAGGCAAGTGCTTATTCGACTGAGCTATCTCCCTGGCAGCCATTTGTAATTTTAAAAGTGGGGCGTGGTGGCTCACACTTGTAACCCTGGCACACAGAAGGCTGAGGCAGGATTGCTTGGAATCTGAGGCTAGTCTGGGCTACATATTGAGACTATATCTCAAAATGAAAAAAGAAAGCCAAACCAAACCAATCAAACAACCAGAACAAAAAACTTTAATGAAACAAAATTAGTGGGTATGTGTTCTGCAGTCAGAATTTGTGCCCTGTTAAACACGGAAACACTGTGTGGATGTCTACACTCCGTCCTATAATTTTACATCTCCTTTTCCCTCCTTTGTAATCCTAGCTGCCATCACAAGAGAAAGGCAGGAAGACTATGTCTAAAAAGTGGACAGCTGGGGCAGGAGGATCTCCACGAACTCAAGGCCAGCCTGGGCTCCATAGTGAGACCCTATCTCACAATGTCAAAATAAATACAAAAACCAAAAAGGGGACAGGAGGAGTTACAGCATAGTTATTTGTAACAGGGTTGCCTAGCTGGAAGATCCATGTGACCCGAAGAAAACCCCTTTAAAAGATTCCCATGGCCTTTCTCCATGCAATGAGCAGTTAGAAGAGCTCAGTGAAAGAAAAATTCCTTTCCAGTGTCCGCCAGATAGAACACCCTGGAATCCTCGTGAGTAGAACTGTTCAGCTGCTGCCTGCACGGACCCTTTAGCAGGGGTGTTTATTTAAAGGTCACTCAGGCAGGACCATTTTGAGAGGAACAAAGTCAAACTCGGCTTCTCCGACTATCTGCTCTCGATGCGGATCGTTTCTGTGACCCCAAAAGTGTTGGGTGTCTCCCCACCAGCAAGCAAGCAGGCAGGGAAGCCTCTGCCGTGGCAAAGGCAAAGGGCATGGCCCAGGGGGCGGCTGAAGGCGCACAGGGCTGGGCTGGGGGTGCGGCTTGGGTGTCCTCTCTGGTGCGGCTCTCTGGGGCCTACACACCAGCAGCTTGGTCAGGAACTTGAAAATGACTGGCGGGCACCTCTGCCACAGCGAGCATGCACCCTGGGCAGTCTGCTAAGGCGGACAGGCTCAGAGATAGCCCCCTGAGGGGCACTCCCGCCAAGTTGGTGGTCAGCCGTGCCCGGAAAGCCCCATCAGGTCAGAGGAGCCGCTGGCCAGGCACCCAGGACAGGAGCGCTTCCTCACACACGGCTGTGTAGGCCGTGATGTTCAGGGTCTTTGCTACTCGGCGCTGGGTGGCCAGAGATAACTGATACGGGGCCTGAAGGGCACTATTGGAGGCCGTGACCACACTGTCCTCAGTCCTGATCTCCAGTGCCAGCTACTCCTCGCCTTGCCCCTGACACAGGGACCCTCTTCTGCCCTCTGAGCTGTGTGTCCTTGGGCTGCTCACCTTCCCTCTCTATTTCTGTCCCATAAGAGGGAAGCTAAAGGGAGTATTTGAGGAGTCAAAGAGACAGGGCACCTCCGCTAGAGTCTGGCTCACAAGAGCAGTGTGGCCAAGCCGAGCTCGGTTTATACAGAGCCTTTCCTTTAATTCTCCCAACCGACCCACGATGATGGATTATTACTTGTCAGCACCCATTTTACATGTGGGGAAACTGAGACCCAGGTGTGTCCTTGGCCAGGAGGTCAAAGCTGGGCCTTGTGGCTCTACTGATAGGTGCAGGTCCTCCAGTGTAGGGGGCTGAGCAGGCCCTTTCCTGGGGAGCACTGCTGTCCCCACCAATGACATCCAGCCCACTGAGCAGGCGACAGTCATGCCTCTGGTCACCAGTGTCTGTCCTGTTTCTCCTGCTGGCAAATGCCCTTGGAGAAAAGCCCTCTAGAGTGGTGCACACCTGTCATCCCAGCACTCTGGGAGGCTGAAGCAGGAGGATTGTGAGCTTGAGCTTAGTCTGGGCAATTTAATTTTTTTTTTTTTAGTATTTATTTTTATGTATGTATGTATGTATGTATGTATGTATGTATGTGTGTGGCCAGTTCAGTCCACCAGGGGGAAGGGCTGGCTGGCATGTGGTGCTGGAGGATCGAACCACGGTCCCTGTGCTTTTTTGCGAAGCTTGTTCTAAGTAGGTGCTCTAGACCACTGAGCCATCTCACCAGCCCCAAGAGAAAGAGTCGGGACCGGGACGCGAACCGGCGACCTCGCGCTCCGCAGCCCGCGCCGCCTTAGTCTGGGCAATTTAGCAATTTAGCAAGCTCCTGTCTCAAAAGAAAAAACAAAACAGGCTGAGGAGGTAGCTCAGTGTGAGGCAGTGGGTTTGCTCCTTAGTACTGAAAAATAAAAATGAAAATAAAAGCAAATGGAACCCCCTCTCATCTGCAGGATGAGAGATGTTTCCAGGGAAGGCGCCTGGGGTGAGCCGGGGATGGTGCAGAGAGTTAGAGGGGCCACAGCCAGGCCCGCCCTGTCTCTGCCTGGGGCCAGGAGAAGCTATGGTAGGGTCTGCCCTGGGGATGGGGTGGCCAGGACACAGCTACTTTGTCACCGCAAGAGGACCTCAGAGCCTCAAAAATGAACAGATAAATGAATGAAGGGAGGAATGATCTTGTCCTGTGAAGAGGGGACCCTCCGGTGCCCTCTGGGCTGTCTCCATTCCTGCACTGGGACCCCAACCACAGGCTGCTCTGCTTCTGGTATAATCTTGAAATGCCGTGGCTTCCGGGTGTCAGGTTGTGGTGCACTGCGCTGAGAGTCACACAGTGACTTTGGGCTGTGGCCTCTCTGCCTTGGGACAAGCAAGGCCTTTAAGACTTTTTTCCCTAGTGGCAGCACCAGTAGGCTGAGGCAGGAGAATCACCATGAGTTTAAGGCCGGCCTGGGCTATAAAGTAAGTTCAAGGCCAGCCTGAACTGCATAGCAAAACCTGACTCAAAAAGACCAAAAAAAAAAAAAAAAAGAAAAAGAAAAAGAAAAAAGAAACAAAGAAACAAAGAAAAGAAAAAAAAAAGATATTTTCCCCCCAATGCTGGGGTCCCGCCATCTGCTAGTCTTTACTCAGGTAGACCTTTAACACCCCTCTGGAGACTTTTAGAAACTTTGGTGTGTTTGTTTGCTTTGGAGATAGGGTCTTGCTGTGTTAGTCACACTTGCTTTAAACTCACTGTTTATTGAAGGTTGGGTTTGAACTTGCAGTGATCTTACTGCTTCAGCCTCCTTGAGTGCTGGGATTTCAGGTGTGCACCACCACACCAGCTTGAGATTTTTAGAAACTCTGAGGTGGAGCAGAGATAATCTAAAAAACTCATTGTAAAAATTATCGTTGTTGTTGTTATTATTATTATTGTTGTTTTGCAGTACTAGAGGTTGAATCCAGGCCATTCACACTGAACTACATTTCCAATCTCCTCCCCTTTTTTGTTTAGGGGGGGTCTCACTATGTACTTCAGGCCAGCTTTGAACTCACTATGTAGCCCAGGAAGGCCTCAAACTTGCAGCAAACCTCCTGCCTCAGCCCTTGAGTGCTGGGATTATAGGTATGTGCCACTGTTGCCAGGTAGTTCCTGCAGAATGGCTCACCAATTAAATTTATTCCAGGTCCTTTTTGCCTCAAATAAAAAATTGGACTAGACGAGCCAAAAAACGGTGCCAAAAGTTTATTTGAAAAGTGACAGGAGAAGGGGTAAGGGAAAAACTGGCTCTGCAGAGTAGACTTGGGCCAAAAAGGAGAGAGAGAGAGGAAAAGAAGGAGAGAAAGAGGAAAGGATAAAAGCAAAAATAACAGTACACCCTGGTCTAGAAGACAGCGTGGGGTACTGTGAAGTCCCCACAGCAGGCTCCGTGTGGCCTCTGTGTCCTTATCTGCAGCCCGCATTTCGTGAGAGCCCGCGGGAAGTTCGACATCAGGGTCCTGGGAGTCATTTGACGCAGTCCTGGATCTAGCGCCTCACAAGCCCAGCTCATTTCCCCAGCCCACTTCGCTACTTCCGGCCTCCCGTATCACCACCAAGCCTGGCTATCCCAGGCCTTCTTATCCTAAGGCCGAGTGCTATGGCTTATATTTTGAGGTCCTCGCACCCCAGCTTTCTGCGCTCATGCGCCTGTCTTTTGAACGGCGGCTGGACCCGGAGGACAGCTGCCCTAGGGAGGCGGGGTCTGGGAAGAGGCGGGTCACGGGGGCGTGGCCTGGGCACATCTTCCTCCTTGGCTCCTCCCCTTCACCACAAGATTCTATCTGGGAGCTGGCTGAGCAGGGGCTGAAACTTGTAAAAGCTGTAAAACGGCTGGGTGCAGTGGTGCACTCCGATTATCTCAGCTGCTTGGGAGGCTGAGGCAAGAGGGTCTCAAGTTTGAGGTCAGCGAAGGGAATTTAACAAGACCCTGTCACTAAATAAATAGGACCCTAAGTTCTAGTATTGCAAAACACCAAAACAAAAACAATACCAAGCTGAAATAAAATAAAGATAAAACAAACCCCCACAAATTCTGGAAAGAGCCCAGGTTATTAAGAGGAGGTGGTTTAGGAGCTGGTGGCCCCAGCACAGGGTACTCGCTTGGGGCATGGAGGGTGGGACCCTTGTACCCCTACCCAACCCTCAGAGAGGGACAGAGACGGATGCAATAGACAGACCGAGAGCAACGCGGCTCAGGGGAGGGGGGGCGTCCTTGGGGAGGGCTGCGGGGCGCTCTCTGGGACATGATGCCCATCTCTTGGCCACGGTGCTGTGCACGCACCTTCATTTGCCAAAGTCAGCACAGCTCACTGTCCTGCGGGCTGGGGCACAGCTCTAGGCTTAACAGGGTGTGGTCTGCACCCACCTGGGCTCAACTCCAGCACACACGAAAACATGTCACTGATTATAAATTTTGCCTAAACAACAAAAACCCCCAAACAAACACTAGTCTCTAACGATATACATTTAGGACTGTCATATCCTTGGGTCTGCACCTGCTTTTGAAATGCATTTTCAAAAAAGATGGACCCATCCGTGACAATGCTGTGGGGGGGAAAAAAAGATGGACCCAGGGGCCTGGGGAGATAGCTCAGCGGCATAAGCGACTGCTTGGCAAGTGCAAGGTCCCAAGTTCAATATCCCCAGAAACACACACACACACACACACACACACACACACACACACTCACACACTCACACACAAAGATGGACCCAGGTGGGGTGGCACATGCCGGTCACCCCAGTACTCTGGAAGGCTGAGGCAGGAGAATAAGAAATTTGAGGCCAGGGTTTAAAACTTAGCAAGACCCTGTCTCAAATAAAAGAAAATATGAAAGGGTCAGAGCTGGGGAGGAGCTCAGTGGCAGAGCCCTTGTCTAGCGTGCTAGAGGCCCTGGGCTCCATCCGAGCACTGCATAAATGAACAGTTAAGCAGACAGAGGGCAGGCAGCTGCGGCCAGTGTGTGCACAGGAGTGCTTACCACGCCGTTCTTTCCAACCTCTTCTACAGTTAAGGCTTTTCTAATGAGAAGTTAGGGGAGGAGAACCAGCCCATGCCTCCCCCCAACCCCCGGCTCCCAAGGGGCTGTTCCAGGCCGTGGCTCCAGGCCAGCAGCTTCTTGCCAGTACAAACCTAATTTATTCCCAACTTATTAACTTAGAGCCCATTAGGCTCTTTCCCGTCAGCCCTACTTGCTGTGGGAGTCACGTGGGGCTGTGTAGAGGCTGGCAGGGTTGGCAGGAGCAGCCCTGGCCAAGGCCCCTGTGGGCTGGGGTCAACTGGGGCCATCCTCTGCCCACCCCTGCACAGGGTGTGGTCTTCACCGAGGTCACCTGCATTCTCCCAGGGATGGCTCCCTGAGCCCCGAGCCCCATCGCAGACAGGGAGGTAGGGGGTCCTGGGCACCCACTGGGATCCGCCTGGTGCTGGGGCTGATGAGGGGTGACGCTCGGACAGGACACAGGCTCAGTCGATCGCTGCCTGTTCTCCCTCCACCTGCACACCATGCAGCAAGATTCCCAGAGAGAGCGAGACCCACCCTGTGCACACAAAAGGCGAATGCAAGACCAGATGGCACACAGCCTGCAGGACCAGTGTGATAGGCAGGGTAGCTCTCACCACACAGCTGCGGCCGGGCTGGAGCTAAGGCTCAGAGAACAGCAGAGCCTGCCCAGGACACACAGCAGGGCCGGCAGCCCGCAGGGCAACCTTAGGCCAGTTCCCCAGGCACCTTAGTATGGATATCAGACAGCTGCACAAGGCCAGGCCCCTGAGACAGAGGCCACAAGCCACAAGTGGACTCCCGGGTCTCGAAGCAGGTGGAGTCCCAGGTCTGCCCTGGCTGCTGGCTGCCAGCCCAGGACAGAGCTGTCTGGCCCTGGTCCAGAAGCTGTGGCTGGAAGCAGCTCTTTATTACAGTTGCTATGGATGAGGCGGTGGGGGGTGGGTGGGAGGACCCAGTGGGGTGGGAGCCTCAGGTGACCCCCAGGCTGCTGCTACACCAAGCCTCTGCCTGTGGCTCTGTCCACTCTGGCTCTGCATCTACTCCAGGCCACACACAACCCCCGGTGGCCCCCATACATCACAAGGTGCCTCTTTTACACATGATTTACCCTCAAAGTTCCTGCCATATGCGCTCCTTCCCCACTTGGTCTCATGCTTCTTCAAGGGTCCAGTGCCACTGTACCTCCTCCAGGAAGCCCCGACTTGGGTGGAGGGATGACCCTGGGCACTCATCGGGGGCTTGACAATGCCCCACCGGTAGGTGGGGTCAGGTCCAGAGAGGTGAAGGCAGTTCCCTGGGGCCACACAGCTCAGCTTAAAAGCCTGGCAGATTTGGAACGAGGGGGAGATCAGAGAGAGGGGGCCCAGGAGTGTGGCTGAAAGAACACTGAGAAAGGACCGGCAGAAGGGTGGGCGGCTGTGACCCTGGCCCAGGGCCAGCCCTCCCCACCACCCAGACAGATGAAGCAGGTGACAAACTTGGACCCATCAGTGCCCTGTGCAGCTCCTGGGCAAGTGGGGAGGGACCCATTGTACAGATGAGAATGAGGAGCCAGACAGCCTGGGGCTGGCTGGGGTTGCGGGACAGAGCTAGGGTCTGATCCCAGGCTGTCCTGTACCAGAGCCCATACCCCCAGACCCCACCTGGGCCTTACCTGGGCTCCCCTGGGCTCCCTCACGTTGTCACCGGCTACTGTCAGCAGTGCTGCGAGGAGCCTTTGTACTCTCTATTTACAAGAGGAGACTTGTGAGCAAATTAGCAGGGTAACCAGGGAAAATGTTTGGCTTCTGTGGGCGGGAGCTGCAGCCATCTGTTCCCAAGTGCTGAGCAGACACTGGAGCTGTCGCCAGAGGCTCCAGGGCCAGCCGAGCTTTGGAGAGCTGGCCTGTCATGCACAAGCTGTGTGTCTTGGGCCAGGTCACTTGTCCTCTCTGGGCATCAATGTTCAGTTCTGTACAGCAGAGGACCATGTCCACCGTGTGGCTCCTGGGTGCTCCCTGACTCCCCACACTTCCAGTCCCCCCCCATATCCTTTATTATCCCCAGCCCCAAGACCAGTCACCACCAGGGCACAGCAGCCTGAGGGGTTTTACTATGGAGGGCCTCATTTGTTCCCAGATGAAAATGGCTTTCTTGTTTCCCCTGGCTATAAAGGTGATCATTCACCCATCTGCTATGCACCTGCAGGAGGTGAGGAGACACTGTTGTGGGGACAATCTGTCCAGAGTCCTCCTCCTGGATAGGGTGTGATCATTGACTGGGACACTGCAGGGATAGAGAAAGGGTCACCCGCTCTGTCAGGGTTTAGATCTAGAAAGGCCCCTGAGGCCTCCTGTGTTCAGGGGCTTGGAAGGGGATGGGACTGTGGAGTACCAGACTCCACATGGCTGAATTCCAAGCTGAATGCCCAGTTAGGAGGCGAGGCCGGGTGGAGGTGGCACTGGGGCATGACCCTGAATGGTGGGTGTCTCTGTCACCGGCTCCTCTGTTCTCTCTCTGCTTCCTGGTGGCCGTGGGGGGAGCAGCTCTCCTCCGCCAGAGCCTCCTGTTGTGCCGCTCCTGCCGTGCAGCCGGCTAGCCATGGATGGAGCCCCCCGCAGCCCTGAGCCAGATTAGACCTCTGATCCTGGAAACCGTGAGCGTGAGGTGTCACGGCCCAGAGACGAGAGTGAACAGATGGATGCGCTTCCCCACCCCTGCCCTCTGCTCCTTCCCATGGCCCTGGCTGGCAGTCAGGAGGATGAGGTTCCTTGAAGGCAGCAGCCCTTGTGATCCTGAGCCTTCCTGCCTCCTTCCAGTGTGACCCCAGACAACTCTTTAGCCTCACAGACCCTCAGGTGTGTCACCTGCCGAGTGGGGTGACAATAGGGCCATATCACAGGATTGGTGGAATTCCATTAAGGACATGTGGTCATTGTCAAGCCAGGGCTGTCCCTGAATAGGTATCCAGTTTCAATTAGCTATGGTCAGGAGGCCAGCATTAGAAGAAATGCCTAGGTTTGTTTGTTTGTTTTGTTTTTTCTCTTTGTGGCTGGGGGTTGAGCCCAGGGCATTTACACGGAGCTGTATCCTTAATCCTTTATGTATTTTTATTTTGTTTCATGAATTTGGTACAGGGTGTCACACAGCTCAGACTCATAGCGATCCTTCTGTTTTCAGCCTCCCCAGCACTAGGATTACAGGTGTGAGCCACCACGCCTGGACTCGTTCGCCGGCTCAGCACACCCCAGGAGTGGGGCTGGTGTGGCATGCGGGATGGGGGATTGAACCCTGATCTCTGTGCTTGCCAAAGCAGGCGCTTACTTGGCTGAGCTATCTTGCTGGCCCCTTAGTCCTTTATTTAGACTTTGATTTTTGAGACAGGGTCTTGCCAAGTCACTAAGTTGTCCAGACTGTGCTCCAACTTCAGATCCTCTTGCCTCAGTGTCCCTGCATACTGGGATTCCAGGTGTGCATCACCGATCTACAGTTCTTAATCATGGTATGTGACTCTTTTGCTCTTTGACCCTCAACCATTGTCTTACAAGTTTCGGGGTGGCCCTGACCCGGTTGTGACTTTGTTCATGCTATTTTGTCTCTAGAACGCTGCCCAAGCCTTCCTGAATTATTAGAGCCCTGGACACTTTGGCTGTTACAGACACTGGCTGTGAGTGCCCCAGTGCAGCAGGAGGGCTGTGGCTGGGGAACCTGGACTGGAATCTGGGAGGAGGTAGTGTTGGTGGAAGGGGTTTATCCTAGCCCAGGGGATTCAAGAACCACATCAAGCCCCCTGATGAGGCCTTTAGGATTTAACAGATCTGCTTCGAGGAGGAATGGAAGAGCTTGCTTGGAGTCCAAACTCACCTGTGTCTCAGTTTCCCCACCTGTGGAGGATGGGGTTGGTGGTGGTCTGTGATACCTGAGTACTTGTGCTTCCAGTGAACTATGGTGGCTGCAGGGTATCCCATCTGCCCCTGGGCAGAGGTGGGAGGTTGAGTGGCCAGTGAGGATGGCTCTGGGGCAGTCAGGGGATGGCAGCCCTGGGTCACTGTGACCCTCAGGACAGGCATCGGGCTGGAGCCTGGCCACATGGTCTGCCTGGGCGCATGGCTTTTTTCCCATCTAAATTTGGGAAGCTGTGGTTAAGCTCCTGCAGCCACCTGTCTGCAGTGCGTGTGCACGAATGCAGTGTGAAGATCAAAAAGACAGAACAAGATAGAGAGAGGTGGGGCATTAGCGGTGGCCTCGGACCCAGCACTACCTGATATCCTTTCCGCCGGCCAGTTGACTTCCTTCAAGATGGCTCAATGGAATAAGCATTTACTTGGCAAGCACAAGGGCCTGAGTTCAATCCCCAGTTCGGCAAAAAAAAAAAAAAAAAGAAGAAAAGAAAAAAAGAAGGCCAGTGTCATTTTCTCTACTCAGAATTTAAGGCACCTATTTCCACAAAGAGGGGACTGTGGATTCTCCTGTCTTGTTCAGGTGCTGGCAGCTAGTCCTTCCCCATTGCTTGGAGCCCAAGGGGTGGTGACGTCTCCTTTCTTCCTGCCCAGGTGGCTGCAATGTCTGGCAGCGCCAGAACTGAGCCCTTCATGACCATTCACTTGTACACAGCCCGTGAGAACCATCCTGTCCTGCATGTGCTATCCGGTGTTCCTCAGGGGCTCTGGGTCTCTGGTCCCACCTCCTGGGGCCTCCAAATGCAGGACAGTGTGTGGCAAGTGACAAATTGAAAACTTTGTGCTCTGTGTCACCCATCAGATCATTTAGGTACAAGGCTCAGCAAGGCTGTGGGAAGCCAGTCCACACTTGCTTGTGGTTGTGGCTTCCCATGGTGGCCTTTGGGGAAAGTCACTCCGAGCTGTGTAACAAACATCTCCCAAAGCTGGGGCTGGGTGCAGCTTAGCACTCGTGAGCCCCTTGGTTCCACCCCCAGCACTAGAAAGACCCAAAGCACAAGGAAAAGAGGGCTGAAGCAATGGCACCAGCTTGAGAGTGGGGAGGGAGTGGTCTTGGCTACTGTCCCTGCTTTGCGTCTCCTGGCGGTCACTTTGATGGTGGCTCCTTTGCTCAGGTAAGGAAGGCTCGCTGCTGTGGCTCTTCGTCATCCCCCTCCACATGGTCCCACCACTGGGGGCCCCACAGGAGCTAACATGGTATGTGGTGGCTGGCCATGAGCTGACTTGTGTCCCCAGGAGCTGTGTCAAGATTGGCCCGAGGTCCTGTCCCTTCTCCACAGCCTCCTCTCATACCACCTCATTTACATTGGTGGCTCGAGCCTGACTTCCTTCTGAGCCCTGCGCATGCAGTGCTGGTGGCCTCCTGGTCACCTGGCCACAAGCTTGTGTGGGACAAGGAGGCTCTGGATCTCCACACGCCTGCCCACGCAGGGTGCATGCGTCTCAGTGCTGGCTGAAGGAGAAGGGGCAGAGCTCCGCCCTCTGTTCCCAGAGAGCCCCCACATGGCTGGGGCTCCTCCATGAGGAGCCAGGAAGGACAGGCAATGCAGGGCTGGGCTGTTTTGCTTTCTACTGCCTTTCCCTCACCATGAAGCATCTAGAAGGTGCTTCAGAGGAAGTAGCAGGCCTAGAATGGAGTGGAATTTTTTTCTTTTTCTTTTTTTTAAGCAAGGATCTCACTCTGTAGTTCAGGTTGGGCTTGCACTCACTGTGTAGCTCATATTGGGCTCAAACACGTGGCAATTTTCCTGCTTCAGCCTCTTGAGTGCTGGGATTTGAGGTATGGGCCACCATGCCCGATGAATTCATTGGAATTGAAATTCTAAGAGTTTAGTGGGAAGCAGAACTCTCAGTCTATTCTTGTCTCTTTGATCCTTATCGGGGTATTGTCACTTCCATGACAACACAGATCAGTGATTCTAAACTGTGAGTGACTTTGTAAGCCACAAAGCTGATATTTTTATCCTTGTGGAACCTCTGAGGTAATCACACTCCAGGGCTGTGCTCAGGCCTCCCGGAATCCCCACAGGCCTCAGTGCCTCCCAGGGGTGCTGGGCCTAGGGGTCCCCACAAGGCCTCTTGGTGCTGGCTGGTGGGTGTTGGGATTCCTTGACGTGACTTTGCTCTGCAGCTGGGCGCGGCCTCTCCCCCAAGCCACCTCTCTCCTCTGCTTCTTGAAGGACGTTTGTAAGGACATAGGAGCTTCATGACGAATATCACCTATTCTCAACCTCAGATTCACTTGAAGTCATGATCTTCAGCTTGAGGGGCCACACACAGTGTCAAAGCAACACACACAGACACACACAGCTGCACACGCAGTGACGTAGTGATGTCACACACTGATACGGTGACACACACAGACATACAGTAGTGTTGACACACACGGTGCATCAGGCCCCCCAGACACTCGGTGACATACACAGTGGCACGGTGGTATGTGCTGTGTGCTGGCCTCTAGAACAGCTGGAGCCAGGGTGGCGCTAGTGAAGGACAGCGCTACGTCCCAGCAGCTCAGGGAGGGTGTCCGTGGTAGGAAGCTCACTGTGCCCGACAATAGAGCAGTGAACTGGTCTTGGCCCAGCTGCCCACCTCCCTCCTTACCCTGATCCCACCTATTGGAACCCTGCTCATGTGGGGGCTCCATCCTGTCCCCTGATAAAATGTGCCTCACTTTCCCAGAAAGGCTCCTAGCTGCCTTGCGCATCCTCAGACTGAGAAGGAGGCTGAGAGGGGCAAGGGTGTCCTTCTAGAACCTTCCCTGTGTTTCTTCCACATCTACCTTCCCAGCTCTAGGACAGGCTCAGGGCCCCACTGGCCCCAAGACCTGGGGAGCTGTGGCAGGTCCTGGTACCCCAGGACTTCTTGCTCCCAGAGTCTCCTTTAGAGCGGGGACTCAGCCACACCATCTTGCTCTTAACACATTCCAAGTAGGACAGAGTGTCAGGCAGTGATGGCCAATGAGAGGACAGAATAAGTGTGGTCTTTGTGCCTCTTGGGTGAGACCCAGGGCCAAGTCAGGGCCCTGCTAGGGCCTCTCGCAGCTCCAATAGTGGGAAACCAGAAGCAGGAAGGTTGGATGGCATGAGGCTGGGCGGGGCTGCACGAGGCCCCGTCCCCTCATGGTGCTCCGCCACCACAGCCAGGACTTGCTGGGAAAGCCAACCTGGTGCGAGTCTCTGCAGGTGCTCCTTGCAGTGTAGGTAGCCAGCTAAATGCCTGAGGTGGGACACAGACGGGAAGTGAGTCCTGGGGACCGGGACACCTGCCAGGCGTGATGGCGCCCATCACACTACAGGCTCGTTGGGTGCACACTTCAGGGCATGAGAGTCCCGGAGCATGAATCTGAGTGTTTGGGTTGAAGATGTTGCAGCAGGAGCCAAGGTGGCGCCCCAGGTCACACCACGCCAGGACTCATTTCACGCCACATGCAACATCCTCGTGTGCTGGGACTCATGACACATGCCTCTGCTGGGGATCCCCAGCTGATGCGGCAGGTGAAGGACCCAGCAGGCCAGGCGTGGGGCGGGTCTAGGGCAGATACCTGTGGCTGCATCTTTTTCCCGCTGTCTCACAAGATAGCTCTTCTGTGGGGGTCTCAGTCTCACATCTGCAGCATGCACCCTAATAGCATCCACCGTCAGGGCCGTGGTGAGGCCTGAAGGTAAATGATTCAGTCGTGTAAACCACTTGCAATGGTGCCCAGGATATTGTCAGTTATAGGAGCAGAGCATCCAGAAGGAGCTTGGCCAGGGGCCCTGGGGAAGGCTGGAGCGGCCCAGCCAGCGCAGGCGTGGCAGGGCCCATGGATTTGAACAGTGGCCCTTCCGCTTCTAAGCAAGGGTTCACTAGGCTCAAGGAGATGCTGCGCTAGCTGGTGGTGGGAAAGGGCAGCCTGATAGCAAAAATAATTTTCATAAAAAGTTTGTCCTGTCTCGAGTATGAATCTACAGAAGAGCTCAGATCTGCTCTGTAGTTTTCCAAGGAATGTGCTATATCTGCCTGTTTCTATGTTGGGTTTTCCATTCTGTCCCGCTGGTCTACATGGTCTCTCACCCGTACCACTGTCTTGATTACCGTAACCGTATAGTAAGTCTTGGAGCCAGGTCATGTCTACCATCCAGCTTTGTTCTTCCCTTTGATCTTATATTGCCTGTTTAGGGTTTTTTCCTTTTCCTTAAAAGGAAACCTTAAAGTCAGTTTGTCATCATCCTTAAAATTATTTGCTGTGCCAGGTGTGGTGGTGGTGTACACCTGTAGTCCCAGCCCTCAGGAGGCTGAGGCGGGAGGATCACAAGTTTGAGGCCAGCCTGGGTTATGTAAGTGTGATACTGTCTCAAGAAACAAGCAAAATAAAATTTTTTGCTGAAATTTCGGTTAGACTGGGTTGACTCTGTAAAAGGCAAAACATTTATACGATCTGAAGAGAAATCAGGGTATGTGTTGACTCTGTAAAGTAAGTAGAGCTGACTTCTTGGCAACACCAAGAGTCTTCCTATCCACGAACATGGGCTACTTCTCCGTTCATTTGGATGTCTGGCTTTCTTCGTCAGTGTTATAATTTTCCTCATCTTGAATCTGTATATATTCTGGTAACTTTTTATGTATTCCATGTTTTGCGTGCTAACATAAGTGGCATTGTGATTTTAATTTCAAATTCCAGGGTCCGCTGCTGGCATAGAGCAAAGCCACGGACCTTGGGATGCTACCCTTGTATCCTGCAAAGCTGCTACACAGCACATAGCCAGGGAGTTTTGGTGTTGATTCTTTAGGGTTGATCATATAGACTGTCATCATCTGCAAACAAAAAGCAGGGTTTTGCTACGCCACTCGGGCTGGACTTGAGCTCTCTTTGTAGCTCCAGCTGGTCTCAAACTTGCAAGGATCCTCCTGCCTCAGTTTCCGAGTGCTAGGATAAAAATGAAATTATTGACTTAAAAATTTTTTTATTGTGGAAAAATTTAAAAATATGAAAAATCAAGAGAAGAGGGTATTAACTCCTTAACTCCCAGGTGCCCATTACATGGCTTCGACAGTTGCAAACTGCTGCAGTCTTGTTTCATCTACTCTTGTTTCTCTTTCTCCTACAGCATCTTAGATTGTGAGAATTCCAGGTATCAGGGTCTCCCTTTATAAGGGAAGGGCTGGGCCAGCAAGGTAGCTTAGCGGACTAAGCACGTGCTTAGATCCCTGGCCCCACGTGCCTCAATGGCCCCGCCTTCTGGCTGCATGGGCCCCAGTCCTAGGCTCTCTGAGCAGGCCATAGAGAGCCAGAACTTTCTTCCTCCCTTTCTTTTTTCTTCTTTTCTTGCGGAACCAGGGATTGAACTCAGGCCCTTGCACTTGCCAGGCAAGCACTTATTCCACTGAGCTATCTCCCTGACCCCCCACCCTCTTCCTCCCTTTCTTTTTCTTCTTTGTTTTTTGGTACTGGGAATTGAACTCCTGACCTCACACCTGCCAGGCAGGTGGTGTACCACTGAGCTATATCCCTGGCGCTCTCTCTCTCTCTCTCTCTCTCTCTCTCTCTCTCTCTCTCTCTCTCTCTCCTTTCCTTTAAAAAACCATTATTTGTTTAAAAAATCAACAGTATTTCCTTAAGAGCATAAATAGCCAGCCAATGTTTCAATTTTCACAATCATCTCATAAGCTTTCCAGTTTTTTTTTTTTTTTCTGTGTTTAGGGCAGGGTCTACAGGGTGTTCAGGGTCTCACTACTAGATTGGACTCATAGTGATTCTCCTGTTTTCAGCCTCCCAAGTGCTGGGATTACAAGTGGGTACCACCACGCCCAGTCTCAATCACTGTCTCAGTGTGCCCTGGGGATGGGGCGGGCATGGCATGCTGGGGATTGAACCCCGCTGCTGCATCTGCCTAAGCAGGTGTTGTAGTCGGCTGAGCTATCAGGCCAGCCCTACCAACTTTTTTTTTTTTTTGGACAGGGTCTCACTATGTAGTGCAGGCTGGCACTGACCTTGCTTATATAGGCAAAAGGCTGGCCTCAAACTCAAAGTGACCCTCCTGCCTCAGCCTCCTGAGTGCTGGGACTACAGATGTGCACTACCACATAGCACTGTCCAACTTTTTATTCTGGACAGTTGTGATCTTACAAAGGAACAGCATAGCAAGCCTGTGTAGGCCCCTCCCCAGACTGCCTAAGCATCAGGAGCATCGTCTTTCTTCACTGATGTCCAGACCTTCATTACTAGGTGCCATTCCACACAAGTCATTGCTACTCTCTTTATTTTTAGTGGTGTTTATATGTACAAACAGGTTTGCCAATGTCTTTGCTCTTCTTTGTTTTATCCCCTTAAATAGGGCACATTTTTTTTCTTTTAGTTTTTCCTTTTTTTTTTTCCCCTCCAGAGATGTCTGCGGCTGTTTACTCATTAACCAGCATTTCCTGAGCTCTCTAGGCCTGCTGGCCGCTTATCATGTAAGCCCTCCCCATGTCACCCAGGTGTCGGCTTAGCGCTGCGTTGCTTCTGTGAGCGCCAGTCTGGCTGTTTGCAGGACCCCTCACCACCATGTTCTCTTAACAATGGCCGTTGGCTGTGGGTAAGCATGCATCCGCGACTGTTACCTTCATGGTCCTGACAGCTTCCTGTGGATCTGCAGGTAGACAGTCCTTACTTGCAAATAATAATTCTGCCTCATTGTTTCCAATAGGCTTTGTTTTTAATTGTGGCAAAATATATGTAACATACAATTTACCTTTTAACCATATTTAAAACGCATCAAGTTCAGATTTGGGATATGGCTTAGTGGTGCCCAGCATGTATGTGGCCTGGAGTTTAATTCCCAGGATAAGGAAAAAAAAAAAAAAAAAAGATTTGAAAAAATTGTCCAGAAGAGCTGGACAGATAGCTCAGTGAATTAAAGCGCCTGCTTGGGCAGACCCCTGCTGGGGTTTGATCCCTGGCACAACATGCCTGCCCCGCCCCTGGGGCACGCTGAGATGGCAATTGAGACTGGGTGTGGTGGCACCCAGCGCTTGGGAGGCTGAAAACAGGAAAATCACGAGTCCAATCTATGTAGTGAGACGCTGTAGACCCTGCACTAAATACATTAAAATAAATGAATGAATGAATAAAAATAAAAAGAATTCTTCAAAAACAAACAAACAAACAAAAAAGAATTGTCCAATCTGAACAACTAATTTGAAGACATTCTGCAATATAACAACTATTGTAGGATTCCTATTATTTTGTTTAGTGAAATGCTATATTGTTTCTAATATTTTCTTTATTTTTACTATTTTGTGTTCTCTTTGTTAAAAAAAACATCCAGTTCATTGGCATTAAGTGCATTAGCCAGGGGCTGCAACTTTTTCTTCATCCAGTGCAGGCTCCGCACCACTATGCAACTCCCTGAGGAGTCAATGTCTCCAGCCTTCTCTGGGGCTGCTGGCCAGGGCTACCTTGTCGCTCTTCATTGTGCGGCTCCTCACTGATTTGTGTCTTCAGCTCTTTCCGCTGTGCTACACATCTCGGGGTCAAGGTCCAGATGCCTCAACCTTGCCTGGTGTGAACATCACCACGCCAGCCCCAGCCACAGACCCGTAAGTTCCTCTTCCTGCCCGGGCTTTGAGTTCTTCGTGCTTGGTTATTTCTGTCCTTTTTTCTTCTGAGCCCAGCTATGCTGTGTTAGTCAGCTTCCTGTTAATGTAAAAAATATTTGAGAGGGGAAAAAGTACTTGAGACCGTCAGCTTATACAGAGGGCAGGGTCACTTTGGCCTGCAGGTCTGGGGGCTCAGTCCACGGCGAGCCGGCCTGTTGCTTTTGGGCTAGCAGTGAGCAGTGCATTGTGGTGGCAGTGTGCGGGAAACTCAGGAGCCTTGTGCCAGGAACAACAGAGAAAGAGCAAGAGGAGGATTCTGGGGTCCCTAGATTGCCTTTTTTATGTATTTAATTTAGTACAGGGTCTACAGGGTCTTACTACACAGATCAGACTCATAGTGATCCTCTGTTTTCAGCCTTCCAAGTGCGGGGATTAAGGCGCGTGCCACCATGCCCAGTCTTCTATATTGCCTTCTAGGCTCCTGCTGACTGTGAGGCTGCCCTGCAGCCCTTCCTCTTAATGCCTCCATCCATCACCTCCCAAAAGTCCCAAGCAGCAGCTTTAACCCCTAGGCCCTTGCAGACCCTTATCCAAACCATAGTGTGCAGTGTCTGCAGCTGGGACATCTGTGTCCAAGGAGTCTATCCGTTGCTAAGACCCCACATTTGTTCCATCTTCCCACACAGCACTGATGGCGGCCTTGCCGTTTACAGAGAATAATGCACCAGCCTCCTCCACGCGCACTGAATCTTGGACTAGGTTCTCCAAGGCAAGCACTGAGCGTGCCAGCGATGGTCTAAACATAAAGCTGGTGGCCGCCGAGGGGCCTGGAGGCCGTGCATGGCTGTGCATGAGTTCTGGCGGCTGTGGAGAGTCACACCGCCTCTCTGCTGGCCTCTTTCTTCACTGGGGTCTATTTTAAGAACGTCTGAGCATTTGGGTTTCGATCGTAAACCTCTGCACATAGTCCTTTTACAGCCAGCTCTCCCCCGGCTTATGCTAATAGGAAGCCCCCACACTGACTGCTGTGACAGGGACAGCAACTCCACAGTCTGGCTCTGGGAGTTACAACCAGGAGGAGATGTGGCTTGGAGGCTGGGCAGTCAGGGCTGCACAGAGCTGCTTGTTTCCTGGGACACAGGCTCTGTGTGCTCTGCTTTTCTGGCTGGCGACAACTCTCAATGGTAAGCCAGATATAGGGGTGCACACCTGTAACCCTAGCATTCAGGAGGCTGAGGCAGGTGGATCACCATGAAATTTGAGGGCCAGCCTGGACTACATGGCAAAATTTTGTTTCAGAAACCAAAATTCTGAGTGTTATGAAGATGTTTGACAAGATAGGAAGGATGTGAGTCTACCTAACGCCCCACATCGTACACGGAGCTAGAAATAGGTGTAGTCTTTTTCTGTTTGTTTGCTTATTTGGTTTTTTGAGGGTTTCACTATGCAGTGCAGGCTGGTCTTGAACTCACTATGTAGCCAAGGCTGGCCTTGAGCTCACGGTGACCCTCTTGCCTCAGCTTCCTGAGTGCTGAGATTACAGATGTGAGGCACCATGCCTGGCTTGATTTGTTTCAGCAACAGGGAAAGAAGCCACACTGAGCAGTGGGGCAGGTCTAGGAAGTCTTAAGAACCCTGGCATTTCCCGCTTCCTTGGATATCAGACAGACTACCAGATGCCATGGTGTTGGGAGGAAGGCCATCCTGTGTGAGGCAGGTGCCAGCTCTCATTGCTGTTCCTGCTGAAGGCCTAAAAACCTCTCTTTTGTGATGTTCTAGCCAGCAGAGAGCCCAGGTCCAGCGAACGGCAGGAGATATAGCAGCATGTGATGGGAACCAAGCATGGGGTGATTTGTTCTGCAGCATCAGATCTGTGAAACCATCGCATGGGAAACCATGTGGCGCTACCTTGAGCCCTGGCAACTCCACTAGGTTCACTTCCCAACACTAAAATACAACAACAACAAATGACATGGTGAGGTGGATTGCCCACTGGTGGTCGACTTGTTAGATACAGCTGAACTAAACTAGGTGTGGGTGTGGGAGGCCCACCTGAGGGTTGTTGCTCGCAGCATACAAGGCAGAAATGGAGAGGCTGTTAGGGAAGATGTTTGGAGCTGTTGGAAACTGCTGGTTCTCCTGGGCTGTTTTGCTTGGTGACCTTGCTATGCTGGCTTTCCTGGTGAACTTGGGTGTTCTGATTGGAGGAGGAGCCAGGGCCTCGCTGTTGCTGAGAATGGCTGTGGTTCACCTTGGGGGACCTCAGGTCCTCATCTTGAGCATAGCTTCCTGATTCCGGAGGGGAAGATAGGGCATGGTTCAGCCTCCTGGAGAAGCTTGTTGCATTGGCTTCCCTGATGGGAGCTCAGCTTGTCTCATCCTCAGAGGAGCTCGGGACCTCACTGTCCCTGAGGATGGCTCTGGTACTCGTTGGGGGAGCTCTGGTTCTTACCTTGAACATTGCTTCCTGGCTCCAGTTTAGATCCTGCAGCCGGTTAGCACAAATCCTTCATCCTGCTAACACAGACTTTCTAGTTTGTACCACTGACCTTTGGGCCTTCCCAGCACAGATCTGTGAGTGGGGATGCATGAGACATTGTGGCGGGCTCTAGGCCTCCAGCTGGAGTTGTGGGAGGCATTGCTATGGGCTCTAGGTCTTCAGCTGGACTCATGCAGGACATTATGGTGGGATCCTATATATAGTTGGACTCTTTGGTCTTTAGCATTCCCTGTACTCTTTGTATATGATTTTTTTGGTGATTTGTTATAAAATGATCTTATAAAATGTGTCCTGTATTGTAAGGTTCCCCTTGCAAGCCCCACAGCACAACACGTGGGAATACTGTCATAGCCTTGAAAGAAAATAACCACATGGCTATCAACAGAATGCATATACACCTGCCTCCTCCACAGTGAGAACTACCCAGCAGTAAGGACTGGCCTGCCACCTCAGCCTCACTGAGGTGGGATTGGAGAAGCTGGTTACAAAACAGCATGGGTGATGGATCGATATTCCCAAAGCACAAAACATGTGAAATGGAATGCCAGGCACCAGATGGCAGGAGAGAGGTTGCCCTGGGGGTTTAGCATTGGGCTGGACCAGGGGCTTCTGGGAAGAGGTCAGTTCTTCCCTTGCAGCCCTGGAGGCTGTTATTTTAGTCATTTTCCTTGAC
The DNA here is from genome assembly GCF_000260255.1 of Octodon degus. Classification (NCBI taxonomy): domain Eukaryota; kingdom Metazoa; phylum Chordata; class Mammalia; order Rodentia; family Octodontidae; genus Octodon; species Octodon degus. The sequence continues at coordinate 13,534,145 of NW_004524607.1, forward strand.
CCTAGGATGAAAATATCTGACAACCACAATTGATTTATTTATTTTATTTTTGTTTTTATTTTTATTTTTTGGTATTTTAGGACATGATTTATAGGGTCTACAGGGTCACCCTATATAGGTCAGACTCGTAGTGATCTTCCTGTTTACAGCCTCCCAAGTGCTGGGATTACAGGTGCATGCCACCATGCCCAGTCTCCATCAACATCTCAGTGTGCCCTGGGGGCAGAGGCTGGCATGGCAGGTCCAGGGATTGAACTCCCAGCCCCTGCATCTGCCTAAGCAGATGCTTTAATCTGCTGAGCTATTTGGCCAGCCTGTGACAACCACAATTTAATTTTTATTTTTTAAATTTTTTTCATTTATTTTTAATTAATTAAGTTCATGGTACCTTTTAGGTTTACATAATGATCACATTCATCAAAGGGAATTTATACCTGTACATGATGCTTCTTGACTGAGTTTATTTCCCCACTCTTCTCCCTACCCTTCAACCTCTTTTCCCTTCACTACTTACGAAAGCTTTGTTTCTCTTTTTTCTGTGTTAAATAAAGTTTTATTTAAAAACACTGATAGATATCTAAGTTCATGATTTTCATGTCATGAATTATTATTAGAGTGTACTTAAGCCCTTTAAAAATATAAAAACAATTCTCAGCTCCCAGACTACAAAAAGAAGTGTCAGGCCAGATTTGTTCTGCAAGTCTTGAATTCTTAAAGATCTATGTGCACTGCCATAAAACACATATTTGTAATGACATGGAACAAATGTACAGATGATGTGGAAGTTCATATAAAATGTAGTTTAAGTAATGCTGCTCCGTACAGTAATCACCAGCAGCCCCTAGCTTCTGGGCTGCATACTGTGTCTAGTCTAAATGGGGATATGCAGTAAAATTATAAACAGTATACAAAGGTATGCCTCTTTAATAATTTTATATTGACTATTCTTGAAATTAATATTTTAAATAGTTGGTTAAGTAAAAACTTTTTTTTTTTTTTTTTTGGCAGAAGTGGGGATTGAACTCAGGCCCTTGCACTTGCTAGGCAAGCGCTTATTCTACTGAGCTATTTCCAGCCCCAAGTAAAAACATTTTTATTTAAACCTGTTACTTTCTATCTTAATATAGCTGTTAGAAAAAATTTTAAGTTACATGTAGTCTACACTGTAATTCCTTCTTTTTTTAAAATTTTATTGAGAAATAAATATGAATGAGATAGTCTCAAAGCTGATTAATAGGACAGTTTCGATAATCAATACATTGTACATTGTTATCTTCTTAGTGGTTATTCATAGTACAAGAAGGAGACAGGATATTCTGTCCAAACACTGTTAGTACACCTCTTTCTTCTCATTGAATTAAGCGAAAGTAGCTGTATATCTATCCTATTTTGTATATATAAACACAAAATAGGGCCAGGGAGATGGCTCAGTAGAATAAGTGCTTGCCTGGCGAGTGCAAGGGCCTGAGTTCAATCCCCGGTTCCACAAACAAACAAACAAACAAACAAACAAACAAAAAAACACAAAATGATCTTTCCTTTGTATCCCCCCCCCCTTTTTTTGTTTAGTCCTGTCAGAGGTGAATATTCTATTGGCATCTAAATACTATAGGTGTTTGAATTCAGCTAAACAATCCAATTCTGTCTAGCAGTCTATAATAGTAGTGGGTTATCTTCAGAAGTTATTGATTTGAGCCTTTTGTAGTTGATCATATTAATATGGCTTTACTTTATATAGCTTGTTTTTATACTTTTCTGCTGGATGGTTAAAACCAAGATAAAGCAAGACCTATATAGCAAGAAATGTAACTTTTGTATCTGATAAGGTCAGTCAAGTTCCCTCAGGATTTATCCTGTAGCCCTGTACCATACTTTGTAGATCCTTTGTCAGTGTCAGACATGAGGATGAGTCACGGCCATTGCTTGACCAATTTGCTCTCTGTGAAAGCCTGAGAGAATGTTTTTTCTCTCCATGTGACTCTCCCCAGGCACGATATAGATCATCGATCACATTCCTCTGTGGCTCCATAATCTTCTTGATCAGAAAATCTGGAGCACAACTGAGTTACATGTTGTTACAGTACAGATTCTCCTATGTCCCGAGTCTTCACTGACCTTGAAAGGCTAGGCCCAAAATGTTGGCTGACCTTGCAGCCCTTCCTTTTCTCCAATTTTGAACTGCTAATTTAGGTTGTTAACCCTCCAGAAGAGAAGCCTATTATTAACCTGCAATATATGCAGTTCAGTTTACCCTATCTTTCTAAATAACGAACATCGTTGGCATATCATGGAACAGGTATTTTCCATCAAATGTTGGTATGTTGAACTTTAAGTCCTTATGCAATATGAAGGAAAAATAATTTTATAAAAGTAGAAATAAGCATTTACATATTTTTTACAAAGAAATTTAGAAATCTAACCATATACAGAATTGTAACAGGACAGACCTGTGACTTTTTTTTTTCTTATTCTTGTGTCTTTTTTTTTTTTTTTCCATTTATTACCCTCTAAAAAAAAACCCTTTACTTGAGAGACATTATGGCAATAAATGGACAACCACAATTTAAAGGAGGAAAGTATACTTTGGCTCACATTTGTAGTCCACAGCTGGTTGGCTCCATGGCAAAAAGACATGGTGGGAGGGCCTGGTGGAGGAAAAGCTGCTCACCTTATGGGGGCTGGAAGCAGAGTGTGGAAGGAGGAACCGACCAAGAAGATAACCCCTTTCCAGTCACTCCCCAGTCACCGCCTCTCTCAACCAGGCCCACCTCTTTCCTGCGCACTCAGCCACAGCATCCTCTTCCAAAAGGCCTGCAGTGACTGCATGAGACCTTGTGGGGGACATCGAGATATGAACCATGACATTCCTCATATACAAACAATACAGGGAATTCACCTGGCCCCCAAAAGGCTTATGCATGTTTCTTTATGCAAAATGCATTTTTAGCCCATCACTAAAAGTGGTAGTCTTAATAATTTTAGCAGTCCAAAGTCTCCAATGGGACCTAAACTCTTGCGTGTGAGTCCCTGTAAAGTTAAAGACTGCCAATGTATAATGCCAAGAGTAAGCATTCCCATTCCAAAAGTAAGATATAAGAGAAGAGGGAGAAATGGGACCCAAGTGTCACCAGAAGCCAGCATGGCAAACCTTACATTCTGTAGTTCCACATCTAGCACCTGCACAAGCTGTAGAGTGATGCAAACTCCTAATGGCTTAGACATTTCCATCTGGCACTGCCCTCTTGGTCTCTCTCTTGGAGTTTTGCTCGCTCCCTGTAGCTTTCCTTATTTTTTCCACATTTCTGGCATCTCCAACTTCCTGGGGTTCCACTGCACATTCGCCTTCACTCTCACAGCACCACACACTGCCTGGTCTCCCAGGACTTCTTCTGAAATCTGAGCGGAAGCCTCTCTGATCTCACAACTCTTGCATTCTGCATGTCTGTAAAACTATAACAATGCTGTAAGCTTGAATGATAGCTGGGCCCTCTTGATTGATGTTTGAAGAGGCCTCCAAGTGTCTCTAAATACTGGAGTTCTCTCTCTCTCTCTCTCTCTCTCTCTCTCTCTCTCTCTCTCTCTCATCTTTTTGAGACAGGATCTTGCTATTCAGTTCAGGCTCACTTTGTAGCCCAGGCTGGTCTTGAACTCACATTGATCCTTCTGACTCAGTCTTCCAAGTTCTGGGATTACAAGCATGTACCACCACGCCTGGTTTCTTTTCTTTTCTTTTCTTTTCTTTTCTTTTCTTTTCTTTTCTTTTCTTTCTTTCTTTCTTTTTTTTTTTTTAATAGGGTCTCATTATGTAGTTCAGGTTGGCCTGGATTTGAGTTCACTGTGTGGCCGAGGCTGGCCTTGAATTTATAGTGATTCTCCTGACTCAGCCTCCAGAATTTTGGGATTACAGGTGTGTATCACTGTATATGGTGGGGCTCTTTCTCAAGGCAAAGTTTTATTTATTTATTTATATTTATAGTACCAGAGATTGAACTCAATACCTTGTGCTTGCCAGGCAAGCACTTATTCTATTGAGCTATCTCTCTGGCCCCAAAGTTTTAAATTTTTACAGCTTATAGGATGTGAAGGGTTGGAGTCTTGCTGGTTCCTGGGATGCCCTCAAGGCATCCTTCCTCTTGTCCTGATATAAAGTACTTGACTTTTAAATCTTTTCAACACCCAACTCTCCTGGGCCAAAACTACAGAGACTTAGACTTTACAGGAGTTTCTTTTCTGATGAAATTTAAAACTTTTAGAATCACTCAGCACTGCCATTTGCTCATGCTTTTCAATGTGGAGCTGGCTAAAAGGCCACCACATTACCCACACCACAGCATCAACATTGTGCTGTCCTGAATTTTCCACTGCCCTTAATCTCAATCTTTGGAAAGTTGCAAGACTTGAGTAAAATGTAGACAACTTTTCTATCAGAGCATAATGTATATGGTCTTGAGTCCAGCCGCCAATAGAGTCCTCATTCTCGATTGAAAGCTTTTGGGGCTGGATTTTATCATCTGCCTTTTTATCGGGATTATAGTCCTTTGAGCTCCAACCAGAACTTCCCCTCAAGCTCATCTAAATAGCCTTCTGTGATTGCTTTTCTAGCCGACATCTCCAAACCTTTCCAAACTCTTCCCGAGAACCGGCCCCAAAGGCTTCTGAACAACATGGCCAGGTGTTCACACAGCAATGATTCCACTTGCTCTCGTACCAAAATCTGTCTCAGTCTTTTTCCCATCACTGGGATACAACACCCAACACCCACAACTGAAAGAGAAATTTATTTTTGCTCACAGTTTTAGTCCACAGTTGGCCAGCTCCAAGGTAGGACGGGGTGACAGGCGTGGCAGAGGAAAACCGCTCACCTCTCCGGGGCGGGGCCGGGATGCAGAAAGGGGAGGCGCTGAGGACGACGGACTATTCCTTTCCATGCCACGCCCCATGACCAGCCTCCTCCCCCAGCACGCTCAGGTAGGGCGAGTGCCCCGCGGTCCCAGCCTCCGCTGCAGCCCTGCACAGCAGCACGTGAGCCTTGATACATTCGCTTCACCTGTGGAAACACCGTAGGCTCCATGCTTCGGAATCAACTCTTTTCTGGTACATGTTTTTATGCTTCACTCATGTTGTCCTCCAAAAATGAACACGAGGGGCTGGGGAGCTAGCTCAGTGGTCTAAGTGCCTGCCTGGCAAACTCAAAGACCTGAGTTCGACTCCCCGGTACCACGTGTCATGCTGGCCAAGGATCCCAGGTGCTCCGCGCTGATAACCGAAGTCAGGTGTGATGGCACGTGTCTGGAATCCCAGTGCTGGGAAGGCTCAGACAGGAGGATCACTGTGAGTCTGAGCTGAGTAGTGAGACCCTGTACCAAAAAAATAACGGATTTAAAAAAACAAATAAAAACAAAAAAGGGGCAAGTCCTGGGTTTGGTCCTTGGGACCAAAACCAAAAACTTCTCAAACCCAAATACCTGGCCTGCCTGGACGCGTGTGGCAGTGTGGCTGTGTTGGCAGGGCTCAGGCCGCTTGGTCTCCCGTGCTGCAGCCCCCAGCCAGACCTGGTTCCACAGGGCTACCACTGGCAGCCATTTCCGTGATAAGCAGGCAGCTGTGGCCAGGAGGGCCTGCCAGTGGTGCTTAAGCAAATGATAAATTAGAGAGGAGAGGCGCTATCGCCTCTAAGGCCATTTGCCTGGCCTTACTGGGGAGTTCTCTGATACTGGTGGGGAGGGTGGCTCCTGGGAGGGACTGTCATACTCCTGCCATTGTCAGGGCCATGGAGGGGTGGCCCGCAGGCCCCCATGTACCTTGCTGCAGGCACAGTGACCAGCACGGCCTCTACAGCACCCTCTACCTCCTCCCTTGTGGCTCCCCTCTCCCAGTGGGAGCAGCTGCTGCCTGGGCACTATCGGCCCCCAGAAGCTCTGAGGCTCTGAGTGACCAGTGACCGGCAACCAGAGGCTCTGAGGCTCTTAGTGACCAGTGACCGGCACCCAGAGGCTCTGGGGCTCTGAGTGACCAGTGGCAGCACTCTGTATAACCTTAGCAGGACACTGTCCTGGAAGTGCAGCCTCCCTCTTTCCATGCCAGCCGAGAAGAGATGATTCACATGCCATGCTCTGCCCACTTCGAGGGGGAGCCCAATGCCATCCATCCCCATCACTGATTTTTAGCTCCTTACCACTGCCCCAAAGAGATACTCAGCTCCCCTGCCCCTGCAACCCTGGTCTCCGGCTCAATAGATTTACCCGCCTCCAACTCTCCCCTGCCCTCCCCTGCTCTCTAGTCTTCCTTCCTATCTTTTCTATCCTATCCTTTTTTGGGGTACTGCTGGGGATTGAACGAGGATCTTCACACTGAACTACACCCCTCAGCCCTTTTCTAATTTTTGACTTTGAGACAGGGTCTTGTTCAGTCACTAAGTTGTCTAAACTGGGCTTGAATTTGAGATCCTTCTGCCTCAGCCTCCCAGAGCCCTAGGATTAAAGGTGTGCCCCCAGGCGCACCTCACTGCAGACATTTCATTTCACGCAGGCTGCGGCCCTGCGGTGGGATCTTTCCTCAAGTTGATCCTATGGCCTTGCCCATGCCATAGCTTGCATTGGAACTTTACTTTTGTACTGAGAATCCACCCGCTGGCCTCATCTATGCCAGGCAAATACTCTACCACTGAGCTACACCTCTAGCCTTTTACACTTTGAGATAGGGTCCTGGTAAGTTGCCTAGGCTGGTCTTGAATTTTTCAACTCTCCTGCCTCAGCCTCCCGAGTAACTGCGATTACAGACGTGTAAGTCAGTGTGTCAGCCTAGGATTTCACCCTTTTGACACCCCACTGTGTGGATGGGCCACATCTGTGGACTCTTCACCTGTAGGCTTGGGAAGTGGGCTCCTTCTCTCCCTGGCCAGTGGACCCTTGTGAATGATGAGGCTGGCGTGGCCTCCCTGCTTCCTTTCACTATTGACAGCAGATGCAGGAAACAGGAGAAGCCTCAACTGCCTCTTTGGGAGAACCCAGGAGCATCTATAGGGGTCTCATTTCTGTATTTTCCAGGGGTCTTGCTGCTGAACGTGGGTGGGTTTTTCAGTTACTTTTCTCTCGTTGCTGGAACAAAACACCTGACATCCAGAATTAAGGAAGGAAAGGTTTATTTAGCTCACAATTTTCAGAGGTCTCAGTCAGTACTCAGCTGGCTCCAAGGCAGAGTGGCACAAAGTAGTGAGCAGCAGTCCACGGTAGTGGAAAACAGCAATACAGCACGAGCAAAAGGGAGGAGCTGAGAGCAAGCCCCTCTCCCTTCCTTGTATGCTACTCAGGCTCTGTGCCCCATGGGCACTCACACGCATAATCCCAGCATTGGACCTCGAATTAATCACAAACTCTGGAAGTCCACCCCGTGACTGCACGAGGCTTTGGGGAGATAGCTGGACACAAACTATAACAGTAGGTCTCACCGAGGACAAAACCACAACTCTAACAAGTGTGAGAGCACTTTGCACGGCACCCACATCACAGTGCCCACTGAACGGGGAGCCAGGGCTCCCAGGGCTCAGGTCTCAGCTCTCCATGCAGCCAGCCACTCCCGGGCGGGCCTCCGAGCTCCAGCTGTCCAGCTGTCCTGCAGCTCAGCAGCCGCCAAAGTGTCACCACCGGCACTGGAACGGCGATACCCAGCCATCCCATTATGGCTGTGGGGCACAGTGGCCAGCATCCTGGCCTGCCCAGCCACACAGAAAGAAGAGGACCTGTCTGGGCTGCATACAAAATATGAAAGCCTGGGGCAGCAGTGCACATTTATAATCCCAGCACTCTTGGGAGGCTGAGGCAGGAGGATGCCAAATTCCAGCCCAGCCTGGACAACTTAGTGGAATTCTGTCTCAGAATCAAAAGGGGCTGATAGAGATCAGTGCAAGGGCCCTGGTTTTGATCCACAGTACTGCAGAGGGAGGGAGGAAATCCAGGACAAGGATACCTGCTCAGCTGTTCACAGCACAGAGCTGAGCCAGGAGGCACAGCGGTGTAGTAGGGAGCAGGGACTGGAATGGGTCAGTGCTCTGCTGCTGCTTGCAAATGACCACCACAATGCCAGTGACTGAGCGTGCGGAGTTGGCAGAGCGCATTGGCTCACAGACACAGGCTTGGATAAAGTGGGCCCTCACTTCCTCTCAAAAGGGTTTCAGCCGTGACATTGGGTCCCTCTCTCGGTCAGACGACGCTGTGCCCAGAGGGCTGCTGAGTGGCATCACTGGCTGCCACCCCTAGATGCCAGCAGCTCACTTCTCCCTCCAGGTGTGACAACCAGCAACTTCAGGAAACATCAGCAGAGGCCCCTGGGAGCAGGCAGGGATTGTTCCACCCAAGTCAGGGAGGCAGCACTCAGGACCTCTGCCTGACCTCGAATCCTTTGTGAGGGCTGGGGAGATGGCTCAGTAGAATAAGCACTTCCCTGGCAAGCGCAAGGGTCTGAGTTCAATTCCTGGTCCCCCCCCCAAAAAAAAAAAAAAAAAAAGAAAAGAAAAAGAATCCTTTGTGAACTGCCTCAGGAACTGCACTTGGGGCCCTGAACACACTAACAGCGTGAGGTCCAGAAACAGAACAGTCACTCCAATTACTGGGGCACATGTGTGCCTCGTGTCTGGGCAGCAGGTTGTGTATTCAGAGCTGCTCCCTTAGGAGGACTCATGGGTCTGATAACTCATCTGTGTTACTATCTGTCCAGCTATTTAGAGGTGGCATCTTTTTTTTTTTTTTTTTTTTTTTACGATTTTTTTTTTTGTGTGTGTGTGTGTGTGTGTGGGTGGCCAGCTCAGGCCACCAGGGGGCGGGGCTTAAAGTCATCAAAAGAACTTTAAATCAGTTTC
>NW_004524607.1:13543098-13555919 GCF_000260255.1 Octodon degus
CTGAGCTATCTCCCCAGTCCCCTAAAAATCTTTTTTTTCTTGTACTGGGGATCGAACTCAGGACTGGGGATTGAACTCAGGACCTTGTACTTACCAAGCAGGTGCGTAAGCCACTGAGCTATCTCCCCCAAGAGTTGGCATCTTGCTGTTGCCCAGGCTGGTCTTGAACTCCTGTTCAAATGATCCTCCTGCCCCAGCCTCTGAGTAGTGCATCACTACACCTACCTCATCTTAGCTATTTAAATGGAGGGCTGGGGAGATAGCTTGGTGGTCTAAAAGGACCCAGGTTCGATGCCCAGTACCGCATGCTGTGCCAGCCCTGGAACCCCAGATGTGCCATGCCAGCCATCCAAAACTGGGTGTGGTGGTACACACCTTTAATCCCAGAGTTGGAGAGGCTGAGACAGGAAGATCACTACAAGTCTGAGCTGCATAGTGAGACCCTGTACCAAACAAACAAATAAGATTTAAAAAATATCTAAACGGAGTAAAAAGCTGGGGTGGTGGTGCACCTCTATAATCCTAGCACTTAGGAGGCTGAGGCAGGAGGATCATTGCAAGTTTGAAACAAGCATGGGCTTACAAACAAGCTCAAGGCCAGCTTGAACTGCATAGCAAGACCCTGTCTCAAAAAGACAAAACAAACCAAACAAATAAACAAAGAAACTGCACAAATCACCCTCCCAACAGGAAGAAGCTGGGTGGCAGCGATGCCAAAGTCTATTCCTCTAGTTATGGAAGGTGCTGGCCCAAACAGAAGAGGAGGAAAGAAATAGGCTACAGGGAAATGCCTTCCAGCAACAGGAAAACATGCCAGTAACCCTGGCACTCTGGGAGGCTGAGGCAGGAGGATCGAAGGTTTGAGGTCAGCCGGGGCAACTTGGTGACTTAGCAAGGCTCTGTCTCAAAATAAAAAATAGAAACAGCTGGGGCTATAGCTCAGCGCAAAGGCCCTGGATTTAATCCCCAGCACTGGAGGAAGAAAAAAAAAAAAAAAGTGGGGTAGGGGAGGAGAAAAACCTCAGTCTAGGCGTGCGCTGGAGGGTTCTGAGAGGAGGCCCGCAGGCCAGCCGAGCCCAAAGGACAAAATGGAGCTCACAAGGTACAGGAAACCAAGTTTGCAGTCACACAGAGCACATGAGAGGAATGTGCCAGAACCTAGGAGAAAAGCGTTCCCAGGTGTTCCATCCTGCGCGTGTCCCCTGGGCCACCATGACCCACGAAGAGAATGTAACAGAAGCCTTTACTCCTCCTTCACATGGCACTGTCACACACCCTTGGTCACAAAGTTCTGGGCTCTGCGGCCTGCAGCAGGCAGACCAGGCTGTGGGGGGTGCCCGGTGGCTGACCAGAAGCCTGCGGTGGCTCTGAACCGTGACTTCGCCCAGGGCCAGGCTGATGCGGGGGGCTGTGGCCCGCGTGGCTTTTGTGCCTGAGTGCCCACAGCCACACAGCCTCTCGCAGCCCAGCCCGGCCCGGGCCCTCACACCCAGAGCACACACACCTCATGCAGGCACACAGGTGCACACGGTCTACACGCGTGTGAATCACAGTGCACACTCATCACTCATGAGCGCCCCACACACTGTAAGTCTAAAACACACAGACCAGTGAATGCACACACATACACACGTGTGCACACGCAGAGATGCACACACGTGCACATGAGGTGCCCACATGTGCCACCTGCACTTCCCAGCCCCCACCTCCTGCTTTCAGGCTCCCCAAGGGCCCTGCACACCCACCACGCTGAAGCTGCCATTCTTGGCCAGTTTTTTTGCCCAACACACAAATTCTTTGTCAGGCAGCAGAATGCAATTTTGGGATTAGAAAAATAAGATCATCATTAATAATGCAGGGAGAACACAAAGCCGTGGTGGAGCTGTGTGCTAATTTAGGAAATCAGCTCGGGAAATCAGCTAGAGAAGTCGCCGGAAGGGCACCCACCATGCCCACTGCAGCCAGCTCTGGCCGTGACCAGCAGGGGGATCCTCATCCTGCCGTGATTTCTGAGCCAGCCTCTTATGCTCAGGATGAGGATGGTGTTATCACAGCTTACGGCTGAGCACCAGAGCAATTGAAATCATGCTTCTGTTCACCCATGTGACTTGTGAGTCGGGTAGAGTAGTGACACCGACACTCTGGGAGGCGGAGGCAGGAGGGTGGTAAGCTCAAGACCAGCCTGGGCAACTTAATGTTCAGAGACCCTGCCTACAAATTAGAAATTATAAAGGGCTGGGGATGTAGCTCAGTGCGAAGACCCTGAATTCAATATCTAGTATTATAAAATTTTTGGACCTTTTTTATTTTTTGGTTGGCTCAGCCAGCCCTGGGGGCTGTGTACTGAGGATCGAACTTCAGTCCCTGAGCTTGCCTAAGCTTGCCTAAGCAGGTGCTTTAGACCACTGAGCTATCTTGTTGGTTACATAAATAAATTTTTTTTAAAAAAAAGACTCCTGGTATGTGAATATGTACCTGGTGCCCAGGGATAGCAGGGGTCCTGGAAGCAGAGGGGCCTTGGTGGGGTGGCAGAGTGGAGGCCAGGTGACCCGGGTGAAGCTGCCCTTGGCACCATCAGCAGCTGGTCACAGGTCTGAGCCCACACCTCCTCCTTGCACTCCCCCCGGGTCCCAGCCTCGAAGGAGCGCCCTGCCCCTGCTTGGCAGTGCCCATGCTTTCCTGTCTTAAGGAGAGCCTTGTGAACTGAGATTCTTGGAAGCTACCCCTTCTTGTGCACGAGATCCAATCACTACGTTGTGCAACCCCACCTCCATCTGCACAGCCTCTGCATCACTCCCATGGAAACCCACTAGCACCTGATACTCTGCTGCTGCCTGTCCCTCTCCCTGGGGTCCAACTCTTCCTAACACGTCCCATGAATGCAGTCGTGTGCTGTGTGGCCTGGGCCTAGATGCTTCTACTTAGCAACGCTCCTGCTTCACTCCTGTTGTTCCACAGGCCTCACCCTCATCCCTTTTTTGGTGAAACTGGAGATTGAACCGAGGGCTTTCCCACTGGGCTACATCCCCAACCCCTTAAAACAATTTTTTTTTTTTTAAAGTTTGAGACACGATCCGTAAGTTGACTAAGCTGGGCTCCAATTTTGGATTCTCCTGCCTCAGCCTCCCAGAGTGCCAGGATTACAGGCCACTACACCTGGCAGAACCTTCCTCTTTTTTAAAGCTAAGTGGCACACTGTTGATGGAGACCCTAAGGGTCACTCCTGCTTTCTGGGTGACACAGATGACCCCTAAGGAAACCCACATGCAGGTTCCTGTGTGAGGTCAGGACTCTTGAGTCCTGAGGGGAATTGCTGGGTGGATAGTGACCTTCCTTAGGAGGTAACCGACCATTTTTCCTAGGGCTGGAAGGGGTGTTATGGCTTTGAGCCCAATAGGATCAGAATTTCAATGCCCACTTACACCAGTGTGTGCTCAGCACCACCTCCTGCCTCATGGCAAATGGGTGCGAGGAGGCACCTTGTGTCCGCTCAGTTAGGCAGAGGCTGAGGTGCTCCGCCCCCTCCCAGCAGAGGTGGGACCAATGGAGCGCAGCTTGCAGCTCATGGGAACCACTGCTCTCTGCTGGCTGTGGTGACACAGCGTCTCTGTGGCTTCTGCTGATGTAGCCAGAGGCAGAAAGAACAGGGGCCGGGGGTTTCTGGGTGGCATTTTTGAGCACAAGGAAAGTTCTGCCAAGGAGGGAGAGGCCGCAACTGCCGGGAGGGAGGAAGTAGTGGCGTGTGTGGCTCTGCAATGTGGGCATATACCTCTGTACCTCAGAAGGTGCTGGGGATGCTGTGGGTGGTGAGCCACACACTGCTTTCACTGTTTGGACAGGAAGGGACAGGTAAGTCATGTTTTGCTGGCACCAGGACCTTTGCACTGAGCTACAGCTTTAGCTCATTTTTAGTGATAGGGTCGGTAATTCCCCAGGATGGGCTTGAAATTTGGATCCTCCTGCCTTAGTCCCCCAGAGTGCTGGGATTACAGAGATGTACCACAGTGCTTTACAGTCATCTGTTTAAACCAGCTCCCAACACACTACAAGGGCCTGCCATCCCCCACTGGGCAGAAGCCACAGCTAGATACATTCTTTTTAAAAAATTTTTTATGTATTTAGTACAGAGGCTACAGAGTCTCACTACATAGATCAGACTCATAGTGATTCTCCTGCTTTCAGCCTCCCAAGTGATGGGATTACAGGCACGTGCCACCAAGCTGTCTCAATCACCTTCTCAGTGGGCCCTAGGGGTGGGGCTGGCACCACATGCTGGGGATCGAACCCTGGCCGCTGCATTCTGCCTAAGCAGGTGCTTTAATCCGCTGAGCTAGCTGGCTGGTCCTAGATCCACCCGTTTGCTTCCTGTATCCCTTTTGGGAGTTGTCAGGTTTTTTTTTTTTTTAATACCAGGAATCAAACTCAGGACCTTGTGCTTGCCAGTCTGGAGCATGTACCACTGAGCTGTCTCCCCTGCTCAAAGTTCTCAGTTTATAGCCTGCACCTTCTCTCTGCACATCCAGACTTGCTCTCCAGAGGCAGCCTGGCCCTGTCTCTCCCTCTGGGATGCAGCAGCAGGGTGCTGACTTCTGAGGGGGAGCACTGGCCACTGGGGCCTATGGGACAAGGCTGAGTGGGGCAACAACCCGCCTCAGCCTCCTTTCAAGGGGCTGAGACACATGTACGTCTTTTTAAAAGGGGTAGGTAGGGCTGAAAGGGTGTTGGTGAGGCCACCCACCTGGAAGGCTGACTCCAGGCAGCAGAAATGAGATGAGGCGAAGGGTTGTTGTCACAGTGACCCCTTCACTGTTCCCAGAGGCACCTCATAAACAAGTTCTCAGTCAGGCATGGCTGTGTGCACTTGTGCAAATCTCAAACTTGGGAGACTCTGGCGGGAGGATTCCAAGTGCAAGCCTGGACTACGGTACTCAGTAAGATCCTCCCAACTTAAGAAATTAAGGGGCTGGTAATTTAGTGCAGTGTGAAGGCCCTGGGTTTAACTCCCAGGGACACACAGAACCCTACTCGGAAAATCTTTGCCTTTGTCCATCTTTGCCTTTCACCTATTTTGTCTTCCAGCAGAGTATTTGGTTTTGTTTTGGTGCACGGTGAGGGGTATGGCTCCACACTCAATCTTTAGCCCATGGGAAGCCAGTGTCCCACACCCTTCACTACAGAAGCTCTTTTCTGCAGGGTGAAGATGAAGCCCCTTGTTCAAAGATAGGCGGCTGAGATTGCCCAAGAATAAAGGACATTCAGCAGGAAATAGTGAGATGGGTCTTTGGCACATGGGAAGGGGATGAAGGATGGAGGGGAGCAAAGGAGGAAAAGGAGACTGTGCAAAGGGACTGTGAATGCTGTATATGAGTACCAAGTTCCTACGAGGAAGGTGTCCACACACTACCATCGTGTAGAAAACGCACACATATGGAAGGGGGCCGAGCGATGCAGGGCGGGGTGGGGTTTGAGAATTGAGAAATGCCACACGTGTCAACTCTGCATGACCAATGTAATCAATGTACAACAGACATGTACCAGAAAAATAAATAAAAGCTCCACTCTCATCTGTCCCCATCACTGCCTCCTAATCCTGAGAAAAATGCTTAGCTGTTATGAAGAACTCAAGCACACCTTCCTGTTGATCTACTGAAAAATACAACATAGTAGTTGAAAGCAACTGAAAGTAGCACAATCAGAAACATGGGTTTGAGTGTCCCTGAGGAACGTGATGTTGCAGCCACTCCTAGGAGAGGTGGTGGCCTTGCAGCTGTGCACGTCGCCAGCCTTGACTGAGGTCAGCAAACCTTCCATGCTGAGACTTGTGCCAAAGCCACTGAGCAGAGGGCCATGTTGCTCGAAGGAGACACTCAGGTCAGCACAGGCAGGTTGCCCATTTGACCAAGTCTTGCAGCCTGAGGGGGATGGCGTGGGGGTCAAGTACAGAGACTCACCTGCCTCAGCCTGCCCTCTGCCAGTCAAGCCCTACACTTCCAGGTAAGATCATGAATTCCAGTGCAAAGAATTCATCTCATACAAAACAAACAGGAATTCTGGGCAAAAACCTTTAGATGAGGTCTCTCATCTTTGTGCAATATTCTCAGGAGAATCAGTGCCATTTGTAAACTAGCTGTTCAGCCCAGTAGTACGCAGTGGATGAAAAGAACCCGTAGAAGGTTATTTCCTGGTGAAAATGCTCCAGTGATGGGCACTTGACATGCCACGGCTGTAATCGGAAGGTGCACCCAGTGTCCCTGTGCGCGGGCTCACAAATGCGTTCACGGATGTGTGCACACCCCACAACACACTCAAGGATGTGAACACTGCCAGAAAGGAAAATTTAAAAATACATTTAAATAACTCAGAAAAGACAGAAATATTTTTTAGATTTTTTTTTTATTTTGTGCCTTTTTTTTGTAAGAAGGAAAATCAGAGTGAAGAATCACAACAGTTCCCTTACGGTCTCAGCTTTAAAGAGGGTTAGTTCTTTTGAATCAGAGCTGTTTCCAGCCAGACACCTGGGAGGAGGAAGGGCTGCTTGCACTGCGAGGCCCAGGCAGTGTCAGTTTGTGCTCCCTCCCAGGTGCCATCACCATCGTGCGGGCTGCAGTGACAGGTGGCTGCCCAGCGAGCAGGTGCTCCTGTGTGCCCAGTAGGCTCCAGGCTCCCGTGCCTGCCACCTCCTTCCCACGCAAAGATGAAGCATGGAAAGTACTGCAGCCCGGCACTCGGTGCCTGACCTGGCAGATGCACACCGGAACCACATGATCCGGCCATTGCAGAACAGTGTGGCCACAGAGGACAGGCTCACAGCCACATCTGTATGCTGGCCCTGCCATGACACCATGAAAGATTGTGGCAAGGGGCAAGGAATGCATTTCCCAGGCCCAGTGTCCCTCTTTCCTCTGCTGGTTGTGAGGACCCAGGAGGTTCTTCTGGTCTTTCTGGGTACATCTTAAGTCCGAAGTCACCAAGCCCGTCAGGCAGGGAGCAACATCTGAAGCTCCCAGGTCAGAGATACAGGCCAGGTGGTGAGGTGGCGGCAGGCAGTGCCATCTGGTCAAATGGCATGCATGAGCTGGGGTGAGGGCGGACCTGGGGCTCAGAGTTTGTGAAACTGTATGCCTGCATTAGCCAGGCACTGTGCCAAGCAGTCACACTGTTGCTGGTGACTGGTCTGCGAGGGAAGGTGTTCTTGCCACAGACCAGACCCAAGCCCACCACCCCTGCAGCTCATACTGGCTGCTAGGACAGCATCTAACTCTTGGTTCCACTGCTTTAGAAAACTTTTATAAAAGAAGCCTGGCCTGATGGCACATCACTGCAATTCCAGCCTTTGGGAGGCTGGGGCAGGAGGACTGCTGTGAACTCAAGGCCAGCCTGTGCTGTACAGTGAGAACAAGACCGGTCAGAAGTATGTAGTGAGACCTTGTTTCAATCTCAAAAATAAGAAAAATAAAATATAGATTTGGTCCCAATCCACACAAGTCCATTAAAGAAGTTTCTGTTTTGTTCCCAATCCTGTGCCCTCTATCTTCTTCTGGAAACATACAATTAAGTAAGCATGTACTGCAGCTCAAGTCCCCTTCCCCAGGCTTCTGGCTGGGTGGAGAGAATCCTACAACTGCCTCGAGGTTTCTATTCCTCACCTCTTCCCCATCCTTCCTGTACATGCCCAAGGCCTATCTGTGACATAGGGAGTCCAAGCCCAGGGGAAGAGGGGCTCCCAGCAATTAAACTGGAAGGAAAATACACATCTGTGTAATCTCATGATGAAGCCAATCGTAGAGGGCTTTCTGTGATCTGGGAGCGAGAGCACCGCCCAGTCCTGGGGATCTCCACCCTGTAGGAGACCAGGACTGACAGTTCTAGGACAGCAGAGGCCACTTTTTTCCTAAATGCTTCATGTTCCAGTGGCAGAGACAGGGACCATGAGAGGGAAGCGAGCTCCCATCATCTTCTAGGATGAGCAATCTCAAGGAAAGCTGAAGGAAAGTTGGCAAAGCAGATCCAGGGTCCCAAGCCTCTGCAAACCGGACAGTCAATAAGCAGGCACCGCACAGATCGCATTCTAACGCAGTTCCTTTTAAAACATTCTTGGCGTTGGTCCCTGGAACCACGCTCAGGCCCCCACGTCTGTCTCCTGTGCATCTGGCCACTGCTTCCTGCAAGCACTTGTCTGGCTTCATGACTCTAGGGGACATGTCTGGGCCCTGTTCTGGTGACCTCCCCAAGTGATGCCACACGACCTGCAGATCCATAAACTCCAGGTTCAAGCCCTCAAAACTTCCACTGCTCCATGCTTGATTGGAAATGCTGATGTTCAAGTTGGCTAACGTTTTAATTCTATGTAAATGAAAAGGAAAGTTAGGTAAATACTGAAGCCTGTGACCATGATCTCTCATCGCTTTGCTCAACTGATGCTCTAAGTCTGCAGCAGACATGTCACTTGATACAGGGTGACCACAGCACTGTCCCTCTCATGCCTTCATCTCTCACATAACCTACTAGGGGAGGGGCTCCTGGTTAGATATTCAGAAACCCTTTGGGTATTACTTTTTTTTTTTTTGCTTGAGATAGGTTCTTGCTATGTAGCCTAGGCTGGCCTTTGTAGTGATCCCCCACCTCAGCCTCCTGAGGGCTAGGATTACAGGTGTGCACCACAACACCCAGCAGTGGGTTACTTTTGTGCTTGCTTAGGGATAGCTACAAACTCTCCTCCCATAGTCAATTTCTTGACAGGAAAACAGAGGAGACACAATTTAAGGCCCCAGAATATCATTCTCCTTGGCTCCAGGTTCATTAGGCACACAGTCAAGCTCCCTGTCAAGGAGCAAGGGGTTTTAGCATGAGAAAGAACCCATCTATCTCCCAATCATCCACTCAGAGAAGATCAGAAATGGAAGTCCACCACGGAAGAACCCCAGAATAATCCAATTTGGAAAGAATTTAATTAACAAAATAAAGTGGAGGGAAAATGGTCCAGGTGGGGCTTCAGGGCAAGAGAACTCCTGCCCAAGGCTGACGTGCGCCAGCACCCAGCAGAAACAGCTTTGACAACCAAACCAGCGTGTGGCACGCTTCCTGTGCCATCGCTACATACAGACAGGGAAGCCAGAGGACCGAGCTCTGCTGCGCAGGCGGCCAGCTCCTGGGTGCTGGCTTGGCACATCACGCATGCAAAGCAAGGAGACTTTAGGCTTCGCCAAACAGTTAACTTTGGCAAAAGGAAAAAAGAAAGAAAATAGAAAAAAAGAGAAAACAAAACAAAACAGAAAACAAAGAGCTGAAATTCATGAGCAGGATTAAAAGCCACTGCAGTGAAAACGGTATATTTTTTCGAAAGTACGGAGTTAGACTATTACTATGATTTTTTTTTTTTTTTAAAGTCTCTGCCATCCTCTCCCTCAATTCAGGTCAAAGTTCATAGCAGCAATGCAGAGTCCCCATCAGGCCTGCTCTCTGCTCCCAGGGTCAGCTCGAGGTGAAGCTCAGTCAGTCCTCAGGATCATGGGAGGGTGCTCACTGTCCTCGTCCAGGCGCAGGGCGCTGGCCTCATCCTCCAGGCACACACCGCCCACGGCCCCTAGGTCGTCCGTGTAGGCTGCAAGGACAGAGCTACCCTCAGTACTGGGCATGAGGTGCAGGTTTTGGGGCTGCACACACCAAGATCTTCTGAACTGAACCACTCCTCTTAACAGGTCTCTGCGGCCATAGGCAACTCAAGAGAAAACACCTCCCCAAATCCATCAGTGTCAAAAGGAGGCATGCATAATGAGCTAGGCTTCCAAATTGGCAGGCCACACCTTCCCCACAGACAGGGAGATGCTCAGTGCAACTGCGGACGCTGGGCCCAGCAGGGCTATCCGCTGTGGTGCCTGGGGAACAGGACGCCCTCTTGGCAGCTCTTGCCTAAGACCTCAGGGCATACAGCCAGCTCACACCTGCGAGAGTCCCTATGCAGGTGATCTCAGGGGCCTGTGTGCATTCTGCCCTGCCACATAGTCCCATCGGTCCCCCTTCCTGCCTCTGACCAAGGAGGATGACCATTTCCCCTTTCTGATACCATGTAGGAGATGGCAACCTAGTGCAAACACACGGACAGGACAAAGGCCTCTGCGGCATCATTTACCTTCCAGGTTTGCGTCCTGCCCCTTACCAAGCCTCGTGGGGGAAGAGGGCGTATAAGCACCTTTCGCCGCGCCGTAGGTCTGTGTCACTAAAGGGCAGTCGTGGGAGGCAGAGTCTACGATCTCACTGGTTGTCTCCATACTGCCATCCAGCCTGGGGAAAGCCATGGGACCAGGGCTGAGTGTTTCCGGAAGGACGCTGAACAGCCACAAGATGCTGACAATAGGCCACTCTCAGGTGGGTACTGCTGTCCCTTATTCTATGGCTGCTGACCCACCACCCTGGGCATCTGTCCCCTAGCATTTCACATGAAAACCCAGCAAAGTTAAAGCAAGTGAGGCATCTTATTTTAAAGGATGGTCAAGGATTGAATTTAGCACTCAAGAAACAGTTTTTCCACTTCTACCCTGACTGAGTGCATCACAGTATTATAGTAAGAACTTCTGAATAGATGTGTGAAGGACATAGTCAAAGCACATTATTTCCCATGAATAGAAGTGAATCTTGAAGCCTACATCCCCCAGCGATCCATGTGGCCTGGGGAGGCCACTGTGCCCTGGTCTTTTCCAGTATCAAAACTCTAAGGCCCCAGGGCTGGCAAGATAGCTCAGCAGACTAAGCACCTGCTTAGGCAAGCACAGGGACAAGGGTTTGATCCCCAGGACCATAAGCTGCACCGGCCTGCCCCTGTGAGCTGAGCCCATGTACTGAGCTGGCCACCAAGACTGGGTGTGGTGGTGTATGCCTGTAATCCTGGCACTGAAGAGGCTGAAAACAGGAGGATCACTACAAGTCCGAGCTGTGCAGTGAGACCCTGTATCAAATACACAAAAAACAAAACAAAATCCTCTAAGGCCCAGCTTTAGGCTGGGCTGCCTGTGCTGTTCCACCCAGGGGGGTACCCACAGCACTGCCCTCTCTGCCCATTCCTCTCTAGCTGAGAGGTCCTGGCATTAGGTGGAATCAGCTTCATCTGGGAGAGGGAGCCCCTGAGGGTATAGGCCAGCACACAGAATTGCCTTGGTGTCCCTAGTTTTTACCCATGAAGCTAGATGCCAAGAAGCTCACCTGTGCTGTCTCATCAGGGCGCACTCGCCGCCTTCTTGGGGGTCCAGGTTGTACATGTACAAGTAGCCGTCGGAAGCGCCTACCAGTAACCGGGGGATCTTCTGAATTCTAGTGGGAATCAAAGCAGCCATGTTCTAGGAACACAACTGTCACAATGCATCTGACTGACGTAGGGCTCTGCTAGTTGTGAGGGAAAAGCCTCCCAGAGCAAGCATAGATGGAGCTTCCCAGGCCACACCCATCACCCAGAAGAGGACAGGTACCCCTGGCTGTGACTGTGCATGGTGTCCCATGTGGCAGGGACCGCTGGGTGGTGTGCAGTCTCTCTGGTCACTACATCAGTCTCTGGCAAGACCTCAGCTATGCTCTCATCAGCGTCATATCAGCATGAGCTAGGGAGCCAGGCAGGCTCCTGTCCTCATGCTCTTGTTTCTGTGCCTTCAAAGGGTTCACTTAATGCATGCCATCAACATGAAATACTCAACAGAAATGGCAATAGAAGGTCTCGTGGACCACCACAGAGGAAGCACTCAGGTTTGTGTCTACATAGGCCTACCATGGTCCTCTCCCCAAAAATTCCTGACAAGCACTGTGGCATGGCAGAGACCAGGAGGTGGGTGCCTGTCCCAACTCACGTAGTTAAGGAGCAGATGTTCTTGTGGCCACAGAAGGGCAGGCGGACGGTGGCAAAGGCTCTGCCCTGGTTGAACATCTCTGTCACTTGTGAGGGCAGGTAGCTGGTAGATGCCATGAGTACCTTCCCAAAGTAGCCAGTCCAGGTGGTGGGCTCCTCAGGCGGTCTGCGAGGAAAGGTCACCGGATGTGAGGAGACTCTCACCCAGAGACACATATCCTTGACACTCACCTACAGTTCTGAAACCACAATAGCAAAAGCTCCACTTTGTAAAATAGAGGCCCAGGCCAGGGGATGTCACCCAAGAGGGGCTGAGTCAGAACAGGAGTAGCCAGGCCCTCCTCAGCAGCTGGCTACCTTCCACAAGGGCCCTGCTCTTGGTCTTTGTAGAAGAAAATTTCTAAAAACCTTGAGTACAAAAACCTCAAACCGTTAATTTCTTTACTGCAATATTGTGGGATGAACTAAGGCCTCAGTATGCTAAGTAAGTACTGTATCACAGAACTATACCCCAGCCTTCTACATCTGAGTCTAGCCCAGCTGACAGCTCAGCCTGAACGACAAAATGAGGCCCTGTCTTAAAAAGCTCCCCTCACTGAGGTAGGTATGGTGGCCTATCTGTGCAATCCCAGTACTGGTGAGGTTGAGATAGGAGGATCGCTGAGAACTCCAAGTCAGCCTGAAATACCCAGCAAGACCAATCTCAAACACCAAAAAATAAAACCCAAAACAATAACAAACAAAAGAGGCACCCCATCTCCTCTGCATAAGACTTAGCCTAAATAATATTGATCCTTATAGGAGATTCTTTTTAAAATTTAAGGAAAGCTGGGCATAGTGTCACATTCTTATAATCCAGCACTCAGGCTGAAGCAGGAGGACTGCTGCAAATTCAAGGTCAACTTCAACTACTACACAGTGGAAGTCTGTCTCAAAAAGACCAAACACACACACACACACACACACACACACACACACACACACACACAAC
>NW_004524607.1:13556019-13600162 GCF_000260255.1 Octodon degus
AAAAAAAAAAAAAAAAAAGAGAAAAATATGAAGAATACTACTGCCTACTACACCTGTGCACAGTAACCACACAAAATTCAAATCAGCCCCTATGGGCCTGAAACAACCCTGTGTCTTGCTGAGGGCAGGCTGGTGTCCTTCCTGTGGATGCTCTGAGCCTGGCTGCCTCTGTATGCGGGATGCACAGGGGCCACAAGATGCTTCTGTGGTGGGTGAAGCCTCAGCTGGCCTTGTCTGTCTATCTCCTCCCTCTCTCCTTCCCTCTCCCCCTTTCTCTCTGAGACAGGGTTTTGCTCTATACTCTAGGCTAGCCTGAACTCCTACGGGCTGGGGCTGGGATTACTGGCAAGTGCCATCATGCCCACCTCTGGCTTCATTTTTTGGCCCTGCTGCCCCCATGAGGAGTGGGGACAACCTGCCATGTGCCGTACCTGGTATGTCACCAAGCTGGGGTTGCACTGGACACCGAGGCGGGAGGCAGTGTGGCTTTATCCTATGCTTCTATCTGGACAGTCAGGGGACATGGTGTGGTGCAGCAGTAGTGCGCACCTATCATCTGCAAAGTGCCAGCCCCAGTGCCCATCTCTGTCCTCAAAACACAGAGGATAAGAAAACAGACCCCTCTCTGCAACTCACTTTTCTTTCACAGTCTCGAGCTTGAAGATGTGCACCGTCTCAGTGTTGCTAGACGCGGAGAGGAACATACCGTCCATACTGAAGGCCAGCGAGCAGATGCTCACACACCTGGGGGACAAGGCACATGAGAGGGGTCCCAGCTCTCACCCGTGTTCCTTTGGGACCGAGGGACAGCTCCCAGATGGGTGGACTTGGGTCTACTGATGCCCTCTCATTTCTCTCCAGCATCTGCTCAGAAACTTGAGAGAGGAATATGTTCAGGAATTTAATCTAAGTCTGAGCAATTCTGCAACATCCTTAGGTGGCCCATTTTCTTTGTAATTCCAAATAAAAGAGAATCAGGATAGTACTGAACCATCTTTAGTTGAATTAGGATGGATTTAGAATCTTAAGGCTAGTAAAAGAAAAAGCAGTACTTTGAATTACCAAAATTTTTATCATGCCAGAGAGTAAATCACAAGCTTGACATTTACACAGAGAGCACAACTTTCCACGCGCTGTTTCTACAGCGTATCTTACACATCACTGAAAAATCTCAAAGTCATTATTTCATTAATAGGAATTTTCTCCTAATCCCAGAAATGTAAGGTACCATTTATAAAAGTTGTTTGGGAAGGTTTCATTCAATTCAATAGATTTTTACAGAGTATTTACAACCTATCACCCCTGTACCTAAGCCCGAGGGGTAAATAAGGCAGGGGCAGTGGGGCCTTGATGGCACTGATGTGGGCGGCACACATGTGTAGATGTTAAGTGTGTTAGAAAGAACAAGTCAGTTTCTGGCGAAGTGCAGAGCAATGAGATGTCACTGCACGGGGGTCTAGCTGAGGTCTCAAAAAGTAGACCCCATATGAAGCTGGCCAGGGGACAGTGTTGTGGGACACAGGGAGCCACCTCTGCTCTGCTGCTGAGGACCTGGGCATCCTGTGAGGCTGAACGGGACAGGAGGAGGGAGGACAGGTAAGGTAGGCACAGGACTATGGGCCTGTGGTGGAGCGGCATAGCTTAAAGGTAGAGGGGCAGCAGAAAAGGTTTTGGATGGGCTACCACCTAACTATACGGGCATCTTTTGTCAAGGTCAGATGAACAGGGTCAGGGGACATGGCCGTTGGGGAGGAGGGGTGGGCACAGTGGGCCAGTCAAGGGAATCTGCCTGGTCAAAGTCATCTGCCAGTGGAGAAATAGCTGGCAGGTGGTGGGGGCAGAGACGGAGCACAGGCATGCACTAGGTCTGCACTGAGAGGTGGGCAAGGGACCAGCGGGTTTCCCCAAAGTCCTGGGCCCCTGGCTCCCCGTCCATGCAGGGGATCCCTAGCATGTTTTCATGAGAGTGCGTTCTACCTGCCCTGACCAAACTGACTGTGAATGCTGGTGAGCTATCCCAAAGGGTAGATGGCTTTGTATTTAACCAGAACCTCCCTGCTGTTCCTTCAAGTCATACTTGTTGGATCACAGATAACTAAAACCAAAATCCAGATACAACCTCCACAGTCAGTCCAGGGAATTACACACTTTACCTCTTTACTCCTCTCCGGAACTCAAAAAGCTTTTGTCCCTCTGGAATGGAAAATACCCTAATCACGGTCCCCTGCAACAGATAAAGAAAAAAAGCAGACTTTAAACTGAGTAAATAGGGGCTGGAGAGATGGCTCAGTGGTCTAAAGCACCTACTTGAAACAAGCTTGGCAAAGCACAGGGACCGCGGTTCGATCCCCAGCACCACATGCCAGCCAGACCCACCCCCTGGTGGGCTGAGCTGGCCACACACATACACAATAAATAAATGTAATAAATAAAAATAAATAAATATTTAAAAAAAAGAGTTCTTCTTTATTAAAAAAAAAATAAACTGAGTAAATAGATCTTTTCTATTTTGTGTATCAGACAACAAATAAACCTTGTGGCCCATTTCCACTGCAGTGCTGTCCTGAGAGAAGCTGGGACCCTTGGCTCCCAAGTCTATTATATAGGGCCCTAAAGCCCCACATAGTGGCACATACCCAGCAGCACACCTGCCCGTCAGTCTACTTAATTTAGTGTTATTCTAAACAGAACAGCCTGGAAGCCTAAAGTGGAATGTAAGACATTTAAACTGTTAGAATTTTTTAGCTGGAAATTTTACCTGGCTGCGTTAGAAGGAGTGAATCCAAAATTAACAAACTGATAAAACATTAAACTTTCACTGCAGAGCCCGGTGAGTGGCAGCACTTTCCTGCTTACAGTGCACAGCCTGAAGAGCTTTGCATTCCTCATGTATATTTTCCTTCCCTCAAGCAAGTTAACAGGAGTTGTGCATGAATGAGACAGAACATGAACATGTGCGCGAATGAGTAAGAATCTGAAGCCAAGAAGAAAAGAGGACAGGACTTCCAACATGAGACTATTAAAAGGCTTCAGTTAAGCACTGGCATTAAAAGAACACAAAAAGAAATAGATGGGCAAACAGAATACAACCTTGCAACAACCCACATTTCAGATTTGTGGTATAGGAGAACCTCACAGCAGTTGGAAGGTTCAGACTGTTAAATATAAGGAATACTTTACATGTTTATAAATAGCATGAAAAGGGCATTACCACCCTAAATGCAGTGCACAAAGAGCTGTTTACCTAACACACAGTGGACCAGGGAGGTGACACAGTGCAGCCTGATGCAGGTCATTTACAAAAATGGGGCAGAAGAACAGTGGTTTCCTCTGGATGCAAGGATACCACTGAGTAATTCTTCTAAGTAGAGGGACATGATGTTTTATGTGAGCATATGCAAAAGTAGCCAAAGTGAAGGCTTCTTTACACCTTAAACCCAGAGCCCTTGCACTGAGATACATCCCTGGCCCTTTTTTAAAAATGTATTTGGTACAGGGTCTCAGTACGCAGCTCAGACTCATAGTGATTCTCCTGCTTTCAGTCTCCCGAGTGATTACAGGCCTGTGCCACCATGCTTGGTCTCAGTGCACAGGGGTGTGTGTGTGTGTGTGTGTGTGTGCGCACGTGCGTGCGCAGCATGTCAGCATGTGGTACCCAGGACCAAACCCCGGTCCTTGTACTTGCCTAAGCAAGTGTTTAGTCTGCTGAGTTATCTTGCCAGGCTTCCCTGGCCCTTTTTTAAGACCAAGAGTCACTAAATTGACCTCAAACTTGTGACTTCTGCCTCATCCTCCCAGACTACTGGTATTAGGGAGGTAGGCCACCAACAGCAATCTACTATGTCATAGTAGTAAGGGCTGCTTGGGGACATGATACCAAGTTCCTTGAAAGCAGGATTAAGTTGCATGCCTCAGTGGCCTGGCCCCAGAACACAGTAGGCCTGTGAAGGCCCAGTGATACAATCTCACAAACAGGATTCTGTTTAAGCACAATGAAGTATGGTTTCCTTATGATCTTGAAAAAATTATTCTATTTTTAGTGGCTTTGAAATTCCACTCATTGCTTTTAAGGACTAAGCGTTAATAAGAAACATAATAGCAAGACTTTAATTATGGGGTACTGACTTCACACTCCCAAGTGTAGCTAGCAAGGGGATGTGGGCTGGTCAGGCACTCAGGTGTGCAACCTTGGCTGCATATGAAATACATAATGTTTACAACTAACAAAACTTCCTTTGCAATATATTTTAATTATTAAATTATCTTGATAAAACAACACAAGCCCAAGTTTAGTAAGAAAACTTACACATCTGCTTAATAAGAATAGATACTTCCCAGGTGCACAGGTGCAGGCAGGCTGAAATGGAATAGACAGGCTGCTTTGCTTCACTTGCCCAGGGGCACAAGAGCTTCAGTAAGCCACTGGGCTCAAAGGCAGCACTGCTCTGGCCCTTCCCTGACAGTGTCTTGTCACCCAAAGTTCCTGCAGTAATGCTGAGCCATTGAGTTAGACGAATGCCAGGTTTATGATCTGTGGGACTGTAGGTGGCTACACCTGGCTACTAGCAAAGAAAGGAGTCAGGCTTAGAGTCCAATTCTGACAGTGCCCAATGGGATGAGCCCGGGCAGCTGCTCTGAGCCCTTGGGATAAAATGAGATGCTCTGCTGGGATCAGGTAGCATAAGGGATACAAGGAGTCCCTGGGAAACGGGACTGAGGGAGAGTTGACTTGGGAAGGGAGGCTGATTTAGGACTTCAGGGGGAGGAAAATGAAAATTCAAGTGCAAATACAGAAAGGACTGCTGTTCAGAAAAGAACAAGAAAATAAACTCGATTTCCAACAGACAAAACAGCAGGGGATGGAGCTCTAGAGAAAGCAGGAAAACTATGGAAGATGAGGTGACAGTCTAAGTCTGGAAGAGCATGAGGGCCTGCTAGAGTCACAATGACCTCTGGCCAAAAGGACGTTACAGCTGATGTTCTGTTCTGTACATGGAGGTGTGTAAAAGAGGCTGCACTGCAGCCAGGTGGGTGGTACACACCTGTAGTCCTGGGACTCGGGAAGGTAAGGCAGGAGGATCATTGTGTGAGTTCAAGACCAGCCTGGGTGCTTACCTGGTAAGCGCAAGGGCCTGAGTTCAATCCCCGGTTCCACAAAAAAAAAAAAAAAAAAAAAAAAAAAGTGAGTTCAAGCCCAGCCTGGACTGCGCAGAGGCCCTGTCTCAAAAAGACGACGAAGAAGGAAGAAGGAAGGAGAAGGAAGAAGGAAGAAGGAAGAAGGAAGAAGGTAGTATTGACTCAAACAGCAACTCTTCAATTAGGATTTGGGACCTGCAGCATGGGGATAAGAGAAATCCTGAGGACACAGACTTCCCGTAGCACCACAGTGGGGGGACCCAAAAGAACGCAGGCTTCCGGGAGAAGGCTGTGTGCGCAGTGCTTGTTGATGCTGGGCACAGTGTACTCCCTGTACCTGCCTCAGTGCTCAGAATGCATCCGAAACACAGACTGTGACAGCAAAGTGACCTTAAGCCCTGAGTGCAAGTGAGGACAGCCACTGCTCTACCCTTGTTATAGTGAGACTGCTGGCCCTGCATAAATGATGGGGGTCTGTGCGCCTTCTGGGAAATTCCTTCCCTAGGTCTGCAGAGATGTCTGCGTTATGTGTTCTCAGTAATATACCTGTGGACTAAATAATGCAAGAGCTTATAAAATCAGTCAATTATATTAAACCTGTCTGTCCTTTATTGTTGGTTCTTAGTCTGAACAGAAATGACTTCAAAACTCTGGGCATGGTGGCCCATGCCTATAATCCCAGCACTTGGGAGACAGAGGCAGGAGGATCGCTGGGAGTTAAGAGGCTAGCCTGAACTATATAAGTAAGAACCTGCACCCCAAACAAAAACTCTTCCTCCCCAAACAAACTGGTTTGTAGACAGCACCTCAATGCATTTTGTTCAGAACAGTACTTAAACAGCCCTATAATGTGAACATTAGCCCTAGAGATGGGCCCCAGCAATATCACATTTCAGGCAGGCTCACTTCGAGTAAAGTTCATATTGTACACTTCTTGAAATCTAAATGTTGATTCACTTAAAAGAAAAAAGTAGCCAGGTGTGATGGCCTATACATGTAGTTCCAGCTACTTAGGAAGCTGAGGTAAGAGTATTGCTTGAAGAGTCTGAGAGCCCTGGCAACATAGTAAAACTATCTCAAAACTGAAAAACAAAAATCAAACCTCCCTAAACCAAATAAAGCCAAAAGGTCACCCTTTCCCTTTAGTACTAGAAATTGAACTGAGGACCACTGCATCAATCTACAGCCCTAGCCCTTTCTATTTTGAAATAGGGTCTCAATAAGTCCCTAAACTGTCTAGGCAAGGCTTGAATTTGAGATTGTCCTCTGTCATCCTCTTATAGAGCACTGGGATTATAGGCTTGTGCCACTTCACCTGGCAAAGCTGCATCATTTAAAGCCACAAATTCTTACTGGAATTCTTAGATTAACAATTGGAAATTCACAGCCTGAGCATGGTGGTACACACATATAATCCCAGCACTGTGGGAGAAGGATGCTAAGTTCTACTCCATCCTGGGCAACTAAGACCCTGTTTCATAAAAGAAAAAAAAATGAAAAGGACACTGAAATGTGTTCAGATCAGCTGTCTTTGACTTTTTTTTTTGGCGGAGCCGGGGATTGAACTCAGGCCCTTGCGCTTGCCAGGGAAGCGCTTATTCCACTAAGCCATCTCCCCGGCCCCTTGTCTTTGACTTTTTACACTTCTCCTTATTTTCTAAACTCTCTACCATAGGACATGAACATCACAGTATGAAGACACACCAAAAGTGGCCTGGCTGTGCAGTTTTACCTCCTCTGTGCCCTTCTGTGTTTCCCACGACAAGTCTATGCATTTCCTTGCCAGACAATGGCTTGGTGCCAAAGTGTGGACAGTGAACACCCCCCAAGGCTATGTGCTGAATGACGGTGCTGCTGCTGAGTGCCCAAAGCGTAAGAGGCGGGGCCTGGTGGGAGGAAGTGAGATCTGTGTGCTGTCATCCTGCTCTGGCTGTCCGAAGGTGAGCAGCTGTGCTCTGCCCTGCACCCTGTGCTCAAGCGTTCTGCATGCTCCTGCCAGCTTGAACCACAAGTGGTACATATGTGACTATGTTGCAAAGCACCAGTCACCACAGACTCAAACTGTAGCCTGAGGCATTCTCCTTAGAAGACAGTTTGTGGCTGGGAGAGAAAGTGGACTCACACACATTCCCTCACTCCTCGGCAGCTGACCAGTTGGCTTCTACAAGGGTGCATTACAGAAACCTGTCCAATACACGAGTGTGTGCAGAGTTGAGGCCTTCAACCCACTTTAATCTGGTCTATAGCAGACCTACCTTCTCAGAAGCAGTGGCAAGTTTGGTTCCACTTGCATCAAAAGCCAGGGCTGCTAAGGGACTGTCGTGAGCTGGGATCATGTTTGCAGCTCTCTGAAATGGGAAACAGACAAAATGGCTGCCATGCACGAAAGCCCACGCCCTGTGCTGCAGTCTGGCCAGTAGGCCAAAATGCCACCACTACCCGTTTGGTCAGAAAAACCCCTAAATCCACCTAACTAGGTTGGGGCTATGGAAATGCTGCTTAGTGTCTAAAAGGCACAAAGCATTTTCTCTATCAAGGTTTCCATACTCCACAGGCACCCCCTGTAGGAGCTCGGCACTCAGGCACCCACAGAGGCACCTTCAATCAGCCCTGCTCCACCACCCAGAGGAGCAACGACAACTGTGCTGTGCAGTTGGGCTAAAGATGCCAAACACTCAAGGTGGCATTTTGCAGAAAAAAACACAGTTTAACATATCCTCATGGATTGTACACTGCCAGTGTTTATGTGTGACTGTTCCACTGGGGGTCTGGTGTCACCGGTGTACAAATGGATCTAATCACTTTGATCCATAGTTTTGCTAATGAATTTAACAAGACAGTCACATATGTATCACCTGTGGTTCAAGCTGGCAGGAACACAACATGTCCAAATCAGAGCTGCCTAGCAGTGAGACATGAATTATGGTCCCATTGAGAAACTGTTGAAGAAATTACAGAAGAAATCTCACCAAGTTAATGGTGTCGAAGACCTGCACCTCTCCGATGGTGGCACTCCCTGGGTATGCCAAGTAGCAGTTGTCATTATTTATTGACAGCGCACACAAGCCTGTAATAACGCATGGACAACAGGTACAAGGCAAATCTGAGAGGACGTTTCTGGCTGTTGACTGTAATTTAGCATTTATTTTTAAAAATGTACAAACAAAATACCATTCAGATAAGCTATAGCATTTTTAAAAATTTAATAGCCCAAACCACCTTAGGTAATGTCAATTCTATAAATAGGTAAGAGGCCTTCACTTTGAAATGATCAGTAATCTCAATACTTAAAGCAGAATAAACCAATGAGTATATACTGGCTGCTGATCAGCTTCCATAGAAAGCTGACTGGTTTAAAACCAAATTTCGAAAAATCTGTCTCATCCATGGAACCTATATTAAGGGGAAAAAAAAAAAAATCTCTCACCTATAGTTACTTTTTTTTTTTTTGAGGCAGCCAGGCCAGAGAAGAGGTCCCTGTCTTGCTCAGTCATTAGGTTGCCCAGGATGGCCAAACACTGCAGCCCTCCTACCTTAGCCTTCCAGAGTGCTGGGATTACAGGTGTATGTCATCGTGCCCAGCATCCGAAAGCTGATTTTAAAAAGCAAAATCAGAAAGATTCTTGCAAACAAATTTACCTGCAGGGTTGGGGGGGGTCTCCCTGATGGTGTGCAGTACCTTCATGTCCCGAATGTTGTGTATGTAGAGAGACTCTTCCAGGCACACAATGAGCCTCTAGAAAGAACACAGAAAATCTAACATGAAAAAAACATCCACTACAATATGTGTCCCTGGTTCTCTATTAACCAAGTCCTAGATTAAGACACTCTCTATTCCTCCAGCACACCAAGCAGCCTGGATGTTCCAGGCTTGGGATGCAGAAGGCTTTCTAGTGCTGGGGGTAGGGTGTTGTGGTACACAGTTGAGGATTTTTAACTGTTGTACTTCACTATCATGCTGAACTACAGGGAAAGTGGGCTTTGGAGAGATTTGATAAAGGCAAGCTGCTTTTAAAAACTGATAGTAGGCTGGGTGTGGTGTGTACACTTATAGTCCCAGCACTTGGGAGGCTGACGCAAAAGGATTGCTCCAAGTATTGAGGTCAGTCTGGCATACACAGTGAGTTCAAGGCCAGCCTGAACTACATAAATGAGACCCTGTCTCAAAACAAAACAAACAAAACCAAATCATAAAAACTGCTATTGAGCCAGGTGTGAGGGCACATGCTTGTAATCCTAGCATTCAGAAAGCTGAAGCAGGAGGACATTGTGAATTCAGAAACCAGCCTAAACCACACAGCAAAACTACTGTTTCTAAAACAAACAGTGGGCTGGGGAGATAGCTCAGTAGAATAAGCGCTTGCCTGGCAAGTGCAGGATCCTGAGTTCAATCCTTGGTACCACAAACAAAACAAAACATAAAAAATGATACTAAATGAAGAATGGGTAAAATAAAAGTAAAAGCCTAGGACTTTCTTAAAAGTATAAAATTTTATTCTGCATGCAGATTTTGCTGTAAGTTCTTGCTCATTTTACAGAAAATGCATGTAGACTTAGTGGATCCATTGAGGGAATATTTCATGCAAGAAAGAGAACCTGGCATGCACACAGTTTTTGTTGGACTGGAAGGAACATTTTTGTATCTTAAATTTTTAAAATCTTTAAGCTATCATATGTTACAATTTCCCAGTTTAATCAATTTTGTCAGTTAACAGACCAAACAGGTTCTAATGAGGCTTCTCTTAGTGAGAGGGCTAGCTGTGTCCAGTGCCAACCAGAAGCCAGCTCCAGCCAGAGTGCACACTCTGTTCCTGGGGCTGAGTCAGCCCTCCCTGCAGAGTGCGCAGTGCTGCTGGACCTGGGAGACACAGACCTCATGGGCCGAGCTTCTGCACTGTGTGCTCACCTGAGCCAGGGGAGGCTCCTGGAACAAACCCAAGAGCTGAACACCAACTCTGTGCTGGGTGTCCTCCTAGATTTTGGGGAATATACAGGTCAAACTGACAATTTAATAGAGGAAAAAAGTCTAATAGATTTTTTAAAGTAACATTTATAAAAAAGTAAAAAAAAATCTGGGTATCTCTGGATGAGCAAATGGACAGGCAGAAAGCTGGTAAGACTTGTGTCTTTAAATGGGTGAGGCAGCCTGGCAGGGCAAGGGTAATGTCATGGATGTGAAAGCTGGGATGAACTGCTGAGGAGTGAACAGCATAATCAGTCTCCGGCTACAGGCTGCACAGCACAGGGATGGACAGCTGGTAAAAACCGCAAGGTGGGAGCAACTGTTCTGCCCTGGAAGCAGTGGAGGAAACAGCCAGGCCAAGCTGGAAGTAGGGCGATAGGGAGCAGTGTACACTGAGATACACACCAGAGCCACACTCACCTGCCTGTTCAGCTTTACAGCTAGGATTGTGTTGGAGTAGCTATAGTTACAGATCTCAGTCCCCTTCTTAAAATGGCAAACCTTCAGCTTCCTGGGAGCTTTGAGGCTAACGATGGCCACTAAGCTGCTGGAGAAGAGTCTTTCTACAATGCACACATCTTCAGTGTCAGCTGAAACCAAAACCAAAAATACATGTGGATACATGCATCTTTGAGTTGACAAAATCCACCTGCAGACACAAATGCATTCCTAAGTGACACTTAAAGCAGAGACTAGCAGGCCCTTGAGGTCCCAAGATAGCTCAAAGAGGAGGAAATTCTGATTTTCTGGAGTCCCAGGAATGATGCCACTATGGACACTGATCATGCTTCTATGTGAAGATAAGTTATAGAACTACTTAAAAGGATTCCTTTAATAAGCTCTTCTGTTGCTGGTTAGAGGACTTAAAACGCAATTGTTAGTTCAGAAAACCAAACTAATAGATGAAGTGACAGAACAAGATGTAAGGGCTCATTTTACTAAGGCATGAACTGCAGAAGCTTTTACAATTATTATTAATTTTTTTTTGTGTGTGGTACCAGGGATTGAACTCAGGACCCTGCACTTGCCAGGCAAGCACTTATCTCCCTGGGCTTCACTATGATTTTTAAGATGTACAATGGTGCTAAAGGGACAGCATTTGGTAGAAACTAACTTCTGACTTTGCATCTTTTCCTGGGCTGGTGACATGCAGGACCACACTGATGGTTGCTGGGCCTCAGTAGTGAGCCATAGTCCCAGTCACCCCTAGGACCACCAGGAAAGCAAGTAACCCACTGGCTGTGGGTGTACCCCATAGGACACTGTGCTGCTGTGGGTGGCATTCAGTAGGTCACAATAAGTACAGTTCCATTTTTCCTATTTTTAAACCAGGATGGGTCTGTTGGGATGCAACATCATTGTATGTGAAGGAGTATTTCTAAGCAAGAGCATAGTAGCAATCTATTCAATATGGATTTGATGAGTAAATGAGCTGAGCACTGGCTTAGGTACTAACAAAATCATGTGAACTGAGGCAGACATAGCCTAAATGCCACAGCACATATTTGTTTAAAAAAATAAAAATAAAAAAGGCATGATGGCACACAATTGTAATCCTAGCACTTTGAGTAGGCTGAGGCAGGAGCATCACTGTGGAGTTTGAGACCAGCCTGGGCTACATAGAGAGTTCAAGTCCAGCCTGAATGGAAGAGGTAGTAAAATCAAGCACAGGATTCTAAGCTCATCACAGTTTATCCCATCACTTCTACCTACCTACATGATAAAATCATGTTCCCTCCTTCCTACAGCAGTGTACATACCTTTATTTCAAGGATCAAAAGCAACTTGCTTAGAAAGTGGTTGGGGGGGGGGGAAGAGATGGCTCAGTAGAATAAGTGCTTGCCTGGCAAGCACAGGGGCCTGAGTTCAATCCCTGGCTTAAAAAAAAAAAAAAAAAAAAGTGGTTGGGGGTGCCTGGGGGCGTCTCAGAGCAGGCACCCCTCTACCAGGTGCTGCCTTCCCATGAAGGGCACAGGTGGTCCTGCTGCTCCATTCTGGGGGCAGAGGTCTTCGGATATGGCTCCAACAGGGCAGGGCTCTGGAGCAATGGACACAGGACCAGAATGTCAACTACATATGGCTCAAAGAACCTCTCTAAAACTAGACAGGTGTTTTCTGATGCCCCTTCCCCTGGAAATCCATGTGGATGCTGGCTGTGACAAGACCAAGGGGAGGTAGGGTATCAGGAGAGCTGGGAGCTAGTCCCCAGCCCTGGGGCACTGCATGGGTAAGAGACTGGGCCTTCTTCATCACTGCTGGTCACCTCTAGGAGCTTCCTCCCACCCCTTGCAGTGAACCTGCTCTATCTACAAGTTTTCCCAAGTGTTAGCTAAGCTGTATCTCATGCCCTCACACCAGTTCCCATGGGGCATCCAGTTCCTGTGATGGTGAATCTCTTAAGAGTTTTCAATGATATAAACAACCCATAGTGGCAGGCATGCCACAGGTTGGCCACCACTGATCTAGGTACGGGGCTCTGCTGGGGAAGAGACATGCCTGGCTGTGCCCCAGCCTAACACTGCCCAGCAGGGAGGAGCAGCTTCTCAGATACTGGTGCGGAAGAGCGGACTCAGTGGGTAGATGAGAGGTATTCCTTAAAGTCCTCAAACACTACTTTAGAAACCAAACTCTTAAACTGCAATGTTATCTAAAAATAGGCCACTTTTGTGACATAGTGAAGTCCTATTATCCCAGGGGCTGTATCTAAGAAGCTTTGGCTGCAGTTCAACTGCTTTTACTCTGATATCTGCACTGGGAAGGCAACAATACAGGTACCTCGTTGAGTACTATGAGTGCAATGGTGACCCAGGGGAGTTCCTGGAAAATCAGGTTAAAAATCAGATTCTGCTAGCAGGCAGAACTAGCTAGCAGGCCTGGCATAAGTTTTCTCAATGGCAAGGTAGGAAGGAGCTGGATTCACAGCTTTATTAACTCTAAGACTGGAAAAACCTGGTGCATACAGAACTGTTTATTAAAAGTAAATTTTTGGGGCCGGGGAAATGGCTCAGTGGAATAAGCGCTTCCCTGGCAAGTGCAAGGACCTGAGTTCAATCCCCGGTTCCGCCAAAAAAAAAAAAAAAAAAGTAAGTTTTTCTCAAATTCATGAATCTCCTAAATTAAACCAGTGGTGAAAAGATCTTATTTCCAAATACATTGATCTTCTTTGTTCCAATTCTGTATCTGTAAATCTCTTATCTATGCTAAAGTTTATTTATAATCCCAATATCAATATTCATGGGGTTTTTCTAGTCATTCGTAGACATATGCAGAATGGTGACAGATGGGGGAGGCTCCACACTGCACATTCCTAGTCAAGGGCTGGACCATCAAGGAAAGGCAAAGAAGGCAGGAGAACTCAGGCAGTGACTATAGAGGGCAAGCCGGAGAAGAGCAGGTTCCTGGAGAGGGGCTTCAAGGACAGCTATGGTCAAAGTAGTCATGTTTTCTAGCTACTAGATTCACTGATAGGACAGACACTGCAGTACAGACAGGTCACCAAGGAGATGGGTGCAGATGCAGGGCGGGGCCCCTTGGAGGAGAGGGAAGAAGCTCCCTGGGAAAGTATCTGACCCCTCTGGAGCAGGAGGAGGTCCTGGCTTGGAGGCTCACAAAGGTAGGTGGAAATTTCCCAAGTAAAGGTGGCCTGAGACTGACACGGCAAAGGATACACCGTCAGAATCACTCGGGGGGGCTGGTGAGATGGCTCAGTGGTCTAAAGCACCTACTTAGAACAAGCTAAGCTAAACAAAGCACAGGGACCGCGGTTCAATCCCCCAGCACCACATGCCAGCCAGCCCTGCCCCCTGGCGGGCTGAGCAGGCCACACAATAAATAAATAAATAAGAATCACTCGGGGCCAGGGGCCATCTGTAGGACTGTGAAGTATCTCATCAGCCAGAGATCATTCAATCATACCAGTTCAACAGAAGCAGGCATCTCATTCTAAGATTCAAGAACTTTCTCATTAAAAAAAACAAATTTAACATATGAATAGGAAGCAACTTCTTTAATAGATCAGGGGCATTTATGAAAAATCTACAACTAACACACACTATATGTATCTTCTTTTTGAGATCACCATCCCAGGGAGGAGGCCAGGGTGCCTACTTTCCTCACTCTGTGCTGGAGGTGTTTCACATACTGCAACAGGGACAGAGTAAGGAAGGAAAACACATGGATCAAGAAAAAAGCCATTAAACTGTCCCTATTGTAATCTTTAGGAGTCTACAAAAGCAACTATTAGCAAGGCAATGCATATAGGACTAAAACACAAAAATGAGGCTGGGGTGTAGCTCAGTGGTAAAAACTTGTCTAGTGTGTCCAAGGCCCTTGATCCACTCCAAACCAGACCAAGAAAAAAAGAGACTATTTTGTACACCAGCAGCAAGTAATGTGGAAATGAAATTTTAAAAAAATCAATCCTGCCAAACTCAAAATTATTATATATTCTAAATTTAATAAAAGATACAAGCCTGGCTGGGTGTGGTAGCACATGCCTGAAATCCCAGCACTTGGAAGGCTGAGGCAGGAGGATTACTTTGAGTTTGAGGCCATCCTAGACTACATGAGTGGGTTCAGGGGGAGCGAGACCCTGTCTCAAAAAAAAAAAAAAAAAAAAAAAAAAAAAAAGAAAGAAAGAACAAACGAAACGAGACCCCTATATCAAAATCCACAATATACCACTAAGGCAAACTGAAAAATAGTTAAATGAAAAAAGAGAAGGGCTGGAGATAGTGCTCAGTGGCATAAATGCCGATCCTCAGTAGCAAAAAAGAAAAAAAAAAAACGAGCAAAACAAAAAAACCAAAGATACCAGAGATGTTCATGGATTGGAAATTGAGTATTCTCTAGCTTATCAATTCTCCTCAATTTGATCCCTATGTCCAATACAATCTTTATACTCTCAGCAAGCTTTTTTATGCACTGAAAGTGAATTTAAAATTGTATATGCAAAAGCAAAGGACCTAGCATATCTAAGTCTATCTCAAAAAAGATCAAAGTTGAAGACTGACAAATAGATCAAGGGATGAGAATAAAGAACCCAAAAGTAAATTCACGTACAGGACTGCTGTTAAGCAAAAAAACTAGTCTTCGTAAGGAAAGCAAATTTTTTCAACACATAGTGATGGAATAGGAATGCATAAGGAAACTACTCTTGATTTATACCTCACAAGACATATACAAAAATTAATTTGAGATGTATCAGTGACCTAAATATGACAGAGCTTTTATGTATAGTTAAAACTACAAAGCTTTTAAAGAAAGCTAAAAAAAAAATAGCTCTAAGACTTGAGAGTAGGCAATGAATTCCTAGACAGGACACAAGAAGCAAAAAACATTAGTCTCCAGGAAAATGCCGATTAAAATCATAATAAGGGCTGAAGAGTGTGTGTGTGATGCCTGGGTTCCAGTTTTAGCACTGTGCATGTGCACGGATGCATGCGCACACACACACACACACTACACACCACACACTAAAATGATAGCAGCAATGTCCAAACTGAGTGAGAACACTGAAGCCTTAGGATGTGCAAGTCGGGATGGTGGGAACACAAATGGCAGAGCCTCTTGGGGAAGACCGGTTGCTTGTGAAATCAGCATGCACTAGCCAACAGTGCTGTAGGACAATTATCCAGACAACCATAACACATGCATATGAGGCTACACAACATATACCCGGATGCCTCAGGAGCAGACATGTGTGCTCACACAGCATGTACTGGCACTGAGACACAACACAGATGTGCTTCCAAAGATTATGCTGAGTGAAAACTGCTGTGCCAACCTCAAGTTCTAGCCAGGCACGGGTAAAGGACAGTAGAAACAAGGCATGCCCTGGCTGCCTCTGCAGGTGGAGGGAGGCTGTGAAGAGCTTTGCAGAACAATGGTGAGCCCTGATCTGGTGCAGCCCCTAGAGGTGCGGGCACTTCTCAAAACTCACTGCACATTCCACCGTGTATAAATTTTACCCTATGAGAAAAACATGAAAATGATCAACCCTACTTAGGTATACTTGAGGCATGCTTTAGGAACTTTGTCCTGGTGCCTGCAATGTCACAGTGAAGTGGGTGGTGGGCAAGTGATGAGAGTAGATCTAGGGAAATGCTAGCAACACATTCTGAATAATATAGAGGTGGGTGTGAGCTGAAAAGTGCTTTCAATTTTCATGTGTGCTTACAAATGTCCATTCATAAAATTTCTATTAGCGAGCCTCAATGTAGGCAGAGAAGGCAAAGGATTAATGGATTAAGGTAGTGGTGTCCAGCGTTCTGCATGAGTGCCACAGTGCGTTTACTGTTATCACTGAGAACTCTAAAAGGTTCGCCATCACTGGTTAGTGTGTCTGCTCAGCTACCCTACCCTGCTGGGTCTTCAAGCTGGCTTTCCTGAAATTTTTAATGAAAAAAATAGAGTAGATATCTTTCAGAATTAATTTTTTTTTAGGACTGGGGAGATAACTTAGTGGCATAAGCACCTGCCTCACAAGCACAAAGCCCCAAGTTTGAACCTGGGAACCAAAAAAATCTAGGACAGAATTATTATTATTATTATTATTATTATTATTATTATTATTATTATTTTAAATTGGCACATGGTGTAGAGGCATGAAAGTTCTGTTTTGTTTTGTTTTTTTGGTCCTCTTTGGTGCCAAGGACCGAAGCTAGGGCTTCCAGCTTGCTAGGCAAGTATTCTACCACTGAGCCAAATCCTCAGCCCGAGGCAGGAAATTTTTTTATTTTTTTAAATGTTTTTGTACAGGGACTACAGGGTCTTACTACACAGATCGTACTTGTAGTGATCCTTCTGTTTTCAGCCTCCCAAGTGCTTAGATTATAGGCATGCACTGTCTCAGCTTGCCCGGGGGGGTGGGGGGGCAGGGAGAGCAGGGCACACTGGGGATCAAACACCAGCCCCTGTGCTTGCCTAAGTAGGAGCTTTAGTTCACTGAGCTATCTGGCTGGCCCTTGGAAAGTTTTTCTTTTCTTAAAAATGACTATTATTCACAAAAAGTAACAGTGAAATGAATTTCCACATATCTACAACCTAGATTTCACAAACACTACATTCACCTACTATACTGTGGGTGAATCTGCATTCATGCCAAACAACACCAAAGTAGGAGAATACAACACTGAAAAACAATTAACATGGGAAATGAAAAAAAAATTCCTGGTCCTAGAGAACAGAGAAGCCTTATATGAGAGAGAAGACTGATATGCCTGAATACACATAAATGCAAGACCAAGATGGGTGTGGTGGTGCATAACTGTAATCCCAGCACTTAGGAGACTGAGGCAGGAGGATCACTGCTAGTTGGAGGTCAGCTGAGGCTACACAGCGAGCTTGAGGCTCTCTGGAATATAACAGCAAGACCTTGTCTCAAAAACAAAAAACAGGGGGCTGGGGAGATGGCTCAGTAGAGTAAGCACTTGCCTGGCAAGTGCAAAGGTCCGAGTTTAATCCCTGGTTCTGTCAAAAAAACCAAACCAAACCAAACCAAACCAAACCAAACCAAACCAACAACAACAACAACAACAAAAAACCCCAAAAAACCAGGACCAGTGAGATAGCTCAGTGGACTAAGTGCCTGTTTAGGAAAGCACAGGGACTAGGGTTCGTTCCCTAGTACCACATGCTGTGTTGGCCCTATCCCTGGGGCACACTGAGCTAAGTAGCCATGAGTCCAGGTGTGATAGTGCATGCCTGTAATCCCAGTGCTTCGGAGGCTGAAAACAGGAGGATCACTATGAGTCTGCTTGTGCCTGCCTAGTGAGACCCTGTACCAAATACATACTTTTTTTTTTTTTTTTTTTGCAGTACTGGGGAATGAACTCAGGCCCTTGCACTTGCCAGGCAAGCACTTATTCTACTGAGCTATCTCCCCAACCCCACAAATACATAAATTAACAAACAACCTTTGGGGACTGGGGTGATAGCTCAGTAGAGTAATTGTTTGCCTGGCAAGCACAAGGGCCTGAGTTCAATCCCTGGTTCTGGGAAAAACAAAAAACAACCAACCTCCTAAGTGCTGAAATTACAAGTGGCAAATTTGTTCTAAAGACTCTTCCTTTCTCTCTCTTTTTTTTTTTTTTTGGCAGAACTGGGGATTGAACTCAGGCCCTTGTGCTTGCCAGGCAAGTGCTTATTCTACTGAGCCATCTTCCCAGCCCCACTAATATGTTTTAGATAGTAAGAGACAATCCAATGGAAAAACAGGCAAAGAAAACAATCAACTTAAAAAACAAATAAAAGCAAATGAAGAATGTGCATGAGTTCAATTTCAGTTGATTCAAGGATTATCAGTAATCAAGGCAAATGGATATTTTAAAAAAGAAAGTCACACATTTTAACAGGAAATTATGACTAGTGCTCATGGGAAGCCAAGTCAGCACTGCCTTTGTCAAAGGCAATGTGGAACCATCTACTGATTTTAAAATGTAGCTCTCTCTCAAGCCTGTACTTCCACTGTAGGAAGCTGCCTTTCAGGAGTATACACACATAAGTAAAACAGACGCCCATCCAACATTTCCAATCTCGCAGGTACTATACGTCCACACACTATAACTTGTACACAAAAGTTCACAGCAGTACTATTCACAACAGCTCTAAAATGTCAAAGACCCAGAGACTATCGACAGATGAATGGATGCACAAAACCATCTATTTAGACAATGTGATGTTATTCACACTGTTATTCAGCAAGAAATAGAAACGTACCATGGCAGGAAAGAAGCATGAAAACATCTACATAAAAGAAGCCAGCCAAATTCGATTGCATTTATCTGAAATGTCCAGACAGCAAATCTATAGAAGCAGAAAGTAGATCAGTGGCTGTGTGATAAGAGGAAACAGGGAGTGACTGCTAATG
The DNA here is from genome assembly GCF_000260255.1 of Octodon degus. Lineage (NCBI taxonomy): Eukaryota > Metazoa > Chordata > Mammalia > Rodentia > Octodontidae > Octodon > Octodon degus. The sequence goes on from NW_004524607.1 coordinate 13,574,988, forward strand.
GACTCAGGGATGCTTCTGAGGATTACAAAAACATTTCAAAATTAAATTACAGTAGACTTCATAATCCAGTATAGTTATACTACACTCACTGAATTGTATTCATTAAAAAGATGTATATACCTCAAGAGGTAGACAAATTATACTGCCAAAAGGTTTTTCAAAAAGCCAATAAAGGCCAATGTAGGCAGCCCACTACAGAGGCCTGAACTTTGGCTGATATATTAAGATCTGATACAAGAGGTATATGATGCAAGAAGCAGGGATGCTAGGTATCAAGAAGTGCTGCCACCATGAAACAGGACAGAAACTGAGTGTCAGGACAGACCCTCCCAGTGCACATGTAGCCATGCGTCTCAGAAGGTATATGGATAGATGCCAAGGAGATTTCTAAAGCCTCTGAAATCAGAGCTACACGTAAGTTCCATCAGATGTCCAAAGGATCCAGTAACCCAGGAGAGCCCAAAACCCTTTGCTAACTGCAGGGAAGACTCCCCAAGACTTCCCAGCAAAGAAACAGCTCTGACATTTCCAAATTATCCTTCCCACTCAACAGAACTTCCAAACATAAAAAGATTGAAAAATACCGTGTTAAACAATTTACTACAGTAAAAGACACACTGCCACTGATACCCTCAAACCAAACATATTTATCCCATTATTTTTTTTGATATCAGAAATCAAACTCAGGACCTCACACATGCCAGGCAGATGCTGTACCACTGAGCTAACCCTGGGTCTTATCCCATCATTCATGCCACTTTCTGAAGCAGTCTTGGAAATTCTCTTATGTTTTTATAAGGTGTGCTCAGAATTAAGAGTGAATGTTACAGATGAGTGTGATTCAAAGGAAAAGCAGACTTGTACACACCCCCACAGTGCATCTTCATCCATCTTATTCACCAGAACTGGCACCATGAGACCTCTGGATTTTCCCGAAAGTCAAATGACCACAAAAGGGTCAGGCTTTAAACTGAATCAGGACACTGAGGCAGCCACAAGAGCTCAACTAAAGATACTCATGAAAGAGGACTTCCACAAGTGCTTCAAAAGTGTCAAGAACAGGATGTGTTTGAAGTAAGGTAGCATATTCTCAAGGGGATTAATGGCAGTGCCTCTTTTACTGTAAAAAAATCTCTGAAAGTTAAAAAAAATTACATTTGTCAGGGCCTGAGTTTAATCCCCGGTTCCGAAAAAAAAAAAAAAAAAATTTTAAAAATTATAGGGCTGGGAAAGATAGCACAGTGGCATAAGCACCTGCTTGGCAAGCTCAAGGCCTGGAGTTCAATCTCTGGTATTAAAAAAAAAAAAAAAAAGAAAAATTACAGCATGTACATGGAATCCACATACTCAACAATCACTCTCCACTAAACTGAGGTACAGATAGCTTAGGAACAATGGTATACCACAATGCATGCTGGTAAATAAAAGATATGACAGTCAAATAAAAAGCAAAAAAACAAGGCCATGGCATCATTCAATACGGCACAGATCCAGCAAGCATTCAGACATGAATGAATTTTAAACATAAACTTCAATGACTTCAAGTGGCAAAGGCCTGTGGCTTTAAAGACTCATTCTAGGTGGCCTCTCCTACAGACTGATGTGACCTGGGAAATCAATTATTTGATTGAAGATAGAATGATTTTTTTTTGCTTCTGCTGGTTTACAGCTGGGAATGATAAAGCTCCTAAAGTGGGAAGGGACGAACAAAGCCTTTAAATAATTGATAGAATACACTTCCACACCAGTCTGTCCAGTGTCTGGAGCTTTGCAGGGATAGGAATTAAGAATCCAATAGTCCATTACCACAGGTTCAGGCAAAGAGAGGCAATCAGAGTTTCTCCATTACTATAAATCTCACTAAAATTAATGTACAGACTGGCAAGTGGTCTGTCAAGTAGGAACAATGTCAGAAAATACCATTTTTTGGCCCTTAAGATGCAGATGATGGCCAGTAAAGGATGACTGGTTTCTTGGTCGAGTGAGAAGTGTGATAAAAGGTGTTACGAGGCAATGGATGATTTGTCTAATCTATGGAGCTCCAGTCACTTGTGCTGAGCTAAGGAACATTTTGCTCAGGTAGCGTCTTGGAACCCTTACACTTTCTGAGTGATGCCTCCTGGCTTAAAAAATTCTAAGGTGTAAAGAAAAGGCACAATGTGCAATTTGATCAAGGCAGCTCCTAAACTTTTGTGATATTTTACAAACAGTAAATCCCCATCTTCTTTCTATTCATGTTGCATAATAGTGGAGGCTATTACTGCAGTAGCATTTTAGGGATGACAGACCACATTTGTGTACAATGTATTTTCAAACAACAAGAACTGACCCTGCAGTGGAAGAAGAAAACACACAAGACACAAGCAGACATTAGGGGAGGTGTGCCCAAGAGTTCTTGCAACCTTTAAGCTTCAAGTAACAATAGCAAAAATCTTACAATGCTATGGGGGTAAAGGTTTTAGGTCTTTTTACTTAAAGAAATGAAAGAACAAGCAGTGGTCAATTTTGTTTTCTCAGAGACCAGCTTTGACTTACTCTTTCTGTAACAGCAAGAGACTGATAGCAAAGATCTGATTTTATGATGGATGCTAAGAATTAGGAGGGTATGAGCCAATACTCAGCCTGCACTAAAGTAATGAGATAGGAAGTGAGATTCTTTTTTTTTTTTTGCGGAACCGGGGATTGAATTCAGACCCTTGCGCTTGTCAGGCAAGCACTTATTCTACTGAGCCATCTCCCAAGCCCCGGAAATGAGATTCTTAAAAAGAAACCTGGACATTGACCCAGAGCTTACTGTTTTCCAAGACACTCTCCTTTATCTACTCAAAGAATGTATGTAAGACAGGACAAGTAGTATTCTCGGAACAGAAAAAAGAAACAGCTGCAGTTTAAAGAATGAACTCTAAAAATACTCTTTTTCCATTTTATCATCTATCTTTAAGGTCTGAAGTTCACTAAGGGGACAACTAATCAATGTTGGTCAGTAAACAGTCTTTCATTAAAAGACTAGCTATCAGGGACAGGGATATAGCTCAGTAGTATAGAGCCTGCCTGGCAAACACAAAGTCCCGAGTTTGATTCCTGATAATGTGCCTCCCCCGCCCTCCCAAGACTAGCTATCACGACATCACATTTGATTCTACCAAAGCCTTTGACTAACAGGTGCCAAAAAAGCCATTCAACCAAGTTTATACCATAGAAGAGGCAAAATAAGGTTTTGGTATTCTCTTACCCTTCTCTAAACCCTTGGCCTCCAAACAGGGAAGGAGATTCTGTGCATTTCAAAATAGCCAAGAGTGATTACAGTAACAATTTAATACTTTTTTTTGGCTATAGATTTAATGAACATGTCAGCCATTCACTGAGGCCACAGCAATCCTTTTGCAGAGACGGCTATCTTTCCAGAGGAAAGATCCTATGGAGAGATCTCCAGGAATACTGGCCCTGGTTCACAACTATTTTATCTAGATCACATCTTCAGTAACTCAAGACTTAGGAAGCACCAGGAGACAAGTTTGAGGACAAAAGTAGAGTAAAGTCTGAGATAGCCAGCAGGAACCATAGGTCAGGGAACTGAGTCTAAAGAAGCCTAGTGCTGTTCACTCTCTACAAAGGGCTGGGGGCTCACTGCTAGGACAGCTGATGCACAGATTTAGCAATCCTGTCTCAGCCTCCCTCCCAGAGTACTGGGATTATGGGCGTGTGCCCCAGTGCCTGGCTAACATGTTAGTCTTGGTCCTCTTTCAGTCAGATCCATGTCACCATGGAATGTTGTCCCTCTTCTCTTCAACAACCAAAATGGGGTGGCAGATGGCAGATTCTAAAGATTAAAATGTGCTGTGCCAGTGGATGTGAGAGTGACAGGAGATATCCACTCACATAACCTAGTGGAATCTCTCATTTATTTTTAATGTATTTGGTACAGGTCTCACTACACAGCTTGGACTTGTAGTGATCCTCCTGTTTCAGCCTCCCCAGCGCTGGGATTACAGGTGTACACCACCACCCCCGGTCTTGGTGGCTGGCTCAGCATGCCTGGGGAGGGGCCAGCACGGGATGTGGTGCCAGGGATCAAACTCAGGACCTTGCGCTTGCCAGGCAGGCACTTAGACTGCTGAGTTATCTCCATAGTGCTCACTCTTGAGATTAAGGGAAAAGATGGAATTCAAAATGGAACCCAAAGCACAGAGAAAGCAAATCTGGCAATAGCAGAACACCCAGGAAGCACTGGCATTGCCAATACGGAAATAACCTGATTCCCACAACTTTACACTTGCTGAGTGTGATGGCGGCATGTCTGTAATCCCAGCATTTGGGAGCCTGTGGCAGGAGGGTCACTGTTGAGACTGTTGAGTTTGAGGCCAGCTTAAGTTTATATAATGAGTTCAATGCCTATCTGAATTATATAGTTAGACTCTGGTCTAAAAAAACAAAACTAAACTAAAAAACTCCAGTACACTTCATCTCACGTAGACATCAAAATGATATTCAGTCCCTTCCTGAACCTATATCCCAGAGGAACAAATTGCAGAGTACGAGTGCTATGCTCCTTAGTTGCTAACAAGGATGCTCAGGTACTGGCTACAGGTAAGTTCAGGTCTACCCTAAATGTTGTACACAAAGGGGGTGGAAATAATTAAAAGCCACATCCCAACAATGACTAGTATGTAGAGTATATAAAGAATTCACAGAATAGCTTTAAAAAACAAACAACCCAATTAGAAAGTGGGCAAATACACGAACAGATGATTCATCAAAGAGGATATAGACAGTGGTAAGCACACAAAAAGATGATGAACACAGTGTTTTTTTTGTTTTTTTTTTTTCGGAACCGGGGATTGAACTCAGATCCTTGTATTTGCCAGTCAAGCGCTTATCCTACTGAGCCATCTCCCCGGCCCCAAACACAGTGTTAAGGGAACACAAAACTATAATGATAACAATGCACTCATATCAGAGTGACAGAAAAATACAGTGATAGCTCTGGCGAGAGTGCAGAGAAGCTCATTCACTTTTTAGTGGTGAAGGTGTAAAATGCTATAGCCAGCCTGGAAAACAAGGTGGTAGTTTCTTTTCTTTTTTTGGAGGAACCAGGGATTGAACTCAGGCCCTTGTGCTTGCCAGGGAAGCACTTATTCCACTGAGCCATCTTCCTGGCCCCATAAATTTAATCCTATTAATCCTTTTTTTTTTTTTGGCAGACCTGGGAATTGAACTCAGATCCTTGTGCTTCCCAGGCAAGCGCTTATTCTACTGAGCCATCCCCCCACCCCCTAAAGTGGTAGTTTCTTAAAGATCTGTACATGGAAATACCATACCACCCAGCAATTGCTCCCTTGGGCATTTATCTCCAAAACCACCTATGCACATAAAAAAAACCTAACACAAATGCTTGTAACAGATTTTTCTCCTTTTCTTTCTGTACCAACTCCAATTTCTTTTTTTTTTTTTTTTGAGGGGGGGCAGTACTGGGATTGAAACAAGGGGCACACCACCCTGACTCACCCCTACTTTTGAGACAAGTTGTTTTTTTGTATTTTATTTTTAGTAAGGGTCTACAAGGTCTACAGAGTCTCACTACATAGATCAGACTCATAGTGATCCGCCTGTGTTCAGCCTCCCAAAGAGCTGGGATTACAGGTGCATGCCATCACGCTCAGTCTCAATCACCTCTCAGCTCGCCCCAGGGGTGAGGCTAGCACGTCAGGCCAGGGATCAAACCCCGGCTGCTGCGTCTGCCTAAGCAGGTGCTTTAATCTGCTGAGCTATTTGACAAGCCCTTGAGACAAGGTCTTGCCAAGTTGCACAGTATCATTTTGTGATCCTCCTGCTGCAGCCTCCCAAGTAGCTGGAAGTACATATGTGCACTACAACACCTGGCCACCTAACAGTTAATGTGCAAAAGTCAAAAATCAGAATCAGCCCATAGATCCTTCCCACAGGAAAGTAGTTATACTGAAGTGTTTCAAACCATTTATTAGGAAAATGAAGGAGGACAACTTGAATAAATTCCCATCAGAATGTTATATCCTTCTGCTATGGTCTGGATTTGATCTGTGTTTCCTATAGGTATGTGGGCTGGAGGCTTGGTCCACTGCGGTGATACTTACTGGGATGTGGTGGAATCTTTAAGAGGAGGGCCCTAGCAGGAGGTCCTTGGGTCACTGAGGGTCTGTCCTCCTTCACAAGTGATTAACACAGGCCTCTGAAATGCAAGCCTCACCCTGAGCAATCTTTGATTTTCAGATGTTACTACATGCTCCTAAGGATGTGACAAACTTGGAAGAAGGGTGTGCTTCATCAGAACTAAGCATAGGCAGCAGGCAACATGCTTTTTTTTTTTTAATTTTTTTTTTAAATTTTATTTATTTGTGTGTGTGTATGTGTGTGTGTGTGTGTGTGGCCAGCTCAGCCCACCAGGGGGCGGCACTGGCTGGCATGTGGGGCTGGGGGATTGAACCGTGGTCCTTGTGCTTTGCTAAGCTTGTTCTAAGTAGGTGCTTTAGACCACTGAGCCATCTCACCAACCCCGCAACATGCTCTTGAACTTCCAAATGGTGGACTAAATAAACTTAGCTTGCTTCAGGTATTTTGGGTCCAGGTCTCACTTTTTTTTTTTTTTTTTGGTACTGGCAATTGAACTCACAACCTTGCACTTGAGAGGCAGGCTCTATGCCACTAAGCTATATCCCTGGCCTGCCTCAGGTACTTCGTTCCAGTGAAAAAAAATCTGACAAACAATTTCCAAGTTTGAGAAATAAATGGAGGACAGATTGGAGGTTGCTAGAGATGCAAGGTAGGTGTGGGTATAGTGGCAGGGAGGCAGGTGTGGTTATAAAGGGTGATCTTAAGGGTCTTCATAGAACTGATTGTGGCAGCTACCTCCTCAGGTATAAAACTGTATAGAGAATTTGCAGAGACACAAGTAAAACTAGTGACATGAACAGGAGAGATGTATGTGAGTATTCTGGTTGTGGTACTACATTAAGGCTATACAATACTTTTACCACTGGGGAAACTGGACAAAGCATCTGCTTACTTACTCTGTCTGTCTGTCTTTCTTTCTTGGTATCAGAGACCAAACTCAGGACCTTGCATTTGCCAGGGTGGTGCTCTATGCGAATAAGCTATTTCTTTGGCCCTTTTTTCCTTTTTTTTTTTTTTTGCTGCATTATGTCTTACACCTAAAAGTGAATCTAAATTTTAAAAATTATGTACATGGAAAGAACCCAAAGCTTTCCACTGTCATTGCACTGGATCTATGCCTCTACTGTCATTTCTTTATCACCTCTAATCCTCACAGCAATCTCATAGGCAAGCATGCTTTGCAAAAATAAAAGGAAACCGAGGCCCAGAAATGAAGCAATCTATCTAAAGCCACATGCTAAATGACTGAGCAAGAAGCCAAAGCCTATGACTGTTCTGCTACTCTACTCTACCTCTCTGACATATAACTACTCAAAAGTTGTAAAATGGGGCCGGGGAGATGGCTCAGTGGAATAAGTGCTTCCCTGGCAAGTGCAAGGGCCTGAGTTCAATCCCTGGTTCCGCAAAAAAAAAAAAAAAAAGTTGTAAAACGGTAACTCAAGAAAATAAGCTATTTTGACAGGAACCGTAACATTTCCCACTTTATGGAAGCTCTTTACAGTAGTAACCTAAATGGCTTAAATGGCATTTAAAGGAAGGAAAGATTACGGAATACATTTGATTAGATACCTTTCATTTAAAAAGCCCATAAAACAAAACTGTAAGTGTACATTTGTATGTATGCAATTGCATAGAAAAAGATCTTGAAGAACATCCACAGTCACTACCATCACCTCTTGCAGAGACCACAGTGGAAGAAAAGGGCTGGGTTAGGTGCCATCTGGACTTCGGGCTCTACATGTCTGAACCTAAGACTACATTCCAATTTAAGTACAACTAGTCTATGGTTTTTAAGAGGAAAAATAAAGCAACACTTACTGCATTCATAGATCTGTTCCAGCTTATCCACAGAAGAAAGGGAGAAAAATTTATAACCGGACTTACTACCAACAGCTAGGGACCTGCAAAAAAGCCAAATTCAGAAATAAGAGCTGATACATGTAGACAGTGACAATGCAAAGCAGCTCCCACATTACCAATTAGCAACCACCATTTCTACCAGAAATTAACAGTCCAAGTAATTTCATAAAGTTTGTAGAGGTGTGTGGCAGACCAAGATGTTACACACCCAATAAGGGCAATATTATTTGAAAACTGTAAAACTTTTTCTGGAGTTCTAACATATCACATAGTGACTATAGTAAGTAGGCACTGCATATTTGAAAGTATACTGTGATAATCACAATATATGAGATAAGATAAAAATATACAGTATTTAATTCTTCTTTTATGTATTCAGTATGGGGTCTGCAGTGTCTCATCACAAAGACTGGACTCATAGTAATCCTCCTATTCTCAGCCTCCAAGTGCTGGGATTACAGGTGTGTATCACCACTCCCAATCTTATATAGTAAATACTTAAATAAAACATTTATTGCAGAAAAACACATTACTGGGCCGTAAGATAGCTGAGCAGACTAAGTGCCTGCTTAGGCAAGTATTGGGACTGAATTTGATCCCTGGTACCACATGCTGTGCTGGCCCCATCCCTGGGTGCACTGAGCCAGCCACCAAGTCTGGGCGTAGGCTATGCGTCCAAGATGCGTAGTGAGACCCTCTACCAAATACATTTAAAAAAAAAAAAAAAAGAGCAAAGGCCCTCAGGACAATTCCCCAGCTTTCTAGCAGAAGGGACTGGTGACACTGAATGAAAGGTTTCCTCAGCTGGGGATTATCTCTCTACAGAACCTGACTGACCAGGGAAAGCAAAAAGGAGAAGAAAAGCACACCCTTCAAGTGCAGAAAAGATGTGCAAATAGCAGGAAGCAGTGGGACAAAGGCAGAGTCAGATACTAGGATGATTTGATTGCAGTATCTGGGAGAATGTGAAATTAGATGCATAAAGCAGAAGGCCAGAAGACAGACATTTCATACTCGTACCCCAACATAAATTCAGGGCTAGTTTAATAATCATGTTATCCATTAAGAACTTCAGACTTTCAGCTTCTCCTATATACCTGTAGAAGAAATCAGCTCCCACAAAGGAGTTGCCATAAGCACTACTAAAGCTTTAAATTCTATCGGTTCATCTTAGTACAAATGAGCAGAAGCTGGGTGTGGTTGTGCATGCCTATAATCCCAAGTGCTGGGGAGGATAAGGCAGGAGGATCTCAGTGAGTTCAAGGTCAGCCTAAACTGCATAGTGAGACTCTATCTCAAAAAAAAAAAAAAAAAAAAGAAAAAGAAAAAGAAAAAAACCAACAATAAAATGTCTTCCTACAGCTAATATGTTCTTTGCAAAAATACTAGCTGTGCAAGATGATATACATCTGTAATCCCAGCACTTGGCAGCAGAGGTACGACTACAAGTTTAAGACTCTGTTTCAAAATCAAGAAGAAGGCCAGTGAAATAGCTCAGTGGACTAAGCGCCTGCTTAGGCAAGCACAGGGACCAGGGTTCGATCTCCACATGCCACACCGGCCCCATTCCAAAGGCCTGGTGTGGTGATGCACCCTGTAATCCCAGGGCAGGGTAGGCTGAAAACAGGAGGATCACTCTGAGTCCAGAGCTGTGTAGTGAGACCCTGTACCAAACACATAAATTTTAAAAAATCAAATCAAATCAATAAGGACTGAGTGTTCAATCCCTAGTATCCCAACAACTTTACCATGTGGAATCATTTCAACTAAACAATCAAGTACTAAAACCTGGGAACATTTAGCTGCACTACAAATCCATAGCCCCAGCACACTGGAGGCTGAGGCAGGAGGATCACCCTGAGTTCAAAGCCAGCCTGAACTACACAGTAATTCCTTGTCTCAAAAACCAGCAATCTAGAACTTTTGGGAAACTGGTGCTCAAGAAAATATTTTCCAGATAACTAAAGTCTGCTATTTTTAGGACACAAACCATTCCCTCTTACTATTTGATTTTTTTTTTTTTTCACCAGGGATTGAACTTGGGACCTTGAGCTTACCAGGCAACTCTTTTGGACTATTTCTGATTTTTTTTTATTTTTTTATTTTTTTGAGACAGGGTCTCACTATGTAGTTCAGGCTAACCTTAAACTCCAGGCAGTCCTCCTGCCTCAGTCTATCTAGTGCTGGGATTACAGGTTTATGCCACCATATCTGATTTCAGTTGACTTTTAAGAAATCATTCTTGTATACCTTCTTGTGTTCTTAAAAACAAGGCAAATTTTTCTGAGCTGAGTTTTGTATAGCCCACATCAAATGGCCAGGCTATAGTATTTTAATAAAAGTATCTCCAGGGGTGGGAGAAGGGACTCAAGGGAGTGCTTAAGGCCCTGGGTTAAAGCTGCAACACCTGAAACAAAACAAAACAACACCGAAAACAATCCTTTCCTCCCTTTTAGTTTTGCTGAAAGTTATCATTTTTCCTGTGACCATTCTACCAACAGCCTCTCCCCTAATTTTACTTGGGAAACAAATCACCCCATTTATTAGCATTACCTATAAAACAAGCATAGAGTGGGCCTGTCTCAGGCAAGATTAATGAACCTTAGAACCAGATCCTTGATTATAAGACATCTTGGTTCTCAGCTCTTCCCCTTAGACCAAAGCTGTTAAAACTAGACTTTGGCAATCAAATTTGATATTCTTTTGGCGATTCAGAAACTGATTTGAAGGGCTAGCCAAATAGCACAGCAGATTAAAGCCAGGCACAGGGGCTTGGAGTTTGATCCCCGGGCCTGCTATGCCGGTGCTGCCCCCCACCAGGCCCTGCCAGACCCTGCCCTACCCCCACCCACCGGGCACAGAGACTGGGTCGTGGTGGTGCATGCCTGTAATCCCAGCAAGTGGGAGGCTGTAAACAGGAGGATCACTATGAGTCCGATCTACTCAGTGAGGCACTGTAGACCCTGTCCTAAGCGCGTGCACACACACACACACACACACACACACACACACACAAAGAAAAGGAACTAATTTGTAATATTAAATACCTCAGCTAGAATTATTAGCAATTCCAGGTCTACAAAACTACATTCTGCTCTGAATCAATAAAAAGTTGAAGCAAAAACATGCCAAGCATTTACTGAGATGTGAATACAGTATAGCAAGAGAATATACTGTATTAGTAAAGGTGGTTAGTTAAAATGAAACTAATAGGCTGGCGCTATGGCTCAGTGGGAGAGCGCATCCTGGGTGGCTCAGTCCGTAGCATGTAAGCTATAAGTATGTGTTGAGATTTTCCACTCCAAAGCCAACAATCAGGTTCCCACATGTTTCGTTGTAGATTTTGCTTTTAATAATTTCTCATGTTCGGATAGTGGCCCATGCCTATAATCTCAGCACTCTGGGAGGTTGAGGCAAAAAGTACAAGTTGGAGCCAGCCTGGGGAACATGGTGATTTAGCAAGATCCTGTCTCAAAATAAAAATAGTAAAAGGGGTTGGGGATATAGCACAATGCAAAAGTTCCGGGTTCAACTGCCAGCACCACCAAAATAAATAACATAGCAGACATAAAAATGAGGGAGGGAGAGCAACAGATAGGAGATTTGCACTTATAAATAATCTTAAGTGGGATTTTTTGTTGACAAAGGGAAAAACTAGCAATGATCATTAAAAAAAAAAAAAAAAAGCTGTATTATCACTTTGGGCTAGCCATGGTGGTGCACGCCTATAATCTCAGCACTCCGGAAGCTGAGGCAGGAGGAGCATCACAAGTTTGAGGCCAGCCTTGGCCACCTAGTGAGCTCGGGGCCAACCTGAACTACAAAGCAACACACCGTCTAAAAAAACAAAACTTTGACATTTTATAGATTCCTATTTTATGAGGATTTTAGAAGGGAGCCAAAATAAACGCTTGCCTTTGATCCAATTATCTTGCTTTGGTTTTGTGCCAAGATATTATCATATAGTTTTGTTTGGCCTTGAGCTTGCTATGTAGCTCAGCTCACAATGCTCCTGGGCCTTCTTAAAGTAAAAATCTCTGTCACTAAATTCAAACTTCAGGGGATGGGGAGATGGCTTAGGAGAATAAGCGCTTCCCTGGCAAGCACAAGGGTCTGAGTTCAATCCCTGGTTTCGGAAAAAAAAAATTCAAACTTTAGCATTCCATATCTAAAAGGAATTTCATCTAAAAAATGACAATATGCCAGGTATCATGGCACCTGCCTATAATACTAGCACTCTGGAGGACGAGGCAGGCAGAGGCTGCAAGTTTGAGGCCAGCATGGGGTACACCTTGTCTCAAATTAAAAAGGGGAAGGGGGCAGGCTGGGGATGTAGCTCAGTGTGATGGCCCTGTGTTCAATGCCCAGTAACGTACACACACATATATGAACAAGATCTATGTAACTTCGTCTTTTCTCTATCCTGTTCCTAACCATCAATCCTTAAAGCCCACACCTCTCATTACTTTTTTCATAGTTATGAGCTTAACAGGGGACAGAGCAACACTGTAAAGAGGAAGCAGCCTGCCTTGCTGTTGCCAAAAACCTGGTAGGTTCTGGCAGCCTCACTTAGGACCACAGCCACCATGAGTTTTTGGTGGGATAGTATATCCCTCCAACTCACATGTCTCCATATCAGACCTGTACCTGGACGACCCAAAGGCCTTTCAGACTCATGAGTACCCAAGGCAAAGCTTTTTAAAAATTGATTCATTTATTTATTATTTTGAGACAGAGCCTTGCAATATATACAGTCCAGGCTGCCTGGAACTGTGGGGATCTTTCTGCCTCAGCCTCCCAAGTACTGGACTTATAGGCATGTGTCACTAATTTTTCTCTTGTGATGCTATCACTGTTCACAGAACCCATACCAGAAATCAGAAAGCAGACAGCTTCTCTCGTGCATGCATTAAGTATATCCATGGGTCACTATCCTTGCCACTGGCCACTGCTCTTGGGCAGTGTCCTCAACCATATCATCCTCTGCACAATAGACAGAATGGCTTCTAACTTTAAAGCTGAAGGAGCCTCAAAAACCTTGAATTTGTAGATGAGGACAGAGAAAAACAGCGATTGTCACTTGGAAACAAGAAACACAATGGATAAAAGTAATCAATACCTCCAGACACTTCATAACATCAATTCTTCAAACACAAAGCTTAAGAAGGCATACTCTTTTCTTTAAGCTATCCCTTTCATAAATGTCATTTGAAACAGACATGGCCACTAATTTCCCATAGGCTATGGTAGCCACAGAAAAAATTTAGTCCATATTTCCCTTGAACAGTCAAGAGACCACCTGCCGCTTATTCACTGGTAACTTCACTTCAAAAATCCAAAATGCTCCAATGCAAGCCTTCTACAGTGTTACTTCCAGAAACCAGGGTGGGAACTAACCAGTCAAAATGGAGATGTCTGCGAACCGCTGCTCCTGCTCTGTTTTTCACTTCTCTAGTTGAAAAAACAAAAACAAAATAAATGGTAAAAAGCAAATAAAACTTAATCATACTTTTAGGATAAGAATCATGAAGAAAAGCTTGAGATCATATTACAAGAAAGGTAAGACAAATACAGCTTGGTGCGAAGGAATATTGTGTTGTCAAGCATTTAAATGATGAAAACAAGTAAAACTACGGTATAACTTATATAAATCTGACTGGGTAAAACGGCATGCAAATATCCCTAAGTAAATTACATGTGGATTGTAGACCAACATCTTTGGCCTTGTCAAAGATCACCTTCCTTTATAGGACTAAGATAAATTTTAGAGTGGGGAAAGAACTAGGGAAAGGCATGAACCACAGGAACATATATATTTCTTTCAGGTGTTGCTTTAAAACAAATTACAGGCAGAAGCACTACAAATTTGAGGCCAGCTTGGACTACAAAGTGAGTTTAAAGCCAGCCTGAACTACACAGCAAGTATTTGTTTCAAAAAATGTGAGAGAGAGAGAAAGACCAAACGACCTCTCAAAACTGCTATAATCTTTTCCTGTCCTAGATATATTTTAACTACTAAATATAAAGGGGGGGTTCTTCATGGTTAAACTTCTTAGTTCTTCAAAGAGGACAATATGAGCTATTTGTCAAATTTTATGCAGTTTTGAAACATTGACACAGCACTCAAAAAAATAATCATCCAGGCATTGTGGCACATTTCTATAATACCAATACTCTGGGAGTCTGAAGCAGGAAGACTGAAAGTTCTACCCCAGGCTTATCGATTTCCTTAGTTAGATCCTGTATGAAAATACAAAATATGGGGGGGCTGGTGAGATGGCTCAGTGGTCTAAAGCACCTACTTAGAACAAGCTTAGCAAAGCACAGGGACCATGGTTCAATCCCTCAGCACCACATACCAGCCAGCTGCACCCCCCTGGTGGGCTGAGCTGGCCACACACGTGCGCGCGCACGCACACACACACACACACACACACACAATAAAATTTAAAAAAAAAAATATGGGGGCTGAGATTTAGCTCAGCGGTGCAGCACCTGCCTGGCAAGTGTAAAGCCCTGAGTTCAATTCCTGGTACTTCTAAGAAAATACTGGCTGTAGTTTAGTGCAAAGGCCCTGGATTCAATCTCAGTACCACCACCAAAACAAAAACAAAAACATCCCCTCAAAAACCCAGAATCAAAAAAAAAAAAAAAACCCAGAATCATCTTATTCTAATAAAATCTGAATAAAACTTATTATTCCTCTTAATTTGTTTATTCTCCAAATTTCTCTTTAGCAAGTCAAAATTATGATGTAGAGGCAGGAGTGGTGGTACACACACCTGTAATTCCACCACTTGGGAAGCCAAGGTAGGAGGACTGCTTCAAGTTCAAGGCTAGCTCAGGCTATATAGTGGAGTTAAAGACCAGCCTAAATTACACAGTGAGACTCTGTCTTTAAAAACAACAACAACAAAACAACAAATAAAAAATAAAAACATTCCAGTATATGAGGAACTTGGCAGCCCATTTAAGATAACAAGAGAGATGGGTGTGCTGGCACACACCATTCAGGAGACTGAGGCTGGAGGATCACTGCAGCTTAAGGTCAGCCTGGGCTACAAAGTGAGGCACTTCTTTCTTTTCTTTTTTGTCATTTTGAGACAGGGTCTTGCTATGTAGTTCATGCTGGGCTTGAACTTGGAAGGCCAGGCTGGTAGACCAGGCTGGTCTTGAACTTGCAGTGATCTCCTGCCTCAGCCTGACAAGTGCTGGAATTACAGGTGTGCACCATCATGCCCAGCCCAAAGCAAGTTCTAAGTCCAGCCTGAACTGCATCGTGAAAGCCTGTCTCAAAATGACCAAAAAAACAAACCAAAACAAAACAGAAGGCTTTCTTGTATTTGACTTCCTTCTGAAATAGTAAGTAGTTAAAAGTGGATGCCACTAGACAATGATGTTTTGGAAATTCTATCATTTAGAAAAGGTATAAAAACCCCGTAACACTATCATTTCTTACTGGTCTCAAGTAAGAGCTTTAGCTGGGCATAGTGGTGCACTCCTGTGACACCAGCAGTGGCTTGAGGCAGGAACATCCCTGCCAAATTCAAGGTCAGTCTGGGTGACACAGTGAGCTAAAAGCCAGCCTGAACTACCATGCCTCAAAAAAACCAAAATCAAACCAAAAACCTATAACCAAAATATACAAAGGCTTTCAATCAGAATGATTTGAAATTTCTTCCTCTTGTCTCAGATTACCTAGTAGATCCCAATTACAACAAACTGCAACAGGTCGTCTGGATTGTTTTGTTGTGCTGGCTTTTGGTCACACACATTACAGTAGTTGCCAGCCTTAACCTCTTCAGACTGCTACACCATTATTGCTGAAATGTCAGAATTCTGCTCTGGAGGTACAAAAAACAAAAACAAGAAACCTGCATGGCACTGTGAAAAGAACACTGCAAGGGAACTCAGAACACAAGATTCTGCTCCTGCCCCCATGTTACTGTTAACCAACTGTTAGATCCAGGGATGCTCTAAAATCTTTCTAGGCTTGAATTTCCTCAGGTGTCATTTGGGCCAGGGGGTTGGCTCCTGTTCTCCATAGCTGTGTGAATGTCTCTGCCAGCCTCACAACTTTGCAAGGGTGCTGCACACTTCCAACTTGGTTAAGAAAAAAAAAAAAAAAATTACATTTTCTACTTTGCTCATTCCATTCTGCCATTAACAACCAAGGACTTCAAATGATGCCAAGTGACCCACTCCTCCTCCTCCTCCTCTTACATCACTTCCTCTTACTCACTTCCCAAGATGGCTCTTCTCCCTTCCAGTCCTATAACTCATCCTTTCTCTCTCTCCAGAAATTTTATCTATTAACTTCCCTCATGACCCATCCGAGGCCGCCTTGAAAAGGTAGCTCCCGACCCCTGTCACACACGGAGCTGAATAAGCAGGGCTCCGAATCTACTAGCTGGCATTAGGGTCTCTCTTGCCTAAGGATGACCTGCACCCTGAGGCCGCTCGGGTGGGTCCCGAACACTTCTCTCGGCTCAGTTTCTCCAGGGTCGAGGCCGGCACGTTGCTAAATGTGCTGTCCGGAGCGGACAAAGTCACCTGGCAAAGAGAACAGCGCAAAAGGAAGACGAGCGAGAGAAGGGGCCATGGGATGCGGGGGCACAAGGAGGGCAGAAGGAGAGAAGTGGGGCAAAGGCTGAGCCTGCAGGCGGAGGCGGGAGATGAGACCACCCCCGCTCCAGGGCCGGGACGGCTAGTCAGGCCGCAAAGTTCCACCCCAAGCCGGGCAGCGGCGGGGTCCGAGCCTGACAGCGAGCCTCCCTCGGGTCCTCCCCGCCCCGGGCGCAGCGCCTCTGCTCTGGCTCTGGAAGTCGGGGCCGCGACCCCCTGACTGACTGGGCGCCAGCGGCCGCCCCGGGCTCGCCGAGACCTCTGACCCCTGACCCCTGGCCCGGGCCCGGACCTCGACCCCGGCCTTACGTGTTGTCCTGGTTGAAGTTGGCGAAGAGTAGCTGGCTGGCGCCAGCCTCGCCGCTCTGACTCGCGAGGTTCATGGCTGCGCGCGCGGCGGGTCGGCCCGAGCGGTGGCCAAGCAGGCGCGCGCCCGCACGCGCGGGGGACGGCTCGAGCTGCGCTCAGGGTCTGTGCCGGGTCCCGCTCGCCGCCACTCGCTGCTCCGGGATCAACCGTCGCCTCATCCCGGCCCCACTCTTGTTTATGCTCCGGGGCCGGGGCGACCTGCGCGCCTGCGCGGCCACGCCCCCGCGCCTCAGGCCCTCTCCAAGCGCAGGCGCACGGGCGAGTCCCCGCCCCTCCGTCGCCGGCCTGAGGTGCGGTTCCGGTCGAGCGCGCACGCGTGATAACGCGCTGTGCGGTGCTGCGAGCGCGCGTGCGCGTGAGAAAAGGGGGCGGTGTCCGGCTACTTTCTGCGTGCCCTCTCGGCGTAAGACCGCTTTGGGAGTGCAGATCGTTGTAATAAGTGCAGATGCGCACCATTTCTTTGGAGGAGGTTGGCAGAGAGGGATTGAACCAGGGCCTTCCCACTGAGCTACACCTCCATATCTTTAAAGAAGTTTTTGGAGCCTGGAGTGGTGGTACATGGCTGTAATCCCACGGCTTGGAAGGCGGAAGCAGTAGGATCGCTGTGAGTTTGAGGCCAACCTGGGCTACAAAGTGAGACTGGCTCAAAGCTTACCCTGGGGGTGGAGCTGGCGCGGCATGTAGTGCTGGGGGTCGAACTGCGAACTGCGGTCCCTGCGCTTTGCCTAAACTTGCCTAAGCAGGCGTTTTAGACCGCTGAGCTGTCTTGCCCGCCCTCCCCGCCCCTTTTTTTTTCTTTTTTGAGGCAGGATCTCGACACTGCCCAGATAAGGCTTGAATTTTTGATCCTCCTACCACAGCCTCTCAGACTGCTGAGAGTACAGGTGGACACCTGGCAAAGATTTGAGCCATCTTTTTTTTAAAATTTATTTTAGGGTTTTTTTTTTTTTTTTTTCTTCCCCCTTCCGAACCAGGGATTGAACTCAGGCCCACGCGCTTGCCAGGGAAGCGCTTATTCCACTGAGCCATCTCCCTGGCACCATCATCTTTTTTTTTTTTTAAATTAGTACAGGGTCTCACTACACAGATTAGACTCAGTGATTCTCCTGTTTTCAGCGTCCCAAGCGCTGGGATTACAGACGTGCGCCACACACCCAGTCTCACTCTCATTCCCCTTCCTAGCGCGCCCTGGGGGCAGGGCCGGCACAGCATGCCAGGGATTGAATCCCAGTCCCTGCTTCTTAAACAGGTGCTTCAATCAGTTGAGCTCTCTGGCCGGACCTTCGAACCATCTTGATGCTAATTGCAGCCCCATGTAGAGAGGATTATATGTCCATTTTATGGAATTGCAAACTGAAGTGCAAAACTATAAATCATTTAGCAAGTATCAGACTTTGAGCTGCCGGCTCCTTTATTTCTGCAGACCTCGTGAGTTCTGTCTGGATCACTACCACAAGATTTCTGCCTTAAGTGTATTCATGCATTGACCAGTATCAGAAAGCGCTGTGAACTAAACAAACCTTCCCCCCAGAGAAGTTACTGAAGGGGAGGTACTTAAATTCACTCCCAAAGCCTGGAGCACAAAAGAGCACACATACTGATGTCGCCTAACTTAGACCTGAAGGGCAGGATCTATACAGTCAGCGGGCTTCCTGTGGTGACTTAACCTGAAGTTTAGCAGCAGCAGGCAGCAGCCTACAGGGACAGAAGACCTTGTGTGGCAAGTCTCCAATGGGAGTGTGACCCCCACTCAGCTCTCTCTGGGAAAATGACCGCAAGATGGGATTTGCCTGGAGGACAGCAGGTGGCCAGGGCTGGCTGGGTATTAAGAGGCATTACACGTGACACTAGTTACGGTCCTGTGACCAGTGGAGTGCACAGCAGGCAGTGAAACCAGCAAGAGCAAGATCAAACTGTGCTTAGCGCACAGCGCTTGTTCAGCCTATAAGGCCCTTATTTTTTTTCCCCCACTAAAAACAAAAAACTGAAAATACAAACCTCAAAATGGTATAAATGTATATATTTACTCTTTTTTTGTGGCACTGGGGATTGAACCCATGGACATTTTACCACTGAGCTATATCCCCAGCAATAATAATAATAATTACTACTACTAATAATAATAATAAATCTTTTTGAGACAGGGTTTCACTATGCATTTCAGGCTGGCCTTGAACTCACTTTGTAACTCAGGCTGGCTTTGAACTTGCAGCCATCTTCTTGCCTCGGCCTCCCAAATAAAAAAAAAAAAAGTATTTTGAGACAGGATCTCTGTAAATTGCCCAGACCAGCTTTGCACTTAGAATCTTCCTGCCTCAGCCTCCCAAGTAGAATTAGGTGTGTACCACTACACCAACCCAACACCATGATCTTACAGGGTATAGTTGCTTAGCTAATGACATAACTGAGCCTCCCTGAGGCTGTTCTACTACCCATCTGGGGAATAGGGCACAGGATCACAGTAGCGGATTCCCAAGGCATGAGTGCATAGCCAGAAGTTTCCTCACCTTCATGTAGATCCCTTGGTCACAAGATGTGGTATGACATACCTAGGTGACACTTCAGTATTAAAAACTGCCACCTCCACCCTCCCACAAATTCCTTCCTCATCCCCCTTTTTATGCTTTGTTCTGTTCTCCTTCCCCCCACAGGTCCTTACTGTGTAGTTCAGGCTGGCCTTGAACACATGGCAGTCCTCCTGCCTTGGCATCCCAAGAGGTGGGCTACCATGTCTGACCTCTTTGTTTTATATTTTAATATAGGACTTATTGGGGCTGGGAAGTTAGCTCGGTGACCTAACTGCCTGCCTGGCAAGCACAGGGACTTGGGTTCCCCAGTACTGCATGCTGTGCTGGCCCTAGAACCCCAGGTGTGCTATGCCAGCCCCAGAACCAAATGTGGTGGCACACACCTGTAATCCCAGTGCTGGGGAGGCTGAGACAGGAGGATCATGATGAGTCTGAACTGCATAGCGAGACCCTGTATCAAATAAAAATTAAAATATATAGAACTTATCTGGGGCCAGAAAGATGGCTCAGCAAAATAGTGCTTGCCTGGCAAGCGCAAGGGCCTGAATTCTATCCCTGGTTCTGCCAAAAGAAAAACTACTTATCACTTTCTGATGTTCCCCATGATGTCATCTCTTGACCGGACTGTGAGCTCCAGGAAGGCAGGGCTTCTGTCTCTGTAGGTCACTCTGAGCTCTCGTGGCCCCTCCTCCTGACCTGATGACTGGGGTTGAGAGCATCCACCCACGCCTGTGCTTTGATTCACGACTTTGTCATCTCAGTGATGGGGGACATGGGGCTGGGATGTGGAAGGGCAGCTGGCGTTCAGCCAGGGACCTGGTCACCTGTGACTCAGCAGTGCATCCTCGTTGTAGCTCACCTGAGGACAGCATGCTGTAACATTCCTGGTGGCATGGAGCACAGCAAAGATGGCTGGAAGTTGCTATCATCTCTTCAAGATTCCTCCAGGCAACTGGCCTGATGCCACCTGGGCTCACCTGCCCCATCATTCCGTCCCTCAGCCTGGCCCCGAGCTAGAGAGCTGGCACCCTCCCATACCTGGACCATCCCCCAGCCTTCCTCCCTCAGGCAAGTCTAGAATAAACTTGGCATCAACAGCTGGTGTGAGGAGAGGACCCAGCTACAATGGGGGCTCCATGTGTGGGGGGATGGCAGAGGAGGCCCCTGAAAGCAGGCAGGCCTCTGGAGTTCAAATCTGGGCTTAGGTTCTAGGCTGTTTTTGTCCTTACCCAAGGCACCTTGATAAAGGGAGCAAAACCTGTCTCCGGTGGGTGACCTCCAAACAATACAGAGAACCTCCAAATGACATAGGGAAAAAAAATGATCTCTGGACCTGACCTGCATGAGTTCGTGTTCTCTAAAACCGAAGAATGAATTTTAGGAACAAACGGAGGTTTTGAGCAGAACATATTTATTGAGTGAAAGAAAGCTGTCTGAGAGAGGGACAGGAGGGGGGACCCAGTGGGTAGTTCCCCTGGGAAGTTGTCTCTTCCAGGGACTTTTATAGAGGAAAACCATGTGGTGAGGTGGGTCTAAGGTAGTGGAGAAGACATGGGAACTCGCTTATTTGGGCATGAGGTGGGACAAAACTATGGTCAACCAATGAGATTACAAGCACCATTGCTCAGGTAAAATTGATTAAATCCAGGACCAAATGGGGAAGTGAGTCACTTAGCAGGTGGGCATGAGTAAGGGACAGGGTCTCTTCCTGTTGGGGGTTGGGCTAGTAACTCAATAGGGCTCTTTCAAGTTGATTGATACTATTTAGGATATCAATCCCTAATGCCCATCCCTAGGGAAGTATGTAGCTGTGCTTCCTCTTTTTGTCTTGGTCTTGAGGTGTGGCCCATATGGGAGTGTCTGTCTCTTCCCAGTTGCAAAGTTACCTTGTCTTCCACCTTGTCTCCTTGAGGGCCTGGCCCTGTCTAACTGCCTATAATATTTCTATCTAACTTGGCTGCCTGCAACAACCTGACCTCACTCGCCATCACTTTCATAAGTAGTACCAAGGGCTAGAACAACACACCTCCTGACCAACATAGGACTTACAGATACAGGAGAAATAAATGTAACTCCCACCCTGCTAGATATTCATGCAGAGTTCATGTTCCCCCAAATTGAAGAATTCTACCCATTTATTCATTTACTTGGTTTCATTTTTGAGACAGGGTCTTGCTATGCAGTCCAGGATGGCCTTGAGCTCACTTTGTAGCCCAGGCTGATTGATTCTTAAGCCTACTCTTGCCTGACTGCCTAAAATATTTCTACCTAACTCAGCTCTCTATAATACCAGTACTCTGGAGCCTAAGGCAGGAAGATTGCCTCAAGTTCAAGGCCAGCTTGGGATACATAGTGAGTTCAAGGCCAGCCTGAATTACAAAGCAAGACACTTTCTCAAAATAACACCAACCAAAAAGTAAAGAAGATTGAGCAGCTTTTGTAATCCCAGGTGTTATAACCTGTGCAATCAATTCCAATTTTGTAAGTCTGTATGTTTCTACTATAACTTTATTAACAAGGACTATTTGGTATAAAATGACAACTTAAACTCCATCTTCTAACGAGCTTTATAGCTTCCATTTTGTAAAACCTTGATTTGTTTTGTAAACCCCCTGCAAAATGAGTTAAACTGTCCTTCCTATGGGAACAAACAGATCCCTTGAAAATGGATGAAACTGTCATCAGATGTCCTTCCGACTACCGACTACCAGAACAAAAACAATGCCTAAGCCAAATAAGGACATATTCCTGTAGGGTTTGCAAAATGTGACCTCGTCTATGGGAACAAAAAGTTAACCCTTGGTCATGACTAACTCAAAATAAGCTTTGTAAAATCCCCCCTCCTCCCCCTACTCTTGTGGTGTTTCCCTTTAAAAACTGTGCCTCACCTAGGCTAAGCATGCACATACTTGGAGAGAGAGTACCTGCCGCCCTGAGCTCAGCTAAATAAAGTGCTTTTAAATTGAGTCCGGGTTTTGGATTTTTGGGTTACAATACCAGGTACTTGGGAGACTGATGCAGGAGGATCACATGAGACCAAGAGTTTGAGGTAGCCTGGGCACCAGATTGCGATTCTATCTTTAAAAATTAAAAGAAAAAAGATGGGAGGCAGCAGTTCCAGAATAATAACCAGTGAAGCAAAAATCTGTGAACACCCCACCCCACCACGGAAAGAGAAGGCTGGGAAAATGTGTCAGGTCTAACCTTTCCCCAAGGGGCCAGTGAGATGGCTCAGTGGAGTAAGTGCTTCCCTGGCAAGTGCAAGGGCCTGAGTTCAATTCCTGGTTCCACCAAACAAACAAAACAAAAAGACCTTTCCCCAGCTCTGGAAAGTACCTAAAGGCTTACAGCAGTATGAAGAGAATGGACTCAAATAAAGCAGCTGAGTCCAAAGAAAACACGGATCTCTGTGGCACTTGAATTTGTCCCAGTGCTGCCCCTCTGTCAGATTCCCTGCAACCTTAAGAAGCAACAGGACCATGGTTGTGGCAGATCAGGTAGTGAGCACTGTCCTACCACCCAGGAGGGAGAGGCAGATCAGGGCTTGGAGGACCCTAGGAGCTTCATCCCCTGAGCATTGTCAGTGTCTGAAAAACCAGTCTGGGCTCACCAGAGATGGGCAAACAAAGCAAAGCAAAGCAAGACAAAACAACCCTAAATAATCCCAAACCAAAACTCTGAAAAGGAAGCTGGGTGTGGCTGAGGTAGGAGGATTGTACTCCCCCACCTCCCATCCCCTCCCAAAAAATCCAGAAGAGTAACGGTCATGAGATGACCCTGGAAGGTTCTGAAGACTTTCCTGTGTACAAACTTTGGTGTGGGAGGGTTGTTGGCTCTATGCAGGTAGGTGATAAAGCCTCAGGAAGAGCTGCTAGCTGCAGGATGGCTGTGGGAAAGGCTCCAGGCAGTACCCACTGAGCCTTTCCAAGGTGTTCAGATCTCTGTCCAGTTATTGCCTCAACACCAGAGATAACCAAATAGGATAGGCCTGGGGTGGTAGTGCATGCCTTTAATTCTAGCACTTAAGAGGCTGAGGCAAGGAGGATCACTTTGAATTCAGAGCCAACCTGAAATACAAAGGGATACCTTGTCAAACAAACAGCAGCAGACTTCACAAGATTAGTTCAGAAAATTCAGCAAACAAACAGAGACAATGACAATAATAGACAGCAATGTAAAACTCTGGGATGAGCCAGGTATTGGTGGTGTACACTTGTAATCTCATTGTTCTGCAGGCTGCTGAGGCAGGAGGATCACTGAGGATCCCTATAGGTTCAGTAGTTTTTTATTTTTATTTTTATTTTTTAAACTCAGCTGGGGTGGGCTGGTGAGATGGCTCAGTGGTCTAAAACTCCTACTTAGAACAAGTTTAGCAAAGCACAGGGACCGCAGTTCAATCCCCCAGCACCACTTGCCAGCCAGCCCTGCCCCCTGGTGGGCTGAGCTGGCCACACACACACACACACACACACACACACACACACACACAAATAAATAAATAAAAAAATTAAAAAAACAGCTGGGGTGATAGCTCAACAGTCTAAGTGTCTACCTGGCAAGTGCAAGGTCATTACTTCGATCCCTGGTACATAAATAAGTAAAATTTTAAAAAAAGAAGGAAAACTTTCCCAGTTTGACTAAAATTTAAGTTGGCTCATTCAAGCCTAAAGATCTCCAAATAGGATAAACTCAGGTGGACATGTCACAGTTATCAAAAGTCAGAGGCAATTATGAAAGCAGCAAGAAAAAGAACTTACCACATGCAAGGAACCTTCAGGAAAATCTATAGCTGAGTTCTCCAAAGGGATGGGCACCAAGCAAAATTAGTCCTCAAAAAAGGGGATTTTTTTTTTTTTAAAAGGGGATTTTTGAAAAAAGAATAAAAACTAGAAAAAAAAATTAGAAACGATATAGACATAACTCAGTGGACTAAGCGCCTGCTTAGGCAAACGCAGGGACCAGGGTTTCATTCCTGGTACCACATGCCTCGCTGGCCCTGCCCCCAGATGTGCCAAGCCGGCCACCTAGTCCGGGCATGGTGATGCACGCCTGTAATCCCAGCGCTGGGGATGCTGAAAGCAGGAGGATCACTATGAGTCTGAGCTGCATAGTGAAACCCTATGCCAAATACATTTAAAAAAGAAAAAAGAAAGAAAGGAAGGAAGGGAGGAAGGAAGGAAATGATACAGAGTTTCACTAAAAAATGATAGGAATTCAACAATGGTGGTTATATTCCATATTGTTGTCTTCAAATTAGTCATTCAGATTACCAAATATAAGTAGATAAAATTGGTCAAAAATTTAAAAGAAAAAATAATTTAAGCTTAACTGTTCCTTTCAATAGACCAGCAGAAACCAGTGGGGTTTTTTGTTTGTTTGTTTTGCTTTGTTTTTTAAAGACACTGTCTTTTTGTTGTTGTTTTTGGTGGAACTGGGGATTGAACTCAGACCCTTGCGCTTGCCAGGGAGGTGTTTTTCCACTGAGCCATCTCCCCGGCCCTAAAGACACTGTCTTATTATGTCATTTATTCTGGATTTGAATTCACCTTGTAGTCCAAATTGGCCTTGAGGGGCTGGTGAGATGGCTCAGTGGTCTAAAGCACCTACTTACAACAAGCTTAGCAAAGCACAGGGACTGTGGTTCAA
>NW_004524607.1:13600512-13611771 GCF_000260255.1 Octodon degus
GATAACAGGTGTGCGCCAGTATGCCTGGCTGGAAATTGGCTTCAGTGATAGTGTCCTCCCTAAAATCTATTCATTTGCATTCAAACTTTATCTTTCTTTTTTTTTTTTTTTTTTTTTTTTTTTTTTTTTGAACTGGGGATTGAACTCAGGCCCTTGCACTTGCCAGGGAAGTGCTTATTCCACTGAACCCATCTTCCTGGCCCCTCAAACTTAATCTCTCAAACAACATTATTCAGACACATGGCTAAGGGTGTAGGTAAGTAGTAAAATATTTGACTAGCAGGTTTGAAGCCTGGGCTTGATGGTCAGCTCTGAACAACACAAAAAGAAAGAAAAAGAGAGAAAGGGAGAGAGAGGAAGGGAGGCAGGGAGGGAGGGAAAGAAGTGTGTGGACTCTGGGAAGTGCTTCTGTCACAGGGCTGAATGTGACAGGAACAGCACCTTCTAGGAAGGCCCCAGGTGGGGGAGGCCCGCTTGCCCTCCCCACTTCTGCCCATGAGGGTGGAGCTACCCGATGCTCTGTTGGAAGCAGACAGTAACCCTCAGCAGACATTGAATGGTGACACCTTGATCTTGGGGTCTCCAGCCTCTAAGACAGTGACAGGATGAATCTGTGTCCTTTATAAATTGCCTAGCCCAGGTAGTATAGCAGCACCAACAGGGTGAGACACAGGGTGTCATTCTCTTGGAATAGACCTAGGAAAAGAATTGCTGGCTGCTAGGATCACTTTACGGTGAGCCTCACAGGAACAGCCAAGCTGTTGGCCACACTGGTTGGCCACCAGCTGCAGGAGAGATAAAATGTCCTCCAACCTTCCTTGTCTTTTCTAAAAATGCTACTCATGCCTGGGGATATAGCTCAGAAGCACAACGCCTGCCTGGCAATTGTGAGCTCCCGAGTTCAATTACCATTACTAAAAAAACAAAGCTACTGGTGACGTCAGGGGGAGTCTCTAGTGGTACCTCACTCTGATCATTTGCATTTCCTTGAAGATTGCTGACACTGAGCAGTGTTTGTTTGAGATGAGGTCTCAGTATGTAGCCCAGGCTGGCCTGTAACTCAGTGATCCTCTTGCTTCAGCCTTCCAAGGGTTGGGAGGGCAGGCGTTCACCACCACACCTGGTGATACTGCTTTTATTTTTATTTTTTATGTATCTTAGTACAGGGTCTACAGGGTCTCACTACACAGATTGGACTCCGTGATTCTGTTTTTAGCATCCCAAACTCTGGGATTACAGCGTGCGCCACCATGCCCAGTCTCTATCAGTCTCAGCATGCTCGGGGGTAGGGCCAGCACAGCACGCCAAGGATCAAATGCCAGTCCTTGCGCCTGCCTAAGCAGGCGCTTTAGTCTGCTGAGCTATCTGGCTGGCCCTGATACTACTTTTAAAGTGCTTGGTGGCAATTTGTACATCTTCCTTGGGGAAATATCTATTCAAATACTTTCTTGCATTCTGTGAGTTGCCCTTTTCACTTCCTTTTTTTTATTGTCTTTTTGAGACGGGGCCTCACTATGCATCTCAGGCTGGACTTAAGCTCACTTTGTAGCCCAGGCTGATCTCAAACTCTCATGATCCTTCTGCCTTAGCCACCCGAGTTCTGGAATTATCAGCCTAGCTACCCCAGCCTTTTTTTTTTTTTTTAGACAGGATCTCAATACCTAGGCTGGGTCTCCATTTGCAGTCCTCCTGCCTCAGCCTCCTGGAGGCCTGTGGTTACAGGCATGCATCACTGTGCTCATTCCCCCCAGCTCATCTCATTAAATTTCCCAGGTTGGCTTTGAATTTCAGATCCTCCTGTGTCAGCCTCCTGAGTAGCTGGGATTACAGATGGGTGACACCATGTCTGATCTTTTGGGCTAACTTTATTATCTCATTTAAGACCCTGTGATTTATTTATTTATTTATTTATTTTTTCTGGTACTGGGGATTGAACTCAGGACCTTGCGCTTGCCAGGCAAGCGCTTATTCTACTGAGCCATCTCCCTGCCCCCCCCCATTACTTTTACAAGGAGGTATTGCTAGCATATGGGTTATACTTTGTTTTCTCTCCATTTTGTCAGTATTCAGGCTGTAGGTCTGGAGTATTCTAGTACTGAGGCACATCCCTAGTCCTTTTTGTACATTCGAGACAGACTGAGACAGAGTCCCTCTGAGTGGGCTGGGCTGACCTTCCACTGCAGGCATCAAGCTTCACCCACACCCTGCCTACACCAGGAGCTGAGACACGAGGAGGGCAAAGGAACCCAGGCAATTTAAAAGGACTCTCCCTCAAATCTTTCAAAGATTTTACTTTAGAAAGTTGTCTTGGTTACTTTTATCTTGTTGCTGAGACAAAATGCCCTACACCCAAAATGAAGGAAGGAAAAGTTAATTTAGCTTTCAGTTTGTGCAGGTTTCAGTCCCTAATCAGATGGCTCCAAGGCGGGGTGGCGCATGGCAGAGGAGCAACAGCTCACGGAGGCAGAAGACAACAAAAGCAGCAAGAACAAAAGAAATATATCTATATATCTATATCTATCTAGAATAACAGCAAGAACATATATATAGAAAGAATAGCAGCAAGAATATATATATATTCATATATTCATATATATATATATATATAATCTCAAGAGCCAAGTGGGGAGAGCAAGCCCTTTTCCTCCCTTATATTCTAAGCAAGCTACCATCCACACCATCCATCTCTGTGCCCTCCTCTTGCACAGGCTCAGGGGATGCTTACAAAGTAAAGCCCCTGGCGCTCTGCTGAGTCATTTAGTTCTGAATTTCTCAGCTATAACAAAAGTGTATGGCTATAACTTAGTAGCAGATCACTTGCCTAGCCTGTGGGAGGTACTGGATTCATTCTCTAGTATGTGAAAAGTGGATTCACTTGGCAAAGAATTGACTTCTAGGCAAGAAGAGTAGCGAAAGCGCGGCCTCATTCAGTCTTGGGAAGGCAGGAGTCTGCTGAGCAGGCAAGGTCCACACAGAGGGTGTACAGCAAGGATGCTTTTCCTCGTCCACACGTAGGTCTCTTCCCACAGATCCTCACTGGCTGAGTGCTATGGAGGATAACATTTTTCCAGGTGCCTCGTAAGTGTTTTGTTTTTTTTTCTTTTTTCTTTTTTGCAGATCCGGGGATTGAACTCAGGCCCTTGTGCTTGCGAGGGAAGCGCTTATTCCACTGAGCCATCTCCCCGGCCCTTTTCTCTTTCTACGGCAGTTCCTTGGTCCCCTCTCGCAGTCTAAGTTTGGATTTCTTCATAATATTGTCTGCTTTTTAGGACTTTTTGAGAAGCAGATGTTCATGTTTAGAAATTTCATGCGACCTTATGTCCCGAACCAGCGAGCGGGTCAGTCAACGAAGGTCACCTGGGAGAGGAGCGGGAAATTGTGGAGGGGACAAAGGACAGGAGACGCGAGAAATGAAGACAAGACAGGATTCTGATCAAGTCTCGTTTATTTAGGGGAGGTGATGGGTATATATAGTGGAGGCATAGGGAAATGACGGGGGCGGGTAAAAGGCGCGAGTAACTAGGCAACCGGGCTATGACAGGAAGTCCCACCTCCGGGGCATAGCAGGAGACTTATGGGAAATAGGCGGGGTAAGAACTAGAAACCTAGCTTATCAGAGGTAGGGAAGGAGGAAGATGCACCAAGAGAATTTTATAGGTCAGAGGCACTTAGGTGACCATTAAGGGCTATAAGGCACGGAGTCATAATGTGGCAGATTCACAGGATTTAGAAAAAGACTCACTTGCAATAGTATTGGAGGCCTGGAGTTATTGTGCCTCCCACAACCTTATGGTTCTCGTGTTTCTATTTAGCTGTAGCTATCTTGCCTGCATTTGCCAACAAAGGCTTTTTCACTAGTTTATTTCTCCCTCAAGGTCCGTTTGCCTAGACACGTTCTGAATTCATGGCTGTTATCAGGCTGCCAGGCAATTTTAACATCCAGGCATTCTCCACTCAAGAGTTCACTAGCATTTTGTTCTAAATACTAGTGAACTGCTTTAAATTTCTTTTTCCTGTAAATATCACGGGAAATTTAAAAATGAAGTGAAAAAGTACAGATTAAAAGGACAAGGACTGTCCAAATTGCTATAGAAGGACAGGCCAAATAGCTCAGCAGATTAAAGCACCTGCAAGCAGGTGCAGGGGCCAGGGGATCGGTCTCCAGGCCTGCCATGCCCACCCCGCCCCCGGGGCATGCTGAGACAGCGATTGAGACTGGGTGTGGTGGCGCATCCTCCCTCTTGGGAGGCTCTAAACAGGTCGATCACTATGAATCTGATCTAGTTGTGAGACCCTGAACACCCTGTAGATCCTTCCCTAAAATACAAAAAAAAAAAAAAAAAAAAAAAAGGTGTTAAAATTACCCTGGGGTGGGGGGGGCCCGGGTCTTTTTTTCAACCCGAAAAAAAAAAAAAAAAAAAAATGTCTGCACTGGGTGGGGGAATGACCCAATCAATAAGTATGCTGTATTTGGGCTCTCATAATGTGGTTTTATCTGTAACTGTGGTGAAAAACATTTTTGTTCTTCACGGAGTGCTTGTTCATATGACTGAAACTGTCTCTGTGTGGCTCTTGTCCGCAGTCTTGTGCGTAGTTCCTCAGATTCCTATATTTCTAACAAGGGTTCTGGGTACACTGCAGGGACACAGAAGTTACCAATGAAATCTTATGGGAAATGGTAGTAAGTAGATTCAAGAAGGCCACCAGGAGCCTGCATAGTGGCACTTGCCTGAAATCCCAGTACTCAGAGAGGCAAAGTCACTAGCACCCATATCTAGCAAAGCCCTGGCAAAGTTAGGGCTAACTTATCTCCAAATACACTAAATTAAAAGGATTTGGGAGGGAGCAGAGTGGGAAAGTCTGGGTCTCATTCCCCAGAAGCACATAGATCAAACAAACAGCGGGCAGCCACTGGTCTATGCCTCTCTGTGTCCACATTTTTGTCAGGTTCGCCTCACACCGTACTAAGGTTGGAGCGAGTGAACATCAGCGCAGAGAATGCAAATCATGCGGCTTCCAAGATGAATGAGAAGACCCTGCGGCTTCCATCTTGCTCCTGCTCCCTGTCACCTCTGCTGGGCCCTGTGGGGAAGAGCAGGGAAGTGAAGCCTGCAGACCTGCATCCCCCCAGGACCCACGTGTCACTTGGAGCCCCACACCACTTCCGCAGTGACCGAACAGAACCACTAAGTCACAGAGCTAGTCCTACAGCTCCGAAACTGGAGGAAAAGGTCTGCTGGGGGAGCAGCAATCATAGGCACGTTAAAGTAGAGCTCATCCTCAACCATCCAGTGAGGGTGAGGAGTGGCCTGGCCAATGAGGAGGGAGAAATCTGCTCATTTGCATGGCTGCCACGCAACGCTGGTGATGTCACCAGCATGCGGTCACTTACTTCGTAGAAGCTTGGCAACACTGCTAGTCTCAGATGCCAAGGAGCCGTTCAGGTGAGCATATCTATTTCTGCTTTCTCCTTTGTATCCGCAGAGGTCAATAAATCCAACCAGACCTAGCTCTTGACAACTTTCTTAGTCCACTGACACACTTTTAATGGCAACTTCCAGTACTTACTGCAAATAGGAATAGGTGCCTCTCATTTAAACACCTGAACTTACCCTTTAGGTTTTGAAGCCTCAACATACACACAGTGTGAAGAATATATATTATATGGAGTTTTGTTGTACTTTAAACCTTATAAAATTTTTTTGATGTTGTAAGGAGTACTGAGGATTAATCCTAGAGGGATTATTTCACTGAGCCATTGGCCAGCCCTTCTTATGTTTCACAGAACTGGGGCCTCACTGTGTGTTGTCCACGCCGGCCAAGACACCCTCCTGACTGAGGAGCAGCTCAGAAAATATGTGTGGGGCACCAGCCCCAGCTTCAGATATTTTTATGTAGAGAAACAAAACTATCAGGTATAAGATTTTCATTAAGCTTCAACAAATTTAGTAAAGAGGGAACGCCTCTTATGGAGAAAGAGGTAGGGGTAGAAAGATTAGGAGTTCAAGCCAGGAGTTTAGGCCCAGTCTGGACTTCACAGTGAGTCCAGTGGTATCCTAGACTAGATATACTCCTGCTTTTGCCTCCTAAGTGCTGGGATTACAGGTTGTCTTGTTTTAAATTTCTTTCAAAGTTCTCCTTCAGTATTCCCTGAAATGTTTTTATGTTGTTATCTCATGTATTTTGTATTTCAAAATAAAATAGAAACTTAAGCCTTAGACCTAGTAATCAACATTTTATATACAAAGTTACAAAGTACTTTAACTGAAATATCTAGATCCATATTTGAAGGATTTTATTTTTTGGGGGGTGCCACTCAGGATGCCTTCAGGGCAGGTCTGGTTTGGCTTGAGGATGAGGGAATTGAACCACGGCATCCTGAGCCTGACTGCTTTGTTTCAACAGGCACTTAAACACGCCTAGATCCATATTTGAAAAAGTTTAGACTGTGACTTAGTACCTCTCAATTTCCAGACACCATGAAAAATGTAATGTAGCCCTACATCATTCCCAGGTATCATGTGTTTTCTTTTGTAAAGTTCCCTGGGCCTAAATTAAGGAACTCTGTCCTATTTAAATTTATTTTTGGTGGTGGTGGTGGTGGGGTGATTTGTTTTTTGAAACAGGCTCTCATTGTGTAGTGAAGACTGGCCTTGGACTCACTGTGTAGTATAAATTGGCCTTGAATTTGTAGTGATTCTCTCCTGCCTCTACCTCCTCGGTGCTGGGATTACAGGCTGTCCTACTTAAAATTACTTTTAAAGTTCTTCATTCAGCTGGTCATGGTGGTGTATGCCAGAAGGCTGAGGCAGGAGGATAAATTGTGAGTTTGAGACCAGCCTGTGCTACAAAATGAGCTCAAGGCCAGCCTGAACTGCATAGTGAGACCCTGTCTAAAAAAGACAAAACCCCCCAACAACCCCACCACTAAAGTTTTTCATTTGCATTCCCTGAAAATGTTTTATATTCATATCTCATAATCATCAAATCTTCATACCCCAGTGTTGAGTTTGATTTTTGGAATTGGTAACCAATACCTGATGTCATTGTAAGGTAACCCTTACAATTCAATTTTATTATGTGGAAAAATACGTATTTCCACGTTTTTCTGAGTATATCCATCCTTCTGTTGTGGCACATGTCAATCCTCATGACTTACTCCTTTCTTCTTCACCAAGGGCAGCTTAATATATCTGTCTAGTGCCTGTTCTATTAATTTCCATCCATGTATTCATCCATCCTTTGAAATAGGCATATTTCATAATAAAACTAATTTTGAAGGGTTTGTTTTTGTATACAAAAATTAGTATAGATTTTTTTTCTATTATATCTTTAATTTTGAACATATGTCTTGGGGAACATTCTATGCTAATTTAACATAATTCTCCAAACCTGATATTAGCTAATCAATTAGCACCGATTTAGCACCTTCCCCACAGAATGAGCTCAGGTCTCTTCAATATTGTAAAAAACTCAAAAATTAACATTAGTACTCTGTATGCTCACAGGAAACAGAGGTAAACATTCTATGATTTCAAGGACATTATTGAACCTGTCTCAGTCCTTAGTTTCCAAGGGAGGTGTTGATGTCAGGTAACCAACAGGACTGGAATGACAATGAAGGAACTGACATAGATAAAGTAAGCTCTTGGGACCTGGTACAGAATGCCAGGAGCTTCTTAGGTGAGTCTTGTCTCTGCACCTGGGAGACTGCTTTGTGGCTTACGTGCAGGAGCATCCTATCTTGACCCATGGCATATTTATTGCCTGAAGGTGTACATCCAGCCATCTTTTATTGACGACTGCCTATTTCTCTGGTCCCGAGGTGATTGAGTCCCACATTCTCCAACACCTTGCCCCAGCACCTAGGGGCTCCGACCACCAGGATTTGTACTAAGATCCTTCATCATTATTCAGGGCCAACTCCATTCCCCTGGGAAATCCTTCAGCCCTCTTACAGCACTGTGAAGACCCACCATTTTCACACTAATTGTTAGACGTTGAGAAATCTACTTCACATTTAGCACCTAAAAAAGAACTACTGTACTAATGGTACCTGGTCCATAGTCCTGTGGAGACTAGTCAATGGCATGTCTAAACATTGATGAGAGATGCCTGGGCACAGTCAGTCATGTTTCCAGTGTTAGCTGCCATAATGAGCCGTTTCTAATGACTGTCCTTCATTTCTGCTCCTAGGAGCCTGCTTCCTGCCAGTACCACTGCCCAACATCCATCTCTGGGTCGGAGGGTCTCTGACCCTGGTGAGCAGGGCCCCTCATGTCCTTCACCCCTTCATCCCATTTGTGGAATCTTTCTGAGGGAGCAGTTTTTGTCATCAACTCCTCAAAGTGAGTGATTCACTTGGCCTTCCTTTCTCCTGTTTTCTCATCACCCTGGTCCATGGAACCTGTAATACTCTACCAGTGTTGATGCTGGAGAAAGGATGAGAAATACTTTGCAGAAGGGCAAAGTCTTGTGCCCTAGAAGGGCACAAGAATGAGCCTTGGAAGCAAGAATTTGTCTACTTCCAGGTCTCAGAGGAGTTCTCATGCCAGGGAGACCAAAGGGAAAGTGTAATAACCTAGGTGAATGGAATTGAAAGTGCTTCAAAATAAACAAATTATGAATCTCTAAGGGTTCTACTAGGCTTTCTTACAGATTGGTTGATCTTCCACTAGACTAACCATAATTTTCACCTGAAGGCAGTAGACATGTCTCTTTTTTTTTTTTTAATTAATTTATTTATTTATTTGTGTGTGTGGCCAGCTCAGCCCACCAGGAGGCGGGGCTGGCTGGCATGTGGTGCTGGGGGATTGAACCGCGGTCCCTCTGCTTTGCTAAGCTTGTTCTAAGTAGGTGCTTTAGACCACTGAGCCATCTCACCAGCCCAGTAGACCTGTCTCTTGTTGACAAATTTCCATTTCTCAGCTACTGAGGTGAGCAGGACATATGTTCTCCTATGCCTTCTCAAAACTCCTGGGGTTCTTGCCACCCAAAACTGCATATGCTGTCCCCATTTACAAGCAGTCAGGGCCAAGCCCATTACCCTAGAAAAATCCTTCCATTCATATGCAATGTTTTGATCAGCAATGTACTTCAGCTCTAGCCTGTAGGATGGAAGTAATAATGGCATCCACTCCATAGTCTTGTGGAGAATAGTAAGTGGCATGTGTGAGGAGAGATGGCTGGGAACTTATTTCTCCAGTGTTATCAGGCATAATGAACCTTTCCTAATGACTATCTTTCATTTCTGCTCCCAAGAGCCTGATTCCTGCCAGCACCACTGACTGACATCCATCCCTAGGTGAGAGAGTCTCTGACCCTGCTGGGCAGGGCCCCTCAGGGCTTTTACCCCTTAACCTCTCTGTTTGTGGAGTCTTTCTAAGGGTGCAGTTTTGGTCATCAACTCCTTAAGGTGAGCGAGACATTTGGCCTACCTTTCTTCTGGATTTCTTACCACCCTGGTCCATGGAATCTGGAGTGGACTACTAGTATAGATGTCTTTTTTTTTGGTTTTTTGTTTTCATTTTTGTTTTTTTTGGAACCAGGGATTGAACTCAGGTCCTCGTGCTTGCCAGGCAAGTGCTTATCTACTGAGTAGTATAGATGTTGGAGATAGGATGAGAGAAAGTTTGCAGGCCTAGGAGGGGACAAGAATGAGGCTTGGAAGGAGGACATAGATTCACTTCTGGTCTCAGAGAGGAGGTTGCCCCTCCAGGGAAAACTAAGAGGAACCATCTAGGTGGGTCTCGTGGCTGAAGAGGAGAATGAAGGGAGAGGTTGAGCCAGACCCTCTGTTGGGCTTTCTGAGGACACAACAAGCCAAAGCAGAGTCAGCAGTTAACAAATGGCAAACTGAACTGATTCCATTGGGCTTTGTTTATTGGAGAGATCACTAGATGGTCACATTAGGTGCCTAATGGTTTAATCAGGGGAAACATTAGTGCAGTATCTCAATTGAGTACATTAAGGAAGGTGTTGAGAGTACAGACTCTAGAAATGCTTATCTGTATGGGACATCTAGGATGTCTGGGGTGGGAGTTTTGGTGCTTACAAGAACTGGCCAGCACTGAGACGGGTGTACCTCCAGGCTAGGCACATTTTCTGGCATCCAAACAACGTAAAATACAGACAGTAATTGTGCTCTCCCCCCCCTCCACCCCTGCACCATTCCACTGTTTCCCCACCTTTTTTTTTTAGGAACTAGGGATTGAACTCAGGCCCCTGTGCTTGCCAGGGAAGTGCTTATTCCACTGAGCCATCTCCCCAGCCCCTCCCTTCTCTTCCTTCTCAGATGTCACTTATTGGTTACCTGCTTTCCATAAGCAGCTGAGAGCTGAGGGCAGGCAATCTTTGGCTGAAGCATCATTGCTGTCCTCTCATGGGCAGAGACATCCCTAGGTGAATGGAAGTTAGTGTGTTACTCCAAAAAACATATACATAGATAACCAGGGGCTAGTTTTACACTTTGGGATCTCGCCCACTAGACTAACCGTATGTCTGGCCTGAAGCCAGCAAAGCCAACTGTCTGTCCTCACTGACTTTCCAGTTTTCAGCCACTGAGTTGAGCTTGACCCACACCATCTAACACTCTTCCCACAGCCACCTGGAGCTCTGTCTCTGAAAGCTTCACCCTGTCCCTTTACCATCAGGCAGCACTCACCCATTTGCCTAGAAAATTCTTCAGGCCCTGTGAAGAATGTGTGGATTTTTTGTTATCTTTTAAAAAATGTATTTAGTACAGGGTCTCACTAGGCAGCTTGGACTTGTGGTGATCCTCCTGTTTTCAGCCTCTCCAGTGCTGGGATTACAATGGCTGGACTCAGTGCACCCAGGGGCGGGGCTAGAGTGGCATGTGGTGCTAGGGATCAAACTCCAGTCCCTGCACTTGCCTAAGCAGGAATTTAGTCCACTAAGATATCTTTCTGGCTCAGAATATGTGTTTCAAAAAGTAATTGTTGGATTTTGAGCAAAGCAATTCATCTCTAGCTCGTAAAATAAAAGTAGCAATAGCAGGGTCAGCCAGATAGCTCAGTGGATTAAAGCACCTACTTAGGCAGTCACAGGGATCAGGGTTTGATCCCTGCTGGGCTGTGCTGGCCCTGCCCCTGGGGTGCACTGAGATGGTGATTGAGATTGGGTGTGGTGGTGTGTGCCTGCAATCCCAGCACTTGGGAGCTGAAAACAGGAGGATCACTATGAGTCCAATCTGTGTAGTGAGACCCTGTAGTCCCTGTGCTAAATACACTAAAATTAAAA
>NW_004524607.1:13611871-13616530 GCF_000260255.1 Octodon degus
GCCTGTCTTTGTCCACAAGCACAGTGCTGGGACACTAAAATTAAAAAAAAAAAAAAAAGAAATAGCAATGGCACGACTGTATGGTTCTATGGAGAATAGTAAGTGGGCAGTCTAAACACTGAGGAGAACTGCCTGGAAATTAGTTCTCTCTTCAGTGTTAGCTGCCATAGGGAGCCCTTCCCAATGACCAGCCTTCATTTTAGCTCCCAGGAGCTTGATTCCTGGCAGTACCACTGACCAGCATCCATCTCTAGGTCAGAGGGCCTTTGACCCTGCTGGGCAGGGCCCCTCAGGCCCTTCATCCCTCAACCTCCCCGTTTGTGGTCTTTCTGAGGGAGTAGTTTTTGTCATCAACTCCTTAAGGTGAGTGAGGCTCTTGGCTTTGCTTCTCTCTTGTTTTCTCACTCCCCAGTCCATGAAATCTGCAGTGTCCTAACAGTGTAGGTAGTGGAGACGTGAAGAGAAAAGGTTTGCAGACAAATGAGGGAGCAATGATGAACTTTAGAAGGAAGATGTGTATCTACCTGCAGGTTTCAGAAAGGAGGGTGCACATGGAAGGGAGAACCACGGAGAAACATGTGGTGTAGTTCGTGTGCCCAAAGACAAGAATGGAGAGGCTGAGCCAAGGTCTCTACTTGGGTGCCTAAAGGCACAGCAAGCCAGAGCGTAGACCACAGTTCAGAAATTGGACACTGAAATAATTCATTGGGCTTTGTTTATTGGGGAGGTCACTAGATGGCAGCATGAGGATGGTTTAGAGCAGGAGAAATGCTAGACTCCTGTGAGCACGTTAGGTAAGGAAGGACTTGGGAAAGGTTTGTCTGTATAGGAAGCACCTGAATGGGTTGGCAGTTTTGGTGCTTAGAAGAACTGGCCAGCTTTGAGCAGGGTGTACCTCCCACAGTAGGGAGATTTCCTGGACATCCAAACAACATAAAATACAGACAGTAATATGTGCTGTCCGTCCTCT
This sequence comes from Octodon degus, assembly GCF_000260255.1. Taxonomy (NCBI): domain Eukaryota; kingdom Metazoa; phylum Chordata; class Mammalia; order Rodentia; family Octodontidae; genus Octodon; species Octodon degus. The sequence goes on from NW_004524607.1 coordinate 13,612,842, forward strand.
ACCACTGTGTCATTCCACTACTTCCTCACCTTCTCCTTCAAGGGTATCACTGATTTCTCAGCTGAATTTTATAGCTTGAGAGTTCACTTAAGGTGAATACTCATGGGCAGAGACACTTTTGTTGTCTCCTTGATGGAACAGACATCCGAGGTGGTGGAAAGAGAAAGTGTTTCCAGACATAGTAAGTACAGATGCCTGAAGGTGTGGTTGGGCCATCTTTATAGATCCAGCAACATCCCCTGGACCAATCACATTTCTTGCCTGAAGGCAGCACAGCCAACTCTCTCTTGCTGATGACTGAGGTGAGGTGGGCCCACATCCTAGAACACCCCTCAGAGCACCATGGGGCTTGTGTCCCCAGACTGCATACTGCTCCTTCACCATCACTTAGGTTGGAGCCCATTTGCCTAGGAAATCCTTCCATCCACCACGGCACAGTGAAGAACCCGTGTCTTGATATTAATTGCTGCACTATGAGCAATGTGGTTTTCATGTGCCCTGTAAAATGGAAATAGTTTTGAAATCTATTCTATAATTCTGTGTATGAATCTTTTCCTAATAACCATCCTTTATTTTTGCTTCTAGGAACCTGATTTCTGCCAGTACCACTGACCAACATCCATCCCTAGGTCACAGGGTCTCTGACACTGCTGGGAAGGGCCCTCAGGGCTTTCACCCCTTAACTTCCCTATTTGTTGGGTTCATCTGAGGGTACACCTTTGTCATCTACCCTATAGGTGAGTGAGACACCTGACCTTCCGTTCACCTGCATTCTCACCCCCCCAGTCCAGGGAACCCGTGGTGCTCTGCCAGTGTCAGTGCTGGAGATAGGAGAGTAGGAGTTTGCCGGTCTAGGAGGGGACAAGAATGAGGCTTGGAAGGAAGATGTGCATCTACTTCCAGTCTCAGAGAAGAGGTTGTACATGCCAAGGGGAACCAATGGGAGGTATAACCTAATGGGGAAGAACCTAGGTAAATAGAAGAGAAATTTTTTTCAAAGGAAAAAAATGATAAATCACTAACATTTGGATTTGGTCTTCTTTACAGACTGAAGTATCCTCTACTGGTCTAACCATACTTTTCACCTGAAGGCAGTAGGCACAACTGTCTCAGCGCGACAACTTTCCATTCCTCACCTACTGAGGTGAGCTGGACCCATGTGCTCCTAGTCCTCCCCACAGCCCCTGGGGTTCCTTCCACACAGGCCTGCATGTACCTTCCCCTTTCCCAGCAGTCAGGGCCAAGCCTATTTGCTTAGAAAATCCTTCCATTCATCCACATGTTTTGATCCTGAGCAATGTACTTCACCTCTTGGCAGTAGAATGAAAGTAAGAATGGCATCCACTGCATAGTCCTGTGGACAATAGTAAGAAGCTTGTCTACACATTGAGGGGAGATGCCTGGGCCATTGTCATCTCTTCAGTGTTACCTGGCATCCGTATCCTTTCCTACTCACAGTCCCTCATCTTTGCTACTAGGAATTTTTGTAGTCACCCCACTGATCCATAGCCACATCTCAGGATCAGAAGTCCTCTGACCCTCTGGAATTCTTTTGAATGTGAATTATTTTCACCAACTCCTTTGGGTGAATGAGCAACTTTGCTTTTGCCATTTTTTTTCCCCAGCCTAAATCCATGAAATCTGCAGTGTTCTTACAGTGTAATCATGGAGATAGAATGATAAAGAGTTTGTGTTCCAACGATGGGCCAGGAAAGAGAGTTGGGAGGAAGACATTTTATGTAACACCAGGTCTCAGACAGGAGGTTGCCCATGACAGGTAGAACCAAGGAGAAGCGTCTGGTGTGGGTCACATGGCAGATGAGAATGTGCCGGAGCTTCAATCAGCCTTTATGGGCTTTTGAAGGCCAAGCAAGCTGGACCAGAGTAGGCAGCAAAAAATGGCTGGCTGCAATCATTTTATTGGGCTTTGGTTGTTGGGAAGGCTCTAGATGTTTTCACTTGGGCATGGAGGGCTTAGAGCAGGGAAAATATTAGGGCAATATTTATAGATCAGACTCTGGGTTGGTTGGTTTTTATAGGAAATTCATGAGTTTGGAGTGGCCCTTTGGTATCCAGAAAAATCAGCTACACATAAGGGAGGGAATTTCCCCCAGACTAGTATGCTGGCTAAGCAGTCTAAACAACGTCAAATATGAAATGAAAAACTCAAAAGTAGGCAGAACATGAAAAACACCGTCGACACATGCAGGCCTGTAGACACATCTCTGCGATCTCTTCCTTGACTCTCACGTGGACTCATCCCTGTGGGCAGGTGTCCAAACCCCTTTCCCTTGGAGATACTGTCACTGGATTAGAACCAGCGTGAAAGACTTTACCTCAGTTTTCGCTCTCTTTAGGGACCCAGTGTCCAGCTGATGTGATCCTGAGTGTTGGCACGCAGCTCTCCCTTCTGTTACACAGTTCAGCCCATGACATTCCCCCCCACTTGCACGGTTTCTGCCTCCTCTCTCTGCTCCTACTTTCAAGATTCTTTTCATTATTTTTATACTTAGATACTGACAGGATGTTCTCATGTTCTTTTTTCATAAATAGATATCTAACATGCAAATAAAGATAATTTTATCTCCTTTCAGGTAGATAAAGCTTGGTTTGATGGCGATGTGTCAGTGGGCAAACTTCTAGTACTGTATTTATTGGTTGTTTAAGATAGTACTCGTTCTTGTTTGTGAATTGATCAGGAGTGGATTTCCACTTTTTAGGAAGTAGTATTTTCCCTTATAAGCTCAGCCCACCAGTCTTAGGCCTGATTTTTCCCTTCTCCTTTGAAACTCTAAACTAAGCCAACATGCTGAACCTTGGTCCTTGTTATCGCTTGAGTTATCGGACTTCATTTCTGCACACCTCACAAAATCCAACCGCAGTGGAATTCTGAGAGAGACATACTTTGCTTCCAATTGGTATTTGGTCCTGAAATGCTGGCAGCCTTTATTTGCCCAGGGAAAAAATTCTACTTCAAGGGGCCTCAGGGCCCCATCTCAAGTGTCACGTCACTTGCAAAAATTTTCCTGAACACTCTTCACTCAAGTTAAGTCCACCCACAGGCCTCTGCTATTACTGTCCTCATGTAGAGCATGGTGACACTGTGGATAACCAAGCAGCTGTAGCTCTGGATTGCCAACAAAACAGTCTCTGGAGAATAGGCACAGCACCTCCAATGCATGGCCATTCTGAGTTCCAAATTAATATTTTGGGAATCCATAAAGGAGCAGCTCAGGGTCTGTCACCCCAAAACAAGTGAAGTCTTTTTTTAAATTTTTTATTTTCTTGGTGGAGCTGGGGATTGAACTCAGGCCCTTACGCTTGCCAGGGAAGTGCTTATTCCACTGAGCCATCTCCCCGGCCCACAAGTGAAGTCTTAGACTTGGGGCAGATAGATACTGTATAGCTTCAGACTGCCTTCAGAGGAGGCAGTGCTTCTCAGAAGATAACTATAACCCACCTTGAGAATGTTCAGGCTTTGATGTCTTCTGTTTGCTTTGGGATAGGCATGTTAATTATTATTATTTGCATTGATAAATTAATAACCTTTTATTTCATGGCAGTCTAAAGCAAGACTTAAATAACCCAACTGATAAAAGCAGAAGCCAGGATTTACACCTAGTCTTTACAAACAGCAACCTCCGAAGATTGACTTCCTGTATGGTCTCCAGGGACAAGTCCATTGATAG
>NW_004524607.1:13616630-13618985 GCF_000260255.1 Octodon degus
ATTTATTTATTTATTGTATATGTGTGTGTGTGACCAGCTCAGCCCACCAGGGGGCAGGGCTGGCTGGCATGTGGTGCTGGGGGATTGAACCGCGGTCCCTTGTGCTTTGCTAAGCTTGTTCCAAGCAGGTGCTTTAGACCACTGAGCCATCTCACCAGCCTGACTGAGCACTCTTAAACAGTGTGAGAAACATCCTCATCTCTCCATCTCCCCTGTCTCTATTCCTCATTTCTACCTTATTCCCTCCTATCTTCTCCCCTCTCTTTCCTATTTTGTGGTAAAATATGATAGATTCTTCTTTGTTGCTAATCTATGATTCAACACTTTTATTATTTCTTCTTTGGTCATAGTGATTATGAGTAAAATCTGCAAGAGGTAAAGGGTCTGGTTCAAGGATCAACTAAGAGATTCTAAGTACTGCTCCATTCTGTTGTGGTTATAGAGCATAAAGGTGGAATGGGCAATGGTAGACTTAAGGCAGCCCTTGGCTAAGTCTGCATTAATTCACGGTTGTCTTCCTTGATCTATCCCATGTTTGCAGTGGCTACAGCGATGATTAAATGAAATGGTGGAAATCTGCAGCCTTGCATCACGGACAGCTCTGAGGGTAGCGCAATTCCCTGCCCTCCACCCAAGTGTTACTCTCTTTGACAGAGAGGGCTGTTCAGGGGCTTCCACTCGCCTTTCCCTACTTGAATGGTTCTGTCCTCCAAGTCAAGGAACTGATGTGTGCTTTCTGGCAACTCCTGAGTCTATGTGAATACTGCATTTGGGAACCAGACACTGACCCAGTGGACTCAGTGCATCACTTGAGCTCCAGCAGAAAGGGAGCCCTGGAGGTATTTATGGTCCCCATCTGTCTGCATCAACAGGGCCTCGTAGCCAATATCCTAGAGATACCAGAGTACTCCTCTTTCCGTAGTGTATGGTTATATTTGACACAGATCTGGCCTGTCTTTTACTGAATGGTGTTTTAGAGCTGAGAACTGACTCAGGAAACTTGGCAGGTGATTGTTTCTTTCCATGTGAACAGCTGATCTTTGTCTACAGCGCATCAAGATTTTGTACAGACATACATCCTTCAGTTATTTATGTGTTACGCCTTTGTTGACTGCCTGTCTTCCTTCCCCACCTACATTCTCACAGCCATCTGTGTGGGACCCTAGAAGTCAGGCACTACTGTTACTGATAGACTTAAGCTGTCTTCTTGAATGAAAGTCAAGTATTTTTACTTATAATCTTAAATCATTCTTTTTTATTTATTGAGTTATAATTAACATTTTCTTTTTTATTTCAACATTAGTGTCTCAAACTTGAAGGTTATACTTTTTGGGTGATAATTTTTTTTAATAAAGATTTCTTATTGTCTCATTAAAATACCACAGATTGGCTTTACAATCCAGAAGCTTGTTTCTGTGGCTGGATTAACTCTTGGATCTTATTCATCTGGCTGCTGAACTGTTCCCTTTTCAGAAACATAGATACCATCCAAAAATTTTTCTGATATCCTTGTTTTTGACTGTTGTGGCTTGCTGAATCAAAGCAGCCAAATTTGAAACAAGCTCAGTGTCATTTCTTTCAAGGATTAGCTCATCTTTCTGGGTTTGAGATACTGAGCAAGCAACACCTGCCCTCATACGAACTCGGAGGATGTATTTTTCACCCAAGAAATCCTGGATTTCAACAAGAGACCCATTCTCCTGAATAACAACATTGACAGGGAAGTGAGCACACACAGACCTCACCTTGTAATAGAAGCCCAGTGTGACCCCCTTGGTCATGTTCTGTGCATGACTACAGATTATGTGGACAGTCGCCAGACTTTTCTGTTTCCCTGCCATTTGTCAACCTAGAGCCTCTTCTTTTTCTTCCCAAGGGGACTGAGTTCCACAGTGATGTGGTTGAAGTCCCTCTGGAGGGTTCCTCTGGGGTCCTTCACAAAAATTGTGCAGTCTTTCAGAGTGATGTCAACATTTTCTGGAATGTCGACAGTCTGATTGCTAAGAATGGTCTTCATTCTTGTGGGAGATGCAGCAAAGATTGGGTGATCAGATATAAGTTATAAGAACAAAATTAATGCTTAAAAATAACCTTATGGTGTACAGCAAGTACATGTTTGCTGAAATGTTTGGTGAAGTGGGTAATACTCACATGGCTATTTTAAAGGCAGCTCAAATTTTCAGTATAGGGGCTGGGGAGATGGCTCAGTGGAATAAGTGCTTCTCTGGCAAGCACAAGTGCCTGAGTTCAATCCTAGGTTCTGAAAAAAAAAATCAGTATATGTGGAGTGCGTAGCTTTTTTTTTAATGTATTTATTTATTTCTTTATTTATTTTTCAAAATTTTATTGATAAAC
>NW_004524607.1:13626150-13641549 GCF_000260255.1 Octodon degus
ACACCTCAGGCATGTATGCCAGGCCTGAGTTGTGCCTGGAGGGGGCAAGGTGAAGTAGGGGGAAGAGGAAGCTCTCCCACACACTCACTGGACCTGGGCTAAGACTGGGTCCGGGGGTTCCCAGAACACCACAAAATTCCTACTCGGCAGGCGGCGTGGGGAGGTGCTGCGGAGTGGTCAGGGGCGGCCCAAGGGGGTGGGAGAGGATCCAGCCCACGCTGCGACTGGGTTGGGACAGGTCCCGCCAGTGCAAGGTAGCAGGAAGCTCTCCAAACACTCATTGGACCTGGGCTAGGACTGGGTCTGGGGGTTCCCGGAAGTCGGCAGAAATTCCTACTCAGCGGGAGGGGTGGGGGGCGGCCCGAGGGGGCGGGAGAGGGTCCGGCCCACGCTGCGCCTGGGCTGGGACTGGTCCCGCCGGCGCCAGGTTGCAGGAAGCTCTCCACACACTCACCGGACCTGGGCTGCTAGGACTGGGTCTCTCAGGTTGTCTTTGAACTCACTGTGTAACCCGGGGTGGGGAGAGACTTGAACTCTCAGGGACGCTCCTGCCTCAACCCCTAGAGCTCTGGCTTTACAGGTGTGTGCCACCACGCTCCACTGTTTCCCCCACTACCCAGATGTGTGCTGGGGAGCCTGGGCCTTTTGTCCATTTGGCCAATTTGGATTGGGCTGATTGCACTGTTGTTTCTAGTCAACATGAGGGAGAGAATACTCTTCTCTTTTCCTTAGAACTGGAGGTCCAATTCCTTTTCTTCTTCTTCTTCCTCTTCTTCCTCTTCTTCTGTGTGTGTATTTTAGGGAAGGGTCTTACTACTAGATCTGACTGGTAGTTGATCTGCCTGTTTACAGCCTTCCAAGAGCTGGGGTTACAGGTGCGCGCAACCACCCCAGTCTCAATTACCTTCTCAGCGCGCCCTGGAGGCGGGGCCAGCACGGCAGGCTGGGGTATCGAACTTCTGCCTCCTGCGCCTGCTTGCAGGCGCTTTAACCCGCTGAGCTATTTGGGCGGCCCTATTGGAGGCCAATGCTGTGTGTGATTCCCTAGATGGAATCCGTGGGCCAAGTTCTGTGCACTTAAGATTTTTGGCAGGCACTACCCACATGGAGTTCCAGCCTCCAAACCAGCGCCTACAGCACCCGACCCTGGGAGAGCCAGGCCTTCTAACATGGTGGTGATTCTGCCTCTGGCCACCAGAGGGCCCCACGGCCCAGGACATCAGAGCCTAGGACGGCTCCCTGGCCACCAGGCGTGGTTTGGGGTCTGCTGCCCCCTGAGAGGCGAAGGGTGGGGTGTTGCTGCTGGGCAGATCGGCAGGAGGGAGTGGGCTGAGCCCAGTTGGGAGGCCTCAGAAGGGAAGGATTGGGGTTGAATGGGGTCGGCTCCTGAAAATTCCAGCACCAGCATTTGGTGATTAAAAATGCCCGGTAGGAACTCTCCTTTTATTTTATGGCATGAACTGTTGCCCGGAATAAAAAAATAAAGCCGATTAAGAAAATGGTACCTGGGGGCCGGAGAGATGGCTCAGTGAAATAAGCGCTTCCCTGGCAAGCGCAAGGTCCTGAGTTCAACCCGCAGTTCGGCCAAAACAAAACAAAAGAAAGAAAAAGAAAATGGTATGTGCACCAAGTGTAGTAGCACATGCCTGTAGTGCCAGTGCCCTGGGAGGCTAAGGCAGGAAGGCCAGAGTAAGTTCAAGGCCAGCCTGGTCTATTAAGTGAATTCAAGGCCAACCTGAACTGCATAGTAAAACTCTGTCTTAAAAAGACCAAAATAAAAAAGTACAATAATCAGTTACAGCTGTGGATGTACCTTGACCAGCACTCACCCTGACCTGGGGCAGACTGGGCTTTTTCTTTTTTCTTTCTTTCTTTCTTTTTTTTTTTTTTATAGAGTTTTGCCATGTAGTTCAGCCTGGCTTTGAATTCACTGTGTAGCCCAGACTGGCCTCAAATTTATAGCAACCCTCCTGCCTCAGCCTCCCCAGTGCTGGGATTACAGGTGTGTCTCACCACAGCCAGCTTGTGTTCTTTTGTTCAGATGAATACTTTGGCATCCTTTCTTAGTTTTATTAAGCCACAGTTCACATGCAACAAATTGCTAGGTTCATGGTCCTCTGAGTTTCCACCAGTCTATTCAGTCATGGAGCCACCATTGCAGCGAGGTGCAACACCAAGCCGAAGAGTGCACCCAGCGGAGTCAGTTACTGGGACACCTTTGTCTGAGTCACAGTCTGCGTCTGAGCCCTTGCCTGCTCCCGGAGCTCTCTGGGCATTCTTTCTGAGGGTGCATCGTCGCTAGTCTATAGCTGGAGAGTAAACTGTGAAGCCGCAGAGTAAAATCACCAACTTTGGTCTCCTCCTGGCTCTGTTTTATTTCAACTGAGGAACATTCCAGCTGCAAGGCTTTAGTGCCAAGATGAAAAAATCAAGGCCCAGGGCGACGGTGGCTGGAGGTGACGTGGCCACCTTGCTCACTGGCTTCCCACTTCTCCATCTCAGTGCTCTTTGCACTGGTAAAAATTCAGGCTCAGATGTCTCAAAGTTGTAGATTCTGAGGAACATACAAGTACCCATTCTAACTTCTTCTTTTATTTATTTTTTTTGGTTACTAGGGATTGCACTTAGAATCTTGTGTTTGCCAAGCAGGCGCTTGTGCTGCTAAGCTATATCCCCAGCTCCTACAGACAATTTTTATGTCCTACACAAACGGTATAACCAAAAATTTTAAAATCATTTAAAACTTATATCATTTGCAAATGACATTTTTGTCTTAGTGGCATAGGTCAGTTTGAAAATAAGAAGTTAGGGGAACTGGGTGTGGTGATGCACGACCACGATCCCAGCAGTGGGGAAGCTGAGGCAGGAGCACAGTCTCAGGTCCAAGGCCAGCCTAAGCTACATAATGAGACCCTGTGTGTGTGGGTGGGGGGGGGGAGTGTGTGTAAAAAAATGCTAGAGGAAAATAACTCAAGGTAGCTGTCTTAATTAATTGACATTAATCAGTGTCTCTCATTACTGAGACAAAATACCCAACCCAAAGGTACAGGAGGAAAGGTTTATTTAGTTCACAGTTAGTAGAGGTTTCAGCCTTTAATCTTCTGGCTCCAAGGCAGGGTGGCATTGAAGAGGAGAGACAGTTCATGTCAGGCAGAAGGTTACAAGGCAGCAAGGGACAACCACAGCTCTTCTATCCTTTGTAGCTCATCCAGACTACTTAGAGAGGGCAGCACTCACACCCTTCATCCCGGTGCCCTTGGTACTAGCAATGCACCATGAATCAGCACCAGCATCATTCTAGATCCAGCCACCTCTGAAAAAGCCCACCTGTGACTGTGTGGGGGACTAACTAATGGGCAACTTGGAACACCCAGCTGAACTGAGTCAGCGTGGTGCTGGGTGTGGAGGCTCACCTGAGGATTGTTGTCAGCAGCATAAGAGGAGAACTGGAGGGAAAGTTGGTGCTGTTGATTCTCCTGGAGCAGCTTATCTTGCTGGTTTTCCTGTTACGAACTCAGCTGTTATTATTGTCAGAGAAGCTTGGTCCACTGAGGATGGCTGGATTCTCTTTGGGGCAGCTCTGGTCCTTGCTTTGAGCAACATTTCCTGGCTCTAGTGCAGATCCCTCAGCCTGCTGGCACAGATCCTTCATCTCACTGATGCAGAATTTCTAGCTTCGCTACTGGCCTTTGGAACTTCCCAGGGCAGATTCTTGATAGAGACTTGCATGAGACATTGTCGTGGGCTCCAGGCCTCCAGTTGGACTTGTGGGGGACATTGCTGTGGAATCCAGGCCCTCAGCCGGATTCTTTGGGTCTTTAGTACATGGACAGATCTCCCACACTCTTGCATTTGACTCTTACAAAATAACCCTTTAAATTATGTGTGATGTATTAAATCCATTGTCTTGTAAACCCTGACTATAACAGACTGCATGAGACTTTGGGCGATGTCTAGGCGCGAACCGTGGGAAGCTGCTAAATTCTTTAGCAAGATGTGTAGTGGTCTTCTGGTGACAATTCAGGCTACTACGACTGACATCACCTGTGTGGTGTCCTTTTCTTCTTGCTGTATTCTTCAAACTGGCCTTGACCTCATCACGCAGCCTAGGCCAGTCTCACATTCAAGGTGCTCCTCTTGCCTCAGCCTCCAGAGTGCTAGGTTTACGGCTGTGCACCCCATGCCTAGCGTCTTTCATTATTTGTGGTGGGAAGAATCTAGGGCTTTCACGTTGAGCTACATCTCCAGCCTTTAAAAATTTCTGTTTAAACTTTGAGACAGGGTCTTGATAAGTCATTGAGTTGCAGGGGCTGGCTTGTTACCTTCTGCCACAGCCTCCCAGTGGTGGGATTACAGGTGTGCATCACATCTGGACTTCTTCCTTTTCTTCTTCTTTTTCTCCTTCTTCTCTTTCTCCTCTGAGTCCTTCTGGGCTTTGGGCTTCGGATCTCCTTCCCATAAAAAAGTCTCTCCCTCCCTGCAACACATTCACTTGGGAAAATGGACAGGTTTCCATGAACGGTGCATGGAGGCACTTTGCAAATGCAGATACAGGCCTATTCTCGTGCGTGGTGTGGTTGGGGACTGGGCAGGGCCAGCAGGCAGAGGCGCGGGACTCACAGGCGGGCACCTCACTGTGCTCACTTCTGAGGCTTGCTGGGCTCCGGGCTAGGAGGAGAGAGAAGGAGGAGCTGGGAGTCCTGGGCAATGAGCAGGACTGAACCCAGAAGCACTGGGGGAACTACGATCTGAAAGGAAGGCCCGGCGCAGCCCTGGGGGGTTCGTCTTGGCCCCACAGTCCCTCTCGGTTGCTTTAGGCTTTTGCAGAGGTGGCGCAGTCCCCGCAGCCTCGATGGGTTCAATCATGACTGCTGCACTAGCTCAGCCTCCGCCTGGTATCTCCAGGGTGACCTGCGGTTGAGGGGCCAGTGGGGTACACATGCAGGGTAGACGCAGAAGGTGTGTACCACCCCGCCCTAGGCGCACTTCCAAAGTCACCCTGTTGGAGCTCAGCTGTGTTTGAAAGGGGCTTGCTGGAAATGAATAATGAAGGCCTCTCTCTTCTCACTCCAGACCATGCCAGTTTTAGGAGGTCTTCTAGGGACCAGGATGGAAGAGCAAAATCTCAATCAATCTCTCTCTCTGTCTCTCTCTCCCTCCTATCCCTCTCCTTCTTTTCCTCCCCTTCCTTCCCCCCTTCTCCTCCCTTTTCTTCTCCCCTCCCCTTCCTCCTTTCTTCTTCTTCTTTAATGGCACTAGGGATTGGACCCTGCAGCCTTGAGCATGTTAGGCCAGTGCTCTTCTGCTAATTGCTCTAAATACTTTATCATTTTTACTTTGAGACAGGGTCTTGCTAAGGTACCCAGGCTGTCTTCCAACTTGCAATCCTCTTGCCTCAGCCTCCTGGGCAGGTACGTACCACCATGCCTGGCTTATACTTCCTAATGTCACAGGCTCCAAATCAGAGGACCCTCTAACTTCTAGAAAGCCTCCCATCAGGAAGGAAGGAGTGACCTGGGAATGTAGCTTAGTGGTTATGCTCTTGCCTAATCTGTACCAGGCCTTGAGATTCATTCTCAGCTCCATTGGGGGAAAAAAACAAACAAACCATAAAACCCAAGTGTGGTGGTGCACACCTGTAATCCCAGCCCTTGGGAGGCTGAGGCAGGAGGATCACTGTGAGTCAAGTGTTCCTTCAAATGGTAAGGACTAATCGCTGATTTTACGTCAGCCAAGTACAATGGTCCTTCTCATCTGCACTTTCTGTATCAGGAAGTCAACCAACCACAGTTTGAAAATATTTGGAAAAAAAATCACACCTCTATTGAACAGATGCCGACCCTTACCCCCAAACAATAGCCCAACACCTACAACATTTGCACAGTACAGCGCTAACACTCTTAGGTATTCTAAGAGTCTTAAGGTTAAAGGGTACAGGAAAGGGGTGTGGGTGTAGCTTGGGGGTATAGCATGTGCTTAGCGTGGCTGAAACCCTGGCTTCAACCCCCAGCACCAAGAAATGAGTTAATGAAGCATGTGGGAAGACGTGCAGGTTGTGTGCAAGTACCGCAAGTTTCCTGGAAGAGATCAAAACATTGCCGGGGTGCTGGGGCCAACCTCCTATGGATGCTGAGGGTCAATGGTGAGAATCCCCAAGGCCGCTTCTGCCGGAGCACCTGCGAGGGTGAGGGCTGTGAGGGAGAAAATGCGGTGGAGGGGACGACGCGTGGAGCAGGGTGTCTGCTGCACAGCAGTGCTTGAACCCACAGCCGCTCTCCTCTTCTTCTCCCCTCCCTCCTGGGCTGTGTTTACCCCAAGGACAACTGCCTTTTGTCCCTTCCTGTCTACCCACCTGGGCTAAGTATTTACCCCGAGTGTTTATACGTTTTTCCACCTCTCCTCCTCCTCCTCTCCTGCCCCTCCCTGCCTTTCCCCCTTCTTCCCATTTTATTTATTATGTTATTTATTTATTTTTATTTTTTATTTTTTTGGTGGAACCGGGGATTGAACTCAGGCCCTTGCACTTGCCAGGGAAGCGCTTATTCCACTGAGCCATATCCCCGGCCCTTATGTTATTTATTTTAAAAATATATTTAGTACAGGATTTTACTACACAGATCGGACTTGTAGTGACCCTTCTGTTTTCAGCCTCCCAAGTGCTGGGATTATAGGTGCGCACCACCGTGCCCAGTCTCAGCTGTGGTCTCAGTCCACTCCTTGGGTGGGGCTGGCATGGCATGCAGGGGATTGAACCCTGGTCACTGCCCTTCTTCCATTTTACAGATCAGAAAAAATAAAGACTCAAGGTGATCCAGCTCTCTGGTGGCAAAGGCAAGGCTGGAAAACTGCCTGACAACAGCCTTTTGTCCCTTCCTGTCTACCCACCTGGGCTAAGTGTTTACTCTGAGCGTTTATACGTTTTCTCCACCAGAAAGGGAACTGTAAGCATCTACTCTACTCTAATGATATGCATGTAGTAGTATTTATCTTGATATCTACAAACTTGTGAAACTCATTGAGAAAATATGGATTAACTGGGTGTGGTGGTGCATGCCTATAATCTCAGCACTCTAGGCAACCGAGGCGGGAGGATCACAAGTTCAGGCCTAGCTCGGGCAATGTAATGACTTAGTGAAACACTGTCTCAAATTTAAAAAAAAAAAAAAAAATTAAAGGGCTGGGGTGGTAGCTCAGTGTCCTTAGGTTTGATTCTAAGTAGTACAAGAAAATAAATAAAGGATTGATAGATGGAAGAAGGGACAGCTCTGGGACAGGTGCATGTGGGAAAGTATTAGTAGAATTTGAGAAAGTTATGTGCATATCCTCTGTGCAATGTATTTATTTATGTTTTTCTGAGGCAGGGTCTTGAACTTGTTATCAGGTAGCTTATTTCTATAACATGGCTCATCGAGTAAATGTCATGAGGTTCTGGGCTGCTCACCTCTGCTTTTGGAGTTGAATGCCAGGTTCTTCTTGCCTCAAAGAACTGAACAAAATGAGCAAACAGCAGGGGCAAAGTTTATTCAAGAAAGAAAAATGAAGAGTGGGAGAGAAACCGGCTCTGTAGAGCGCCCTCTCTCTGAACCTAAAAGTTCACATTGGTGTGATGGTACCTTAGATGTGAGGAAATCACGGTGTTTTGTTTTGTTGTGAGGCGTACAGGGGAATCGAACTCAGGAACTTGCACTTGCCAGGCAGGCGCTTATGCCTCAGCTGGGAACCTGCCTCCTCCCCTTTCTTCAGAGTTTGCTTCCCAGAGACTGTGATCCCTGTTGTCTCTGAGAAGCGGAGAAGAGAAGCCGCTGCTAGGGTCCCTTTGCTCTGCTAGAAAGGGCAGCACAGCCTTCCCCAGGCACCAGGCAGGCTCCTCCGGGCAGGCGGTGGCTCCCCCTCCCTGGCTCAGAGTTGTTTCTCCTGTATGCTGGATGGTGCGGGAAACAGGCTCATGTAGACTCTGGACCAGCAGGACCTGTCGCACCATGCTGCCCCACCGTGGCCAGCTTCCGTCCATCTGACGAGGTTCAGTTCACCAGGCTTCCCTGCCTCGCTCCCGTCCCAACCCCGCAAGTGAAGTTGTTCCCTTCCTGGAGCCACCCCTGACCATACATTCTTCACTTAAGCCAGCTCCAGCCAGGCCCCTTGGTATTCTCAGCCCTCTTCTGCCTCCGCCTACAAGGACATAGTTCCCACAGGTCAGGGCCACTGCCTAGCCCCCTTGCCCCCTCTGAGCCTGCTTGAGAAAGCTCAGGGCTAGCTGGGCGGGAAGAACAGTTTGTCCCTTGCTCTGAGAGGGCAGGAGCCAAATGCTGATAAGCCTGGTCCCATGAGGGCCTAAGCCTCAGTTTGCTTTTTGTAACTCTTTACCTCTGTGACTCCCACAGCCCCATGCAGCCTTCTGGCTCCCCCTTCTTTGAAAGCACTGGGGCCCCTCCGTACAGATCGAAGCTTGAGATCAGTTTACACAGAGCTTTTCTCTGTTGCAACTATTACTACTGATTAAAATCTGTCCTTGCCTCCAACCAGTGTCCATCTTTGTTTTATCTTTGTCACCCCTCCCAGACCTTGCTTGACCCCGGGGTGTTGCTTCGGCCAGCTCTGTCTCCCCAGTTTACCTGTGAGCCCCAGGGCAAAGGCAGCACCTAGCTTCTACTCACACCCATGAGGAGAGGCTGGGGTGCTGTGAGACTGGGGGGTCAGGAATCTGGAGGGAGGGAGGCCAGCCTGGCTTGGAGCTGTGCCCCCCCTCTTCTTGCTGCTCTCCGGCCACCTCTCTCTGTGGGCCCTCGGGTCAAATGGGAATTAGTGTCCAGCTCTCCAACTCACGGATGAGCTAGTGTTTGCAAAGATCCAGGCATCTGACAGTGGCTCCAATCCACTGACTGAAGGAAGGAACAGTTTGCATTTGTCACATGTCCTTTCTTCCGTTCCAGATGTGAAGTTCCTGGGGGCCAGCTACTGCACTTTCTGTGTCCCTCTTGGCTTCCAGACACTGCCAGGCACATAATGGTTGCCCATTTCACACCTACCGATTGGGGATTAAAGCCACAAGGTAGAAGAGAGGCAGGTCAAAGTGTGCAGCAGGGTCCCAGGGATGGAGGGCAGAGATAAACTGAATGGGAGGAGACATGAATGTGGGCAGGGGTTCTGGGGAACTGAGGTGGACGGGCTTTGTCTTGCTACCTGCGTTCCCCCAGCCAATGGGAGGTGAATGGGTGTCCACAGTCAGGGAGCTCTAGGGCTCTGAGGGGGCTCGTGTCCAGTGGGACTGTAAGGCTCCTTGTGCATCTTAACCTTGGGGAACCCCAGATTCTTGGCCTGGAGTAGCAGGACAGCACCACCCCACCATGTGGCCTTCCAGGGAGGGTTGCAGGGAACACAATAAGCTATTTTCCCTTTTTGGTGATGCTGGGGTCACACCCAGGGCCTTTTGCCTTCTAGGCAAGTGCTGACCCCCCTCCCCCCAACCATAAGCCCTGAGAAGCAGTGCTCAGCGCTGGCTTCTGTGGCCACTCTGACAGTCCAGCAAGGAGATGTTGTCACCACTACAAGTGGGGAAACTAACACTGGAATGCCCAGCATGGGGCCTGGTACACAGAGCCAGAGTGAGACACCTAGAGGCCTTTTAGCACCCACCCAGCCTGGCCTAACTGTGGGTACAGCTCCTCCTGGGGTGCAGAAGCAGGGAAGGAGCTCCTGGCCAGGTGGGGCTGCTGGCCTGCTTAGCATGAGCTGTAGTACCCCCAGGAGGGGAGAAGAGACTGGGACGTGGCTGGGCCCAACCAGAGGCCATTCAGCCAAACTGAACCGGGGTCATCAGGCAGGTGGGCAGAGGGGGCTTCTGATGTGCGTGTGTGGAAGGTCAGGCTAGGCCTCTGGCCACTCATCCACCCTCCAGCCACCTTCCTCTGCCTCCCTTCTCTGATGCAGCCTAACCCCGACTCCAAGAGCAGGAGTCAGGCCCTCTGTTGCCATAACAACCAATCTCAGCAGTAAAAATAGTAACTTATTTTTTATTCAATTTCTTTAGCTCATGGAGAAAAGGCAAATCCTTGTCTGGGCTTCTGTTTCCTTTCAAGGGTCTCCTCTGGGGCCCTGTGGAGCCTGTTGCTGAGGTGTGCTTGGAGGTGGATGGCAGCTAGACCAGGAGGAGGTCCAGTCGCTCGGGGAGGTCTCATCCCAGCCTCCTGGGAGCTGTGGCCCCTGTGGTCACTTAGAGCTGGTCTGGCCTTCCTAGGGACAGAGGGATCACTGAGGGATCCTTTAACCTTTACAAAGCCAGCAAGGATCTTTCTAGGAATTGACTCTGGGGACTGGGGTGGGGGTACCTGGGGACAGCTGGGTTGGAGTACACCCTGGGCCTGGGGGCTAAGCAGAGCCAGGAGCGGCTGGCTTGGCCCGCCTGCAGCTGCTGAGATGCCATCCCCTGCAGCTCAGCCCTGGCTGAGTTTTGTGGGAGTTGTGTGTTGGGCAGTGAACTAAAAGTCTCCAAACTGGGCTCCAGGATAGGTCCTGCCTCCACTAGCCACTTCCCCTTGGGAACTAGGAAGGTCTCTGAGCTGTCAGCCTGGTCTCCCTGCTCCACCCAAGGGGCGGGAGGCCCTGGCCCTAAGCTGTGGCTGACTTGTGCATCCCACCCCACAAGGGCGTGCCACCCCCAAGGTTGGCATCTCCAGATCCACAGACATGCCCTCCTGTGGTTTACAGATTCCCTGTCTCATTTCCTTTCAGGGGCTTCTTTTGCCCACTCAGCCTAAATCTCTGGTCACGGTTCAGGGGCCCTTAGAACTTTCTGCATGGATACACAGAGCCCATAAGGCGCCCACAGCCACCCAGGGGTCTGATGGCAAGGCGGAGAAGCTGCATTTAAAATGTTAATTTTAGTATCAATACCAATAGTGCCCCGAGGCTGGTAGCTCTCAGAGTGGAAGTCGAAACTGAAGTTGGTCAAGATAAGCAAGCAGAAACCCATGCTCGGAGGGGCCTCCTGTCCCCATCACAGTGGACACCTCGTTGCATGGGTTCCTGTCCTGCCCACTCCTCTGCTGTTGGTTTCATGCCAACCTTGACCTCAAGCGCATCCAGCTGAGACCTAACTGATGATTGTCCCTGCCCCTGTGGTTCTTCCTCTGGGTCCCTTCTTTTCTCCTCACCAAGAGGCACCAAGAAGAGGCCAGGGAGATAGCTCAGTGGAATAAGTGCTTGCCTGGCAAGCTCAAGGTCCTGAGTTCAATCCCCAGTACTTTTCTTTTTATTTATTTTTTAATCCCCAGGACTGAAAAAAAAAAGGGGGGGGGGCATCGCGAATCACCTATGGGTCCTGGCTCAAACCTAACCATCATCTCTCACCTCCTATTCCACCTCCACCTCCTTCTAGCTCACTGAAGGGGGTCCCACCTGAGCATCCCAAGCCCCTCCTCCTTCCCTACTTCCACCCCCAGATACCTTGCTTCTCCCTCTAATTCAAAGGGAGCCTGTACCGGCCATGGCAGCATACTGGATGGTGGTAAATGGGGTGGGGTCCTTTGGGCTTTTTGCTTCTGGTTCTAACTCCCTTTGGATGATCTCCCAGTGCTAGGTGAACCTCAAGTGATGCAATGGTAGAAATAGAAATAGGGAAGGAGGAGAGGCCGTCTTTTCAATTTGAGGACCAGTCTTGGGTATCCCCAGGCAGTGCTAACGCTTTCCCATCACAGGCCACCTAACCTCCAGCAGCTTCCAAGAGCACCAACTAACCAGCAGGTGATGGGTTCCCCATAGCCCACAACACTTTAAGGGAGAAAGTTGGATTTGGCACAAGATAAATGGATGGGCTGAGGGATAAATGTCCCCAGAGCGAGAAGCCACACAGGCCTCAGCTGGGAGGCTTCCCGGAGAGCCTGGCCACTCCCCGAGCACAGCAGGTCCCTTGCAGACAGCGTGGTCACTAGTAGACCAGAAGACGCGCCGGCAGTGTCTCTTCTGTCTTCCAGCCCGGCCCAGGGCGTCTTCTGCCATCCGCGGAGGAGGGGACACCCGGTCCTTCGGCCCGCGGGGAGGGCAGGAGGGAGGGGACGCGGCCAGGCTTGGTGACGCGCGCCCAGAGCCCCCGCGCCCCGCCCCCGCCACCATCTGCTCGGGATTTGGCGTCGGCACGGCCAGCTCGGGCTCCGCTCGGGCTCCGGATCCTGGCGGGCGTCCCCCCATCCCAGCTAAGCTCGGGCCCCTTCAGCAGCGGCCCCGGCCTGCACCGCCCACCTGCTGCGCCCCTTTCCGCGGTCCCCAAGTTCCCCGCGTCCCAGCCGAGCCCAGCGCGGGCGCCCATGGAACCGCGACGATGTTCGCGCCCAGGCTGCTTGATTTCCAAAAGACGAAATACGCGAGGTGAGTGGGGCACGGGGTGTGCAGGGTGCGCGGGCGGAGCTCGCTTGTCACTGCTGCCTGGAGATCCGCGATAGATAGATGGAGCCCTCTGCCCGGGCCAAGAAAAGCTAGAAGCGAGGCAAGATATCCTTCCAGATGGATGGATCCCCCCACACCCGCTTTTGCACCTTAGACTGTGGAGCTGTGCGCCCTTTTGACACCTCCTCTGTTAGCTGAGTACATTTGGGAAAGTGGCTTCTCTTCCCTGAACCTCACTTTCCACACGTGCGAAGCAGTAACCACGAGTCCCAATCCCTAGGGGCTCCATGAGGATTATCAGTGGAATCATCCTAGTAGAGAAATCAGGTTTGCACACGCCGTCTGTGCACCCACACAGCAAGGTGGAGGAGTGGGTAGGTGCACTATTTAGGAAAGAAGTTGAGGCTCAGGACCTAGAAGGAGCTGCGGGTATGTCTTGGTCTTCTCATGGAGTAAGCTCCAGGGTCCACAGTGGACCCCAGTATATTCTGTAAAATAATGATGGTAGAAGTTCTCCCTCACTGTGGAGTTGAGCCAACATCCAGTGGCTTGGACTTGGGTACGGTTGGGGGTTGCAATGAATAAATTGTTCTAGTGTTGTTGTTCTGGGACACGGTCTATGCATTTCAGGTTTGTCTTGAATTCACTGCACAACCCAGGCTGGCCTGCAATTCACAGCAATCTTCATGCCTCAGCCTCTCAAATGCTGAGATTTCACACTCACACCGCTACACCTGCCTGAGGTTGAGAGTGTGTTTCCCTGAAAGCTGACCCAGGAGCCCTGTTTTGAAGTCCTTGCTGAGCCAGCATGGTGGTGTAGGCTTGTAATCCCAGCACAATGGGAGGCCGAGGCAGGAGGATCACTTTGAGTTCCATGTCAGCCTGGGTTACAGAGTGAGTTCAAGGCCAGCCTGAACTACATAGCAAGACTCTGTCTCACAAAAATAAAAATAAAAAAATAAATAAGTTCTTGGTGGACTACAGCTTGCCCTGTTCCCATCACCTTTTCTGGCCCCAGGTTTTGGCCCTTATGCACAGGGTGAGTGCATGCCATCCTGCAGCCACTGGCACCGTAGCTCACATTCACCCCCAGGTGGGTGTCAAGAGTTCCTGGCTCCCCGAAGGTCTGGTCAGAGTCACTCTGGCCAGGATGGTGGTGTGCAGGGCAAGGCTAAACCCTTTGTCCCATCTCAGCGTGTGTCTCCCCCCGAGAGTTGGGAGTGCATCCTTCGTTAAGCTGGGCAGCTCTCCCGGAGAGCTGAAGCCCATGGGATGGGCTGGAGGGTGACTCCTGAGGGTTTGCTTCTGGCTGGCTGCACAAATCCATCTTCTCTGGGGTGGGCACTTGGGCTTTTAGAGGCTTGTTCTCAAGGGTCCCAAGGGCTGCCTTGACACAAAAGCTGTGGCTTGCTCTGTGGGAGGGCAGAAGCCCAAGGAAAAGTTTCCTGTGGACTTGGGAGGAATAGCAAGGTGGACATGCAGGGGAGGAACTCTGAAGCATGTGTAATGAGTCACTGCCTGCTGTGTGCTCTTGGGTAGGCATCTCAACCTTTCTGGACCTCAGCTAGCTGACCTGTAAAGGCAGAAAAGTTGGTCCAAATAAACTCTAGCTCAGTGTTCCGGTGCTGCCTCCTCTATGACTGGAAAAGGGCTGTCCAGCTGGGGTTGGCACTGGATCATGGACTCCTTGGAGTCTTGGGGCTGAGGCAGCTTCTGTGGACAATGGGTCCAATGAGGAAGTGGACTGAATTGGTTGGGACTATTTCTCTTCCCTTGCTATTAATCATGTAGCTTTTACTACAGTGCAGTCTGCAAAGTCAGCCCTTAATAAAAGTTTCTTGATTGGGTGAATTTAATGGTATAGCCCAGTGCTGTCCATTAGAAATACACAAGCCACAGAAGTTATTGCATGTGCAGAGATGGAGCTCTGAGAAGTGATCAGGCCAGGTATGGTGGCACACACCTGTAATCCCAGCACCTGGGAGGCTAAGGCAGGAGGATCACAAGTTCAAACCCAGCCTGGGCAATTTAGCAATTTAATAAGGCTCTGCATCAAAGTAAAAAATAAAAACAGGGCTGGCATGTAGATTAATGTGAAGGCCCTGGCTTCAATCCCCAGGGCTGCAAACAAATAAATAAACAAGTAAAAACTCTAGCTCTGGACAACAGTATAGATAAATCTCACTGGCATGAAGAGTGGCAGCAAAACACAGAAGAAAGTATGGATCCCACCATGGGCCACTGCACAATATGCACATCCACAACATTCTCTAGGAGCAACTAGGAAAGCACATACGGAGCCAGGCTGAGGTTCTGAAGGCAGAGGGGGAAGAGGCTCCTGTAGGTGGGAGGTACTGTGCCCTCTCCAAGCCTTGTGGTAACTGGGTGCCATTGGGTTAGGGTTAAGAGGTGATCAGGTCTTAAGATGGATTAGTGCTTTTCTCCAGGGAGTGAGTTTTGCTGTTCTCTGGGGACTGGAGATTATAGGCGTGGAGGGCATCCAAACCCCAAAACTGAGCAAATGTTGGCTGCACACTGGGCTTGGCCATTAAGTAGCTCAGGCTCGGTTTCAACTTGTAATTGTTCTGCCTCAGCCTCCCACAGCCCTGGGATTCCAGGCCTGCACCACCAGACCTGGCAAAACCTGTATTCTTTATAAGGCACCCAGTCTCAGGCCTTTTATGACAGCACAGGAAGTGAACTATGACAAGGCTGAAGTTGAAGAGGATGCACACATTCTTCTAGGTCCTGGCAATGGTCCACTGATGGACTTGGGAGGAAGAGTGTGGTGGATTTTTTTGCACAGTGCAAGTCTCACTCTCATGTCCTGTGGGTGAGACTTCCTCACGTGGCCACACCCAGATGCGAGGGAGGCTGGGAGCAGAGACCAGCTGTCTGTTCCCTGCTCCCAGCCCCCCATGTTCCCAGAACAGCAGCAGGCCTCTGAGCAGGCACCCAACACCATCTGTCAAATGAGAGCTGGTCTATGTGGCTGGATAAATGAATTGATCTCTCTCTCTC
>NW_004524607.1:13641649-13646565 GCF_000260255.1 Octodon degus
AGGCTGGCCTTGAGCTCACATTGTAGCCCAGACCAGCCTCAAATTCACAGTGATCTTCCTGCCTCCACCCAACTGCTGGGATTACAGGCCTGCATCACCATGCCACACTCAATTGGTTTCTGAAAGCATCAGAAACCCTGTCTTGCTTACTGCAGTATGACTTGAAAAAGGGGTCTTATGGAACAACTTTGTGAGCTGGATAGGGTGGTGCATGTAATCCCAGTACCACTGAGGCTGAGGATTACAGTGAGCTCAAGGCCAGCCTGTATTGTACAGTGAGGCCCTGTCTAAACTAACTAACTAACTAACTAACTAACTAACTAACTAACTAACTAACTCAGCTTTATGGTTCTCCTGTAACTGCAGCATGTGCTAGTTGAATCTTATTTTTATTTGTATTTTTTGCAGTACTGGGGATCAAAGCTTGGGTACCCTATCACTGAGCTACATCTCCAACTCTTTTTATTTTGAGAAAGGATCTTGCTGAGTTACCCAGGGTGCCCTCAAGCTTGAGATCCTTCTGCTTCAGCCTCCCAGAGTGCTGGGATCATTGGCATGAGCCCTTGCACCTGATGAGAAAATTTTAAAATATTACAAAGTAGGTATGAAAATGGAAGCAACAGTTACCCTTAATTCCACTACTACAAGATCATTGGTGTTAATGCTGTCCATGTTTTTTTTCCTTTTTGCATGTTTTTTAATGTCTTTTTTTGGGGGGGGGATTTTGAGACAGGGTCTTGCTATATAGTCCAGACTGGCTTAGAACTCTCAGTTATCTTCCTGCTTCAGCCCCTAAGTGCGTTGGCTATAGGCGTGTGTTACCATATGTGGCTAGTCCTTTTTTCTATGTATCCAGAAAACCCAGCTGAAAACATATAGTGCATTGCATCCTAGTTTGTTTGTTTGTTTTTTTTTTTTTTTGTATTTTAGGGAAGGGTCTACAGGGTGTTTAGGGTTTCACTACTAAATTGGACTCGTAGTGATCTGCCTGTTTACAGTCTCCCACGAGCTGGGATTACAGACATGCACCACCATGCCCAGTCTCAACTGCCATCTCAGCATCCCTGCAAGGGCAGGGCCAGCACAGCAGACCCAGGGATCTAACCCTTGGCCCATGCACCTTCTTGCAGGTGCTTTAATCCACTAAGCTATTTGCCCTGCTCTGCATCCTGCTTTTGAAATTTGGGCCTGCTGTCCTGATTTTCCTGTGTTTAATCATTTGCAACCTCGGTTTAATACTTTCTGACTCTTCCACATCACCACTGTGTGCTGCTTTTTTTTCTTGCTTCTCACTTTCTCATGAGCAACTTTTCAGTTGCTTCCTGGACACACAGCTGCTGGATGGCTGTGTTGTGCTTGGGGACCCTGGAGCTGTTGGCAGTGCTGGGCACTGCTCGCCAGGTCCTGTGGCTCTGGGTCCCCTGAGTGCTCACTTGCTGCCCAGCCTATGATGCCTGGGGCCAGTGTTTCTCCCAGGGCCACACAGGCTGAGATGGGGGTCAGGCCTGCTGTGTAGCGGGGCTTCAGGAGCGGTGTGTGGCGTGTGCCTGACTTCTGCTCGCCTATTTCTGGCTTCCTGTTTAGTAACTAAATGGCCTCAGAAGCCACTTAGAGCCATGCACCCTGCAGCCAGGACCTGGCACTCAGAAAGGTCATGGGTCTTATACATACTTTTGATTCTACAGATATTGAAGATAATGTATTTAGCTGGGCATGGTATCCTACACCTGTAATCCCAGTACTCTAAGAGGCTGAGGCAGAAAGATCATAAATTCAATCTCAGCCTGGACAATTTAGTAAGGCAGTAAGACTCTGTCTCAGAATATTGAAAAAAAAATTAAAAAGAGGCTGAGGATGTAGTTCAGTGTGAAAGTCCTTCAGTTCATCCCCAGTGCAAACCAACTCATATGAGGCATCTCTCCTGGCATCTGTGCCACAGCTGGATGCTCCAAAGTGTTTGTTATTTATATTGTCATCCTTTCTGCCTGCCTCTCTCCAGAGAGGATTTGGGGCAGTCTGTGAAAGGCAAGTTTCTCAAGGTCTCCAGGGCTGTGTCAGGGGCCCCCCAGGCCCCTGCGGGACTCTGAGTGGGGCGGATTCCAAGTGCGGAGAGCTGGTGTGAGAGCACAGGTCTTGGCCCCCAGTCTTGCCATTTGCCATAGACGGTGCTTCGCAGGGCTTCCTGGTCTAGGGCACACAGGTCCTGAGCACGCCTGTGCCAAGTGCTTTCCAGTCTTTCCTCCTCTGATCTTTCCAGAGACCCCATTTTATGGTTTTAGTGTTTGTTTTTTTGTGCTGGGGATTGGGCCTGGGGCCTTTCCACTAAGCTACATCCTTGGTTCTCTTTTTGGCTTTTTGAGACAGGGTCTCACTGTGTAGTTCAGGCTGGTCTTGACCTCACTATGCAGCCCAGGCTGGCCTTGAACTCATAGCCATTCTCTTGCCTCAGCCTCCCTAGTGCTGGGATTACAGACTTGTGCCACCATGCCTGGCTCTCTCTTTTTCATTTTTTGCTGAATGCAAATGAATTTTACGGAATGAAACCATTCACACCAAGAGTTCCATGCCCTCTTGGTCACTGGAGTATAGGCATGACGCTCTCTACCTCCCTGTGCCCCCCAAGCCCAACTCTATGAATTGTGGAAGGCGTCAGAGCTGTCACAAGCACCTTTGGAAAGTACACCAGGCCCTTTGTGAACACCTCTCGCACCAGAACCAAAACAGGAAGCAGAGGAGGGGCTGGACCCTGAGGAGTGACACTTTCTCGGGCAAGAACCTATGGTAGTCAAGCAGCTTGAGAAGAACTGTTTGTCTCTGCATGGACCTGGGCCTTTCTGTGTTTCGGGTCCTCCCTGTCTCCCATGGGAGGGGTGGCCCCTTCCACAAACTGGAGATTTTCCCTCTTTTGGAGGTGCTTGGGATTAAACTTGGGGAACCCTGAGCTACATCCCCAGCCCTTTTGGTTTGAGACAAGGTCTGGCTAAATTGCTAAATTTTCCAGGCTGGGCTTAAGTTTTTGACTTTCCTGTCTCAGCCTTCAGAGTAGCTGGGGTTACAGGCGTGTACCTCCATGGCTGAGTACAAATTTTGTTGTTGTCATTGTAAAATATACACAATGGAAAATTTACCATCTTTTTTTATTTTTTATTTTTTCTTTTCGGAACCGGGGATTAAACTCAGGCCCTTGCGCTTGCCAGGGAAGTGCTTATTCCACTGAGCCATCTCCCCGGCTCAAAATTTACCATCTTAACTGTGCTTAAGTGCATAGCTTGGAGGCATTAAATGTGTCCACACTGTTGTGTAGCTGTCGCTGTCCACATCTCTGACCTTCCATCTCCCCAAACAGAAGCTCTACCCCGTTGAACATTATCCCCCCATGCCCCTTCCTGGGTCCCAGAAACCATTGCATTCCCTGTCGCTATGATTCTGACAACTCAAGAGTCCTGGATGACATATATTGCATTAAAAAAAAAAAAAAAAAAAGAGTCCTGGTGTAAGAGGAATCTGACAGCGTGGTTCCTGTACCCAGCTTACTTCACTGACCTTCGTGTCCTTGAGGGTTGTCCCTGTTGAGGCAGGTGGCAGCCTCCTGCCCTTTGCCAGCTACTCAGCACTTCAGCACTTGGATATGCAGGCTGTCTCTTTTTTGGAGAACACAGGACAGAGATGTGGAGAAGCACATCCTGAGCCTGGTGGGCTCAGTCAGGAAGTGGACATTAGAATCACAAATCAGGCTGTGTCTCTAGAACGTGGCTGCCCAGGGACCCGGGTGCCCCAGGGTTCCTGAACAAATGAATTGCTGTCAGTTTGTGCTCTGTGGATTGGTACTCTTGGGGTTCAAGGAAACTCTGCTCATAAGACTTCTGGTGGAATGTGTGGGCTCTCCATGTGCCACCTGTCTTAAGCTCCCTGTGGACACTGATGTACCACAATTTCATTGGTTTTTTAGATTCGGAGTCATCACAGACATGCGGGTTCAGAGCAGAGTCCCACAGGCTGTCCACACTTGGGACACCAATCCCAAGTAGTGGGTCCCCTGGTTACCCAGGCGCCGTCCACTGGCTGCAAAGCTGGGTGTCTCCAGCAGGGCCATGCTGTCCTTGTATAGACTGCTTCTTGTAAAAGAGATTCTGAAGGCACTGAGGTGCAGAGGGCGTGTCTCCAAGCTCAGGAGCGGCGGTGCCTGTGGAGCCTGAGAGGTAGCCTCTGCCCTGGAAGCTCTCAGGTCCTTATGCAGGAGGCCTTGGCCAGCCCAGTTGTGCAAACTAGTGGCCTCGGAGACTGAGCTCATAGGATCCTTCCTTACTTCTCTGAACTTTGGAGGGGGCTGAAAGCTCCACCACTAATCACGTGAATCACCTCACTGGCAAGCTGGGCATGGTGACACACACCTGTAATCCCAGCACGTTGGGAGGCTGAGGCGGGAGGGATTGCAAGTTCAAATCCAATCTAGGCAACTTAGCTACTACTTAGTGAGATTCTGTCTCAAAATAAAAAATATAAAGGGCCAGGGATGTAGATCAGTGTGAAGGCCCTGGGTACGAGTCACAGTCCAAAAGAAAAAAAAAAAAAAAAAGTCATCTCACTGGCATGAATTCAGGTATGGTTAGAAGAGGCTTGCTTTGGATAACAAAGATACTCTTCACACCCCAACTCAAGAAAGCCTAACGATTTAGAAACTTCTGCCAAGAACCAAGGCTGAAGGGCTGGGGAAATAGCTCGGCAGCCTAAGTGCCTGCCTGGCAAGTGCAAGGACCCAGGTTCAATCCCTGCTATCACATGCCGTGCTGGCCCTGGGCGCCAAGCCGGCCACCAAACTGGAGCGTGCACACCAGAAATCCAGGGCTGGGGAGGCTGAGACAGGAAGATCACTACAAGTCCAGGCTCCTTACCCTGCACCAAATAAATAAAGATTA
>NW_004524607.1:13646790-13667930 GCF_000260255.1 Octodon degus
AGAAATATAGTATCTTAGGCAGCAGTGCAAGCCTGTGTGTAATACCCGCTACCTGAGAGGCTAAGGCTAGAGGATCACAAGGTAGTGGCCAGACCAAGCAATGTGGTGAGATCTTGTTTCAACATAAAAAAAAAAGAAAATTGGCAGGGATGTAGTTTAGCTTGAGGCCCTGAGTTCAATCCTCAGTAGTGACCAAAAAAAAAAAAAAAAAAAAGTCTTGGGCTTGACCTCAGACTTACGGAATCAGTTCACTCAGATCTGTGTGTTTTTAAGCTCCTTCAGTGACCTGTATGCATGAAATGGGCTAATCTAAGGGACAGACTTGGAGACAAAGTGCCACTTGTTTTGGGGTGGTTCAGACAAACATCTCCTCAACAGGATTATCAAAAAAACAGCACACCTGCAGTCATTCCATCCTGTGTCCAGAACAGACATCACTAATTGATCATGGAACTGTCAACCATCCTTCCCATTCAGAATAGGAGTGTAGAATTTTCTTTTCCTCCTCCTCCCCACTCCCTCCTCCCAGTCCTCCCCATCTTCCTCTTCTTCCTCTTCCTCCTTCTTCTCCTCTTCCTCCTATTTTTCCTCTTCCTCTTGCTCCTCCTCCTCCTTCTTCCCCTTCTCCTTTTTCTTCTTCATCAAGGTTTGCTATGAAGTACAGGCTGGTTTTCAACTCAAGTACGGCTGGCTTTACACCCATGGCATTCCTCCTGCCTCACTTCCTGAGTGCTGAGATTATAAGTGTTTGCCACCACACTCAGTTTTGGAGTTTTCAATCTGGCACTCCCAAAAGAGGAAGTAACGAGTCAACAACACAGTAAGGGCTATGCAATAAGACATCGTGGATCCAGGTTTGAGTAGACTAACTGTTCATTTCCCAGACTGCCACTAGCTTTGTTCTTAATAACTGCATCACAATAATGACATCTACCCACTCATTTAATGTCTAGTATATTCTGGAGTCTGGTCCCTTCTAGTCCCTGCCAGAGAAGAATGAATGGCATGTCTTACAGATGAGGCTGTTAGGGGTGGTGGTGGGTGGTGGAGAGGCATGGCCAGCTACCCCCAGAGCTGTCTCTCAGGTCTGGGATCTGCCAGGTCCCTGCAGGGCACCTAGTGCTTCTGTGGCCACCTTGCCCCAGACCTGTGCTCAGTACCACCTTCCTCAGCTCCTGGGCTGGGTTCAGACCTCTGCAGCCCTCAGCCTCAGTCTGGGGACTCATCTTGCCCCTTAGACAGTGGGAGTGTCAGAAGGCAAGGGGGCGACTGTGGACTTGGGCTCTGGCCCTGGTGTTAATAATTATAGCCTGAGGACAATTTCAGGTGGGGCAGGAGAGAGAGGGGAGGGAGGGAGAGGGGAGGGAGGGTGCTGCTCACTGAGATTACCTCTGATGATAGTGAGCTCAACCAGGGAAGCAGTTCCACTCCCACCCTGGACACCAAGCACATCTAAATCTCTGCCCTCATGTCATTACACTGACGGTTGCCAAGTACCTGTGATGTGTCTGGCTGTGTCCTCAGTGCTGGGGACCCAGGACTGACCAGGAAAACTCCTGGCCTCCTGCACCTCACATCAGTGAGCATGGGAAACAGAGCCCCAGGAAACCTCAGAGGGCACTTCTGGTAAGAGTCTGGGTGGGGAGGCAGAAGGGATCTCGGTACCTCCTCAGGATTGTTTGAGCTTGACTAACTGAGATAATGCATGGGAAGAGTTATTCAGTAGGTGCCAGTTAAATGGTGGTGGGCTCATGCCAGCAGGGCAGTAGGGGTGGGGGGAGGCGATTGCTGCAGTGCCCCTGCTGGGGAGCTGTCCCTTCAGCACCAGCAGGTCACAGCTTGTTGCTCAGGGTGGTCTGCAACACCTGGACTTAAGCAGTCCTCCTGCCTCATCCTCCCAAGTGGCTGGGGCTCACCCACGTATGACACCATGCCCAGTGCTTCCTTGTGGAAGAGGCTGACTAAGCTATGTATGAGGAGAACCTGGAGACCCTTCTATGCTAGCACATTTGCCCAGGATTGGCCCCCACTTCTGCCGGTCCTGGGTCCCAGGCTCTGTGGCCCATCATCTCCAGCCCTTACAAGTGTGCAGGAGATGGTGCTGCAGGTCCTGTGCCTTCCCTCATCTCTCCAAGCCAGATAGTAAGCTGTGTGGCTGCTTACACCTGAGTCCTGAGGGCCTGTGGTGGCTGTTGCAGACCTGTCCTTTGCCCCTAGGCATCTTGATTTATTCAAAAGCCTCATTTAAAAGAACCAGGGTTGTGGGCACAAAATGAATTTGCTGCAGAGTTGCTTCCTCCCTCTGGCAGGGTCTAGGGGAGGATGAGTGTCCTAAGGGCACTGTGTATGCAAAGATCACGCTGCCTGGGAAGTACACAGGAAGCCAGTGCCACTTGGTCCTGTAGGAGCATGTGAGGAGGGGCCAGTGGGAATTTCATACTCTTGTTAGATGTGGTAGAAGCTCCAATATTCAAATTGTCTTGAACCAGGAAGAGAAGGAAGGAGAAAGGAGAAGAAAGGAAAGAAGGAACAAAGGAAGGACAAAGGAAAGAAGAAAAGAAGGAGGGTGGGAAAAGGAGAAGGAGAAAAAAGGAGAGAAAGAGGAAGAGAAGCAGGAGGAAGAGAAAGAAAAAACAACAACAAAAGTTGGTGCACAGACGTGAAAAGGCTGGAAGAATGGAGTTGAGGTACAGTTGGATCAAGGAGTTCCAAGAGGACCAGAGTGGCTGTTTCCTTCATCTCTGGGCTCTGCTTCCTCTGCTGGCTCTGGTCCCTGTACCACCCCCACCTTGGGTCTCCCCAAACTGGAGTCTTCTTGCCCTGTGACAGCACTTGTCCACTCTTCCAGGGATGGATCATGCCTGGTCCCCACCAGTCAGGCATGGCTCAGGGTGGGGGCTGTGGGTTGACTGAGGAGGGACAACTAGAAGAAAAGTGACAGTAGTTAGGAGAACAAGGTGGGACAGGCGCCAGACAGCCACACCTGCAGGCATCACTCAGCACACAGGAGGGTCCCTCCTAGGCGGTGAGGTTTCAGCCTGCAGCTGCCCACTCACTGCAGCAGCCTCCTGGAGGAGCCACTAGGCCACGTAGCTGCTTAGCGAGCTGGGACCCTGTCTCAAAAAGTAAAATGTGAGCTGGGCTGTAGCTTAGGGGGAAGGTCCTGGGTTCGATCTCTAGCACTGCAAACCAAAGCAAACAATACAAACAGCAAAACAAATCAAGTCCTAGGAAACCCAGCCTTAAAAGGAAGGATGTTCTGGCATACCCTGAACAGAAAGGAGCCCTGATAGGACGCCTGGTGAAATAAGCCAGTCACAAAGGACACATCAGGGCCTCCACTTCCCCAGACCCTGGACAGAGAAGGGTGGGGGGAGGTGGTGCTGGGAGGGGTGGGAGCCAGGTGATGGGTGGAGCCCCCACGTGGGTAACACCATGCAAAGGTGTGGGTGTGTCAGCACCCCTGCCCTTTAATGTGGTGCATTTCACCACAATTAAAAGCCACAATTAAGAAACTAAGCTGACAATGCAAACATACACAGGTGATTTACTAAGTGCCAGAGGAAATAGGGTAAGAAAACAAGAATGTTAGCATTGACGTGATGTCATTATGGAATGGTCTTAGCCTGTCTGGGCTTCTAGGACAGAACACCGTACCTGGGGCGGCTTATAAATGGTAGAAATTTCTTAAAGTCTGGGATCAGGGTCCCAGCATGGTGTGATTCTCTTCCAGGGTGCAAATGGCTGGAATGGGGAAAGACTATGGAGAGGTGTGTGAGTGTGTGTGTGTGTGTGTGTGTGCGCGCGCGCGTGTGTGTGTGACTGCAGACTGAACCCAACACTGTTATGCTGAGCTACATCCCCTGCCTTCTCTTTTTTCTTTTGAAAAGGAGTCTTGCAAAGTTCCTATATTGCCCAGGCTGGGCTCCAATCCGTGATTTTCCTGCCTCAACCTCCCAGAGGGCTGGGCTCTCAGCTGAGTGCCACCATGCCCCTTTTATAATTCCTAGTAGTACTGAGCACTCAAAATGTGGCTAAGTGTGACTTAGGAACTGAACCATAAACTTAATTAATTCTTTCTAAGTCAGGCTCTCATTTTGTGGCCCAAGCTGCTCTCAAATTCATAAGCTCAAGTGATCCTCCTATCTCAGCCTCCCAAGTCGCTGGGGCTGCAGGCAGGCTTTCATGTATCTTTAATGCATTTATATTTAATTAGCCACATGTGCCTGGCGGCATCCATGCCAGCACAGCTGTACAGTGGAGGCTTGATTTAGACTCATGATCGACATTTTTGGCATGAAAGGCAAGAACGTCATGGGTCCTGTAGTGGCTGCATGGGAAGCACCAGAGACATCTGGTCCTCTTGCTTCTGATGATGCTGTATTGATCGTTGGGGCCTGCAAGATAATCCTGGCCTGCTGCTGGCTCCCTCCGAGTGCCCGTCGCTTGACAGCCTCCCATTCAGTGGGCTGAGTGGCCATGGACTATCACTCTGTGAATCAATCCTTTCTAGGGGTTGGGTTCTGAGATTTTTTTTTTTTTTTTTTTTAATATCTTCTCTTAATGAAGAAGCTCTGCCCCTCAGCCTTCCAAAGGCTGGATCTGAGATAAAGCCAAGCTCTCATTTCTTTTGTAAAAAGGTCCCCAGAGGGGAACAAATCGATTAGTCTGTGTTTGGAGTACGGGTAGTGTTTCGGCTGTGTGAAGCCCCTGGGATTCTGTGCACAGTGTGTGTGTGTGTGTGTGTGTGTGTGTGTGCTTTGCCTCAAGCCCTATGGATCTCTGAGGGAATCTGTTTTTCAGAGCAGGCACTGACCTGCTCAGGAACCAAAGCCTGAGCCCTACTCAGTCCCCCCCCCGTCCTCCCCCCCTCGTTAGACAGGTAATGTGCCCACGTAACAAGGTTTGAAGGAGGCACATCTCATGCATAAGGCATGAATACCCAATCATCACGCCGAGCCCTACTCGTGGACATTATTCTTTGTAAATTTTTTGTGGTACTTAAGATTGAACCCAGCACCTTCATACTGAGCTGCATTCTGAGTCCTTTTTTATTTATTAGTTTGAGATAGGGTCTTGCTGAATCCCTAAATTGCCCCTACTGGACTCCAACTTGGGAGCCTCCTGTCCTCAGGCCGGATGGGCAGGGTCCCCCAGATCCCGCCCTTTGCCACAGGTTTGAGGGATGGGGGTGGGGACAAAACAGCTAGGCCTAGGTCACCTCTGTGAGAGGGGAGGGATGAGTTGGGGGATGGGACTTCCTGCCTGGGGTCCTGGCTATTTAAGGAGTTAGCCTGGCTGGCTTGGAGTCAGAGACTGGCTAGAAAAGAAGGGAATTAGAAATGCTCTCCTCCAGGTCACAGATGTCTCTCTGAAAGATCCAGCGCTTGCTTTTGGGTGAAGACACATCAACCCAAAGGCCACACCAGGGGCAGGGGTGTGGCTCACTGGTGGAGTGCTAATCTGGGACTCTGATTGGCTGTTGCTGATGTCATAGAACTAGCAGGGCAGAGATTGGCAGGTAAGTGGTTATCTGTAAGTCTTTCGGCTGGGGATGGCTCTCACTTACAGACAAGGAGGAGGGTGGGAGGGCTGAGGACTGGCTCATCATTGCCACCAGGTCTGGGACTGTGCACATGAAGCCATCCTTGCTGGCCAGGCCTGTACCCTCTGCTGCCTGTCGTGTCAGTCCCCTGAACATGGTGCACCGCTCCCCCTCCTCCCCCCGTGCTGTTTCTCTTCCTGTTCCCAGCACTGGGCCCCAGGATTTTGATCCCAGGGTCGTTCCCAGGTGGCACTAGTCCAATGACTCTTTCCCAAAGACCGCGCCAAGCTGGGCGGCCTTGCGGAGCAGCCTGCATTCAGGCGTGGACACAAAGCGTAGTCTGCGCGGGGGGATGGAGAGTGGCTTCCTGGGGGCGCTTGGCCCTGGCTGGCCTTGGCCTCGGAGGGACAAACACACAGATACCCCTTTGTGTGCAGCCCGGGCAGACCTCTTTAGTGCCTTGTGCAAGGGATTCAGGGTCGCCGCAGACAGGCACCAGCCCAGCTGGGGAGGGGCGGCTACTGCATCTTCAGAGGGGAGTCTGGTCCTTGAAGCTGCAGACCCCGCAGGGCCAGGTAACAGGCCAGGAGGGGACCTGCAGCTCAGGCCCCAGACTGGAGCCATTGCCACAGGGCAGTCAGAGAAAGAGTCTAGCCTTTACAGGGCTACTTCCCGAGCCTCGCTCATCTGTTCTTTTCTTTCTTTCATTTTGAGACAGAGTTTTGATAAGTTGCTCAGGCTGAGTTTGAGCTCGCTTGCTTTTCTCTCTCTCTCTCTCTCTCTCTCTCTCTCTCTCTCTCTCTCTCTCTCTCTCTCTCTTTCTTCTAGTGCTTCAGCCTCCCAGACTGCTAGGATCACAGGTGTGCACTACTGTACTCAGTCTGTTTTATTAGACTTGGAAGGGCTGGGATGTAGCTGAGTGCTCCAGCACTTGCTGATCAGGCACAAGTCCTGGGTGCTACAGAGAAAAACAGAAGAAGAAACAGAAAGAAAGAAAGGAAGGAAGGAAGGAAGGAAGGAAGGAAGGAAGAAAGAAAGAAAGAAAGAAAGAAAGAATCACTAAAGTAGCAAGTCCTTCTTGTTTTCCACTTTCCCAGGTCTGCAAGCCCTTAGAACAGCTGAGGGCCCCACCCACATGCCTGTCACCTGTCTCCTGGCCCATGGGGTCCAGCTGGGTCTGCTAACTCTGGCCCTGCGCCTGTAAGGATAAGATCCCCGAGATGATGGATGAGTCACTTATGCACCAGGCATTACCTGTGGCTCACTGCTCTGCCCCAGATCAGGAATCCTGTCTCCAAATTTGTGTTTTAGGGGCAGACGGGCCCAGAAACACACATGTGCTGTGTGGAGGCCACTTGGCAACTGTGTCTGCCTAAGAAGTAAGGTATTGGCTTAGAGATTAGCAAAGGCATCAAGAAAGGCTTTTTTTTCAGAGCAAGGCCTTTTAACCTGGGCTCTGAAGTATCTACAGGAGTTCTCTCATCAGAGAAGAATGAAAGGAACTGTTAAGTAAAGAAACCATGTGTGGAAGGCCAAGAAGCATGGTGGTTGAGGCCATGAAGAAAGCTTGCCTAGAACACCAAGGGTAGGAACCTATGTTTCCCCTGGAGCACAGGGCCTTCGGGCCCCTGCAGAAGTGGTCTGGTATGCTTTGCTCCGAACTTTGGCATGACACACTTGTGGTCTGGGTCCTCCAGCCTTGTGCAGGACTCACTAAGACCTGAGTCTTTTTTTCTTTTTCTGAGACAGGGTCACTCTCTGTAGTCCAGGCTGGTCTTGTACCGACTATATAGCCCCATTGGCCTTGAACTCGCCTTTCAAGGTGGGAGAGGTTGACAGGGCTCAAAGATCCTGGCCCTGCTAAGGTGGTTACGATCCCAGGAGCAGGGAAAGGGCTCTGCCTCTTTCCTTGCTTTGCCTTCAGAGCCACAACCAGTCTTCCTCCCTGGAGTAGAGGGCCAGGTAAATTATACTACAGTGCGAAAGGCTGATGGCAGGTTTGCCCCTCAGAACCACAGACAGGGTGGAAGGGGGAGTGAGTGTCGGCCACACTGTTCACCATCCCCAGCACTATCCTACCACACCCAGACCTGGCACGATTCCTGGCATGAGCCCTGCCAGGGCCTCATCAGCCCCCAGAGGTGGTGAATGACTCCCGCTTGCCGTCCCACCGGGATCTTGGGGACTGTGGCACCATGGTCCCTGCTCCCCTGAGCTCTTTCTCCAGCACCCTGGTCCTCAACCTTGGCCGACTGCTGAAATCCCCCCAGGTGGTTTTAGGAACCCCCTCCCCATGCTGGAGATTCTGTTTTGGTTGGGTGGGTCCCAGAGCTGGGAGTTTTATGATCTCTGGTTGCAACATTTGCTCTGGCTCACTTCCCCAACCTGCTGGGGATGGGGGGAATGACATCGATGTTCCTAGGGTGACCTCACATTCTCAGGCATGTAGCGCAATGTCCAGAAAACTCAGTAAGCACCCCTTCTGCACAGCTAGATTCACTGCATGTTGGTGTTTTACAATGAACCTTGTTCTTGTCGTTGCTTTTTCTGCAGACATCTGGACGCTTTGTCCTTAACCTACCCTCATAGCTCCTCCTGCAGAGCCGAGTCTCTCCTCTGACTCTGCTGCGATCTAACAGCCAGTTTATTATCTTCTTCCCTGGGGGCCCCAAAGGGATTCTTAAGAATAAAATGTCACTTTCAGTCCTTGATACTCCGCCACAGACTTGTGTCTTGAGTTTCCTCTGTGACCTTTGGTGTCTGGCTTCTCTCACTGACCATAGTGGGACTTTTTGTCTCGTGTGGGTGGTGCTGGGAGTTGAAGCCAGGGCCTGGCACATGCTAAGCACCTTCTCTCCCACTGAGCTATGTCCCAGCCCCTGGCCTGGTGTTCTTGAGGCCCACCCAAGCTGTATGTGCATGTACCCCATTCTTGTTCAAGAAATGGGTAATATTTCACTGTGTGGATTTCAGAGAGAAACATTTTGTTATCTACCCACCCATCTACTTCCTAAGTTTTTGTTTGTTTATTTTTATTTATTTATTGTATTTTAGGGAAGGATCTACAGGGTATTTAGGGTCTTACTACTAGATCAGACTGGTAGTGATTCTCCTGTTTACGACCTCCCAAGAGCTGGGATCACAGGCACATGCCACCACACCCAGTCTCAAATGCTGTCTCAATGTGCCCTGGGGGTGGGGCCAGCACAGCAGGCCTGGGGATTGAACCCCTGGCCCCTGCTTCTGCTTGCAAGCACTTTAATCAGCTCAGTTATTTGGTCAGCCTTTTTTTTTTTTTTTTTTTTTTTTTTTTTTTTGAGATGGGAATCTTGCTGTGTTGCCAGGCAGGTTCTGCATTCCCGGACTCAAGCCATCCTCCTGCCTCATCCTCCTGAGTCACTGGGACTCCAGGTGTGTACCCAGCACCTGGTACCAGGTGATTCTTAATGTGTGGCCGAGACTGGGAACCAACCAGCTCTCTGGCCTAGCCTCATCTCCCTCTTGGAACAACATGACATGCTTCTGCATCATGCCAGGGTGCTGCTGAGACTTGCCTGAGAAGCACGTAGGTGGGCTTGCTTACTGGTGCCCAGGGAGGCTGAGGCAGAAGGATTGAAAGCTCAAGGCCCACCTACAGAGCTTAGAAGGACCCTATGTCAAAAGAAAAAAAACTAGAAATGGGCTGGGGTTGGTGCAGCCCTGCGGTTGATCCCTAGAACCATGAGGGGAAACAGTGCCTGTGGTGTTTGTGGGAGTCTGGAGCGGGGTGGAAGGAAAGGTGTGGCACCCTGGTGCACACACATGGAAGCTGTGCCCGGAGCCTCCTGCTTGTCTCTAGTAGCTCACATGGCAGCCGCGGGGCACGCAGAGCCCCACCCCTCCAGGATGGGGCCTCAGCATATGGGTCTTGTCAGGCGCTGGCGTCTGACCCTGCATCCTGGCTCCAAGTGGCAGTGGCCGTGTAGTCCTCAGGGCTGCAAGCATTGGCCACAGCATAGGGATTGTGTAGCCGGTTTCCTCTTCAACGTAACCAACGATGGTGCAGGCTCTTTGAAGAGTCCACACTGTTCTGAGATTGCCTCTCTAGCTGGCTGCTCTGTTTTGTACTCACCTTGACTTGACCTCTATGTGCCATCTGCTTAGAATGGAGCTCAGGTCCCTGCCCTGGAGACTGATGAGTTCTGCCACATCCTACCATGGAATACCACTCAGCCCAGAAGAGGGAGGGCCAGGATGTAGTTCTGCAGCTGAGCATGCACCGAGCATGCTTGGGGCCTTGGGTTCCAGCCCCAGCACCAAAACAAATGAGTTAAAAAACCTGAGTAACTAAAAATATATTACAAAGAAAGGAACATGCAACTGCATAGACCAATTGCAAATGCCCTATGCTCATGAAGGCAGGAGGCTGAAAGGCCAGCGGGGATGTGATGGAGGAGTTGGCCAGAATCTCCAGGAAAGGTCTGTTCACTTTTTGTAAAAGCAAGTCTGTCTCAGAAACATCTGTTGTTTTGTTTTTGTGGTGCTGGGCCTACCCGCTGAGCTATGTCTCCAGTCCTTTTTAAAGATTTTTATTTTGAGACAGAGTCTTGCTAAGTCTCTAAATTGCTCAGGTTGTGGTAAAAATTCTGATCCTCTTGCCTCTGCCTCCCACAGCCCTGGGATTACAGGCGTGAACTACAGCGCCCGGCTTAGAAACATCTCATTAATACATCTTAATAGAAAAGAAGTAAATTGCTTTACCTATTTATAATGAACTTTAATATATATAATGAACTCTCTTGAAACATTGTTCTGTTTTTACAAGTTTTTAATAAAAAAAACAAAACAAACAGATAATCAAACATTTTTATTTTTTGTTTTTTTCTTTTCTTCTTCTTCTTTTTTTTTTTTTTTTGCGGAACTGGGGATTGAACTCAGACCCTTGCACTTGCCAGGGAAGCGCTTATTCTACTGAGCCATCTCCCCAGCCCTCAAACATTTTTTATATGATGAATACATTCTTAATATCTGCAGGTAAGATAAAGAACAGAAGGCCGAAATCGAGCAACATTGTTTGCAAAGCTGCCACTGTGGGCTGGCTCCCTTTATCTGGAGTTCTGGAAAAGGCAACATTGTAGGGAGTGAGGACAGAGCAGTGTTTGTTTTTTTCGGGGGGTTGCCATCAACCTTGGGCTCTTGGGGAGCTGATGGGTCTATAGCAAAACAGAAATGGTGCACTTGGGGAGGCTGGGCCAGGAGGATGGAGAGTTTGAGCCCAGATTGGGCAGCTTAACAATTTAGTGAATGCTACCTCAAAATAAAAACTATAAAAGGGCTGGGGCTGTAGCTTCGGGGTGCCTGGATCAGAAGAAGAGGGGGAGGGGAGTTGTACCCTACGCCAATTGAAATGTGAAAGGCTAGTTCACTGCCTGCCTTCTTAGCATGCCTGACTAGGGGTATGAGAAGAAAGCTGGTCCCCGAGGGGTTAAAGGACCAGTTCTCGGGTCTTCAGGGTGGTGGGAACCGAGCCTTGGTCCCCGGCCTGGCCCCAGGCCCCTCTTTCTTCCTCCCTCAATAGCTGCAGGGCTTTAGACAAGGGGAGCCTTGTAGAGCCCAGAAATAAATAAATAACTGGTGCCCCAGGTCGTCACGGCAACCGTGACATCACCCTGAGGCTGAGTGGCTGGTGCCGTGGGTGGCTGGCCAGTGGTAGAGCACTTCCAGGCCATTCCTGGGGACAGGTGGGTGAGGACCACACCACTGAGGACTTGTGTGTGCCCGCTGCCTCCGTGCCCAGGTGGCCATCTTCTCCCTGTGCCACGTAATCTGTGCCCCTCTCCTCTGCTCCTAAGGGTCCTCTCATCTGGCATCAGGGTCCGCATCCTCCAGCATAACCTTGTCACCCTAGAGACAGCCAAGGCCCACCAGGGGTCAGGACTGCGGCCCGAGGGGAGTGGGAGCTCTGCCTATGACAGCACCATCTTATTAAGAAGCCAGTTTTGGCGCGGTGCCTTCTGCCACCCAGCTGTTCCCGGCCCTGGGAGGTTTTGCATCAGGGCCCCCATTTCCTTGGGGTCCGGGAACCCAGCTCGAAGCTGGCCCTGCATGGGAGCGGGCCACGGGAGGCAGAGCCCGAGCCCTGGTTTCCTCTTGATCTGTTGGGCTCAGCAGGAAGCTGACCTTGGTCCCATGACCCCAAGTCACTTGGTCATGAGCCACTGCTGGTGGGTGGGGGTCTGACCTGGACTCCTGCTCACCAATGCATAGGCATAGTGGACCCCAGGACCCCGGGCGTCCCAGCGTGGGAGCCCACAGACACCTACTGGCTCTGCAACCTCTGAACCCTCGCTGGCCTCCTTGGGGTGGCACAGACAGTGCCCATGGTGTTTCGTGAATTGTACCAGCAGAGTCAGTACATGGGTGCCAGACACGCCCATGATGTCACTAGCACGACACCAGCATACAGAAGGTGCTGGATAAACGCGCAGTGTGTCCTTGGATCTGAACCGCACACTTATTTCCTGCCCTTGGCAACTGAGGGCAGGGTTTGGCAGGTGAGGGGGACTCTAGCGCCCTCTGATGGATGCCATGGGAATGCCCCTGGGGAAACCACCCCCGACAGGTTCCAGACTTCCGCGTTCCTAGGATGAGTGACAGCTTTCCAGGATCTGGGGGTGGAGTGGATCAGACAGGCGATCATCCTCTGAAGTTTCCAAAGATGTCAACCGTTAGGGCTGTTTATTTCCAAGGTAAAGTCACCTAGCTCTTGCACATGTAGGTCTAAGCTCAGGAGAAATGAATACGTATGTTCTCCGAAAAAATTATACGCACAAGTCTTCATGCGCAGTCACCCCCAGTGGCTCAAAAGGGCCGCACCACCTGCATGGACTGAGCAAACTCTGTGTGGTCCAGTTAACCCGTAGAGTACTATGTAGCTCTGAAAAACCCCAGATTCTGTTCAATAACAGAGAACTGCAAAAATCACTTTAAAAGAAGCAGCCAGAAATAATAGGGTGTGTGCTGTGTGTCTATGGATGACAAGTTCCGGGGCAGGAAGAACTAATCTTCAGAGAATATGTCAGAGGGTGGCTCTGGGAAGAGGGTCCTACCCCTGGGAGGTGTAGAAGGGAGCTTTCTTGGGGGCAGGAAATGAGCTATGTCTTTCAGGGTGGTCTTGTGTGTATGTGTGCACGTAAATTCACCAAACTATATCCTTGGGGGAGTCAAACTGTAAGTTATATTTTAAGAAAATTTAGAAGTCCACCATGGTGGTCCACACCTGTAATCCCAGCACTCTGGGAAGCTGAGTCAGGAGGATCGAAAGTTTGACCCCCAACTTAGCTATTTAGTGAAACCCTGTCTCAAAAATTTAAAAAGAAAAAAGGATTGGGGGTGTTATTCAGTATGAGAGCCCTTGGCTTAATCCCCAGTACCGCCAATAAAATCGAATAGAGAAAAAGAGAGAATGCTGCACCCCGTGCCGCTTCTGAGTAACCTGGGGTCAAGGGCGATTCCCTTCACTGAAAGCGTAAAGTTCTATGCGCAGCTCCGGGGTGGGGGAAGGCCCACTGGACAGTGATAAACGCGCATGCGCGGAGGCTGGTGCCTGGGACAGCGTGGGGCATCTGGCTGGCGCTGGCTGGGGGAGGAGCCAAGAGAGGCCCCTCCTACCTGGGGTCCCCTCCCCCCCAGCAGTCCCACTTCTACGTCTTTCCAGGTTCATGAACCACCGGGTCCCACCCCACAAGCGGTACCAGCCCACGGAGTACGAGCACGCGGCCAACTGCGCCACCCACGCTGTGAGTATGGGCTGGGGGCCCCAGTGGCTATGGGGACAGGAAAGGCAGCCTCCTTGCCTGTGCAGGTGCCCCCGCCCTCCTCGCGGAGCCCTCTCAGGTCTCCCATAGCCCCCGAAGGCCGATGGGATCTGGTGGGGCAGGACACTGATGGACGCTGGAGGATTGGGAGCCAAGCGTGCCTCTCTTCCTCTAGAACCTTCTGTGGCTCCCTAGTACCCGGTACGGCACCTCATCACAGAGCGCGCTCAGGCAGGTCTCACTGCTGGGCTCTGCTCCTGTGGCCACGCCCTCCTCCCCAGGCTCCCAGGACGCCCACTCACATGACCTCTGCACACGCTGTGCCCACACTTGGAATACTTTTCCTCTCTGCTCCAGCCTCATTTGTCTTTCGTGGCCTTGCTGAGATGTCCTTGCCCTGGGCCCAGGTGCTGGGGAGCCACAAGCCCCCTCAGTATGCCTAGGTGGAGAAGAGGCCAGTCCATTTATCAGTCAGAAAACCTGTCTGCACGTCCTGGAGGCAGGGGCTCTGCTCTGGGCCCTGGCTGCGCGGGTGTAGGACTCAGTGTGCCTGTTCCTCTTTCTCTGCAGCGACACGTTCAGCTGAACCCAAGCTTCCTGTGCTTTCCATTTCTTTTTGTAGCATCTGGAAACGAACCCAGACTCTTTTCCCTGAGCTGATTCCCGCCTCTTTTACTCTTTAGAGACCTGGACTTGCTAAATTGCCGGGGCTGGGCTTGAGCTTGCAGTCCTCCTGCATCAGCCTCCCAGAACACTGGGCTCACAGGCACACACTTGCCCACCTCTGTGGGTGCTTATTTTCCTCACTTGCCTTGGAGCAGGAGCTCTGCGGTGCCCTCCCCAAGTTGTGGAATAGAGAGGACTTGCCCAAGTCATACGCTGATTCGGCACAACCTCCCAGAGAGCACTTGTCCCTGAATCCCAGCTCTGTCACCATGGAGCTCTAAGCCTCAGTTTCCTCATCTGCAGAATGGGCACAAACCACTCCCCAGGGTTGTGTGTGAGTGCTGTCTGAGGCAACAATGTGGCAACATGTGGGCCAAGCTCCAGCCAATCCTGAAGTCCCAGGAGACATAGGTTAAGGACTCAGTGTGACCTCTGGGCACCAACTGCAGACGCGGGTGTCCCCATACTTGGTGGTGGCTGCTGGTGTTGTGCCCATGAAGCGCGCCCAGCCCAGGGTGTGGTTAGGGCAGCGCTCTGCCCCACTTCCCTCCAGGACTGGGCTGTGAGCATGCCCTGGCTTGTGGGAGGAAGGGGGAAGAAAGGGGTGAGGAAGGAAGGCTGAGCTCTTGAGCCCAGCTACCCCGGGGCCTCTGAGTGAAGAGACGGTGCTGGGTCCTAGCCGCAGAACCCAGTGCCCCACTCCACATGCCCACGCCAGTGATCCTGCCCTCAAGGAGGCTGAGGCAGGAAAAAGGAAGTTGGAGCCCACTTAGTCAACTTAGTAAGACCTGGAAAAACCAAAGAAGGCTGGGGCTGGGCTCAGGGCGAAGGCCCAGGTTCAACCCCAGTGCCCCTGCCCACCCCCCAGCCCCAATCTGCCCCTTTCAGCCCTTCTGTCTGCCACATGCTCAGTCTGCCCTAAGCTTTGGCTTTGGGAGCTGTCCCTCCCCCAGGGCCAGGCCTCTCCCCCAGCAGGACCAGTGAGCTGTTTTTCCTGCGGACCCCAGAGGTCGTGCATTGTGGGGGCTGTCTTCTCCAGGCCCTGCTCCTCTCCCTCTCCCTCCCTCTCCCTTGCCCCTTTCTCTCCCTCTTTTTTCTTCCTTCCCCCTCCCTCCCTCCTTCCCTTGCCCCTTTCTCTCCCTCTTTTTTCTTCCTTCCCCCTCCCTCCCTCCTTCCCTCTCCCTTTCCCTGCCTCCTCTCCCTTCTCCTCCTCCCCTCTCTCCCCTTTTGTCCTCCCCCTCTCTCTGTCCCTCTCCCTTCCTTCTCTACCTGTCATTGAGGGCTAAGGCTTCATGAGGCCTGGTAACCCTGGAGGAAGTAGTTCTTCCATACAGAAACCTGCACAGGGACAGGGCCCTGGTCTGGCAGGGAGTGACACAGCCAGCGGCACTGCTGTGCTCCCACATGGGGACAGGGATAAGGCTGTCACCAGCCCAGCCTTCAGGAGGCTGCAGCCTGGGAACCCTGGGCGGGGCAGGAGAGTGGAGGGAAGTTGTGGGCTGAGGGCCACTGGAGAGGCAGGGGACGGGAGTGCTAACGCGAGCCACCATCACAGTAGGTGGCACTATTCAAACTTCTTCCCCCTGCCGGTCTGGACTGAGCCCTGCCATTAGGGGACTCCAGGGAGGCAAGGTGTGGACATCAGTGACCACAGGGTGTCACAGACGTGTGACCCATGTGGGGTTCCTCTGTGTGGCTCGGCACAGCACGGGCTGTGACTGGGGCTTCAGTCCCCACTCCCTGGAGAGACCTGTGCTGTCTGAATGGCTGCCTTCCCATGCCCCGGGGCCCTGTGTGGCTGCTGCCTGGGCCATGCCCCCTGTCCCCCGAGTAGCAGTAGCGTGCAAGGCCCTGCAGCTGTTCCCTCCTGCAGTTCTGGATCATCCCCAGCGTCCTTGGCAGCTCCAACCTCTACTTCCTGTCCGACAACGACTGGGAGACCATTTCTGCCTGGATCTATGGCCTGGGTCTCTGCGGCCTCTTCGTGGTGTCCACTGTGTTTCACACCATCTCCTGGAAGAAGAGCCACCTCAGGTACAAGCTGCCCGGCCTGGAGGGGATGCCTGCCAGGATGGGGGACACTGAGTCTGCAGGGGGACTGAGGACAGGCCACTCCTGGGGCATCTTCACAGTGCTGGGGTTGAGCAGCCCCTCGTCAGGCTCACCATCTTATCCAGGCTGGAGGACAGCAAGTGCCCTGAGCCCGGCTGCCACTCCCTGCTGGCCATCTCTGGGTCCCAGAACTATCCAGAGGCCCTTGCCCAATCTTCTGCAGACAATCCCTGACATTTTTTTTCTTTTCTCTTTCTTTCTTTCTTTCTTTCTTTCTTTCTTTCTTTCTTTCCTTCCTTCCTTCCTTCCTTCCTTCCTTCTTTCTTTCTTTCTTTCTTTCTTTCTTTCTTTCTTTCTTTCTTTCTTTCTTTCTTTCTTTTTTTGCGGAACCGGGGATTGAACTCAGGCTCTTGTGCTTGCCAGAGAAGTGCTTATTCCACTGAGCCATCTCCCCGGCCCCCTGACATTTTTTTCTTAAGACAAGGTCTTACTACACAATTCAGGCTGGCCTTGAGCTCACGTTGTAGCCCAGGAGGGCCTTGAACTCTCAGTGATCCTCCTGTCTCAGCCTCCTGAGTGCTGGGATCACAGGCATGCAACACCACACTTGTCTGAATTCCTGGTTTTTAAGACCTTGATTTATTTTGCCTCATTCTTGCCTGGCCTCCTGTGTGTCTTGTGTCTGGTGTCTACACCTCCCTCTCCTCTTATGAGGACGCAGTCATTAGCTTTAGGGTCCCATCTTCAGTGCTGTGGCCACTGTCCTCACCTGGGAGGCATGGGTGAAATCGTGGCACCTCCTGGTAGGCAGGGTTGGGGTTAAGGCCAGTAAAGGCCTTACAGCAGCTCTGTGCTGGCAGTGTGAGCTACACACGTGTTGACCGTCGTCATTGTTATCAGGGACGTGTGTGGTTGGACCATGCGTGGGTAGTGTCACTGGTCAGTTTGCTGGACTGAATCAGTTTGTATTAGTTATCTACTGCTGTGTAACAAAAATACCCCAAAGTGTGGTGGCTGAAAATAACAAGAATAAGTGGTGGACTGTGGCTTAGGGTCCCTCCTACAGCCAGATGTCTGGTGGCACCGTGCCATCTGAGCGTCCACTTCCACGGTGGCTCCCTTCCCTGGTTGGAGAGGTGGTGCCGGGTCCTCTGTGCATCTTCATCTGGGCTTCCCCGTTGTCATGGAGTGAATGATGTTCTCTAAAGTTAGTGGCAGATGCTGTGTGACATTGGGGTCCAGCCTGGGAAAAAGCCTGTGCCTGCAGAGGGCTGCCCTGCTGTTGTGAGTGGGCACAGGACAAAGTGGGCACCACAGGAGCAGGGCACAAGTGCCACTCTGAGGGCTGCCTGTGACACTGACCACATGCACGGAGGCCACAGCTCACTGCAAGGGGAGGCTGTGGAAGAGAGGCCGTTATTGGCCACCTCCCGCACACTGCTGAGTGTCAACCTATGAGCTCCGCCACAAGCCTGGGCCAGGTCGCTGGTGTCCTGGATTCACAGAAGTGGGAATGGCTGGGAGTGACAGCCAGTGCCCCAGTGTTTCTGGGTGGCTGTCAGAACCTGGCAGGGTTCCAGGGTGCAGCTCTAGTCTGTGCACATTTTTAAGTCATAGGATTCTTTTCCAACCAGAATCCTTTGGGAACTCTGACTGTCACACCATAGTGGGACCCCAAGGCCTTTGCACACAGCCCCCAGAATGGTGAGGAGTCTGGCTTCATACCTGCTGCTCTGGGCGCTTGCAGACGGGGAAACTGAGGCAGAGGTGTCATGACTGGGAGAGGGGTGCCGGCCTGTGCCCAGGCCCTCCCTGCCGCCCTGGGGCCGTGACCACCCTCTCTGTGCCTCCGTAGGATGGTGGAGCACTGCCTGCACATGGTGGACCGCATGGTCATCTACTTCTTCATCGCGGCCTCCTACGCCCCCTGGTGAGTCCTGCT
Organism: Octodon degus; assembly: GCF_000260255.1. Lineage (NCBI taxonomy): Eukaryota > Metazoa > Chordata > Mammalia > Rodentia > Octodontidae > Octodon > Octodon degus. Next base: position 13,664,792 of record NW_004524607.1, read on the forward strand.
GCTGCCACCCCTGTCCTTGTCGCTGGGTTTCTACTGGTTGGGGAGATGAGGAGACCGGGGAGCGTCTCTCCGCTTCTGTTTCCCTGCCAGGAACCAGCTACTCCTTACCAACTTCTTGTCTATCTATCTATCTATCTATCTATCTATCTATCTATCTATCTGTCTATCTTTTTTTTATGTCCCAAAAGGAAATGTGTGTGTGTGTGTGTGTGTGTGTGTGTGTGTGTGTTAGGTTCACTAGAGACCAGATCTAGCACAAAATATATGTAATATGTAGAGGATTTACAAGGTGGCTCACAGTGGCTGCCCACAGGGTTGGGGTGGAAGAATACAAAAGGATCGCCGTGTGCCTGAGAGCTGGAAGAGCCAGTTGAAAGTCGAAGGCCTGGTACTCGCTGCAGGCTCTGGACTGGAACTCACTGTGTAATCCAGACGGGCCGCAGACTTCTGAGCCTCCTGCCTCAGCCTCCTGGATACTGAGATTACAGGCCCGGCCACCACACCTCTAAAGACAGTATTTAGAGTGCTGTGCGACTACAGAAATGTTGAGAGGCTGTGGTGTGGCAGAGAGAACATCCTGTGATCAGTGCTGCGGCCCCACATTCTGGGCTTGGGTCAGCCTCCTGCTCGCTGTGTGCCTTTCAGAAAATTACTGTGCCCGAGCTTTAGATTTCTGACCTCAGATTTCTGACCTCTGAAATGGAGATAAGGATAAGCCGGTGTCCTTGCCCCCAGCAGAGCAAGGAGACGTGAGAACAGAGTAGACTGTCTAACCCAGGCGTGCTGGCATGCACCTATAATCCCAGCGCTCTGGGAGACTGAGGCAGGAGGAGCCCAAGTTCAAGCCCGGGTTAGGCAAGTTGGTGAGACCCTCTCTCAGGGCTGGAGAAGTAGCTCTGGTTTGATCCCCAGCTTGTGTTTGTATTTTGAAGGCCCACTGTCTAGCACACACAATGGACAGGGCAGAGTAGAAGAAAACAGGCGGTGAAGCCACGGGGGACAGAATCTCCCATCTCCAATGTTCAAGAAAATGAACATAATTATAATTATTTGAGAGCAAAAGACAAATCAGTGTCTGCCTATGGATGGGGGACAGACACAGCCCAGCAGTGCCAATTTAGGGTCTGAAGTTCTGGGCGGAGTGGGCAGCCGAGGGCTTTTCCCTGCAGAAGGCGACCTGGTCTTCTCTCTGCTGACTGAGACCCTGGAGAAGACTCGCTGGGAAGGTGACATGGGCGTGGTGACATGGGCAGGGGTATGACTCCAGGGCCCAGGCTGAGCTTCCCCCGGGGTCTTTGGATTGTGTTAAATTTTGCTGATTTTTCAGAATTTTCTTTCTTGCCTTGTTCCAAGTGGAAAGCGCGACAGCGCCCTCTGCTGTGCGGTGCCGAGGCTGCTCATGGCCAGGCCCGAGAGGGCGGAAGAGAGACAGCGCCACCTGGCGGGCAGTGCCCAGGCCCGCGCTCACAGCCTCGGTCCATGACAGCTTCTCACCTCTATGACCTGGGGTCTCCTCCTGCAGCGTCTCTGGGTGTTGGCACATGTGCAGAGCTCCCGCTGACCCCCTGCATCCTCTTCCGGGATCATTGGGGTTGGAAGTGGAGACAGGTGCAGACTCTGTCCCTGCCTGTCATCTACTTCCTATTCCAGCTTCTCTTGACTTCCAGGTGTGAAGAACTACAAGAACTGTATGTTCCTCAGGGAAAAATGAAGACAGTTAAACAGGCGCACAAGTGCGAGGTGGTAAAAAGCCTTTGGAAATGAAGGTGGAGACCCCACACCTACAGGGACAAACTGAAGAGCCAAGCCGCCTTGCGATGGGCTGAATGAAGTCAACTCGGCAACACAGCAAAGAACCACCCCGGAGTGTGGATTATCCAAGAAAATATACATATTTTTAAATAGCCAAAATTTAAAGCAATCAGACTAATAAGTTAAAGACAGACCCTCCTTCTTTGGGCGTGGAGACTGAGGAAAAACCCACACAGAGGGGAAAAATTTAGTTTGGCCCCTGAGTGTGGCCACAACCCTATTTAACACTGAAACACAACAGGAACACTTCTACAATTTTCCAAAGGCAGAACTCAGCGCAAGCTGTCTAGTGAGGTTGTCACACAGATGTGAAGCCACAGGAAACCCCTGGCACACATGAAAGGAGTCAGGGAATACAGTGTTTTTGAAAGCTTTGGGAAAAAACACCTTGACAAAAACACTTAGCCAATTAAATGACTATTGTGCATGCCTAATACTCCTAGAACTCTGGAGGCTGAACCAGGAGGATTGTAAGTTTGATTATAGTCTGTGTGACTTTGTGAGACCCTGTCTCAAAAGTAAAAAAGGGCTGGGGATGTAGCTTAGTGCAAAGGCCCAAGGTTCAATCCTCAGTGTCTTATCTACCTATGTCAAAAAAATGGTAGCAAAAATCTACTCCATCATTAAAGAACCCATATTAGACAGTTGTGTGAGTTACAGTCATAGAACAGAATGTTATTATTGCAAACCTAAGAAATGTAACATTACTGATATTTGTAAGGAAAACGAGTGATTTGTAGAGAAAAGGTGGAGAATCAGGATGCTGAATCATGTGTGTGTGTGTGTGTGTGTGTGTGTGTCTGTCTGTCTGTCTGTCTGTCTGTCTGTCTGTCTCTGTCTCTCAGAACTTGATACTAGGAGCTGAACTTTGGGCCTTTACACAGTGCTATATCCCACTATTTTATTTTTTATATTCTGAGACAGTATCTTGGTGAGTCACCAAGTGGCCCAGACTGAGCTCACCCTTGCAGTCCTCCTGCTTCAGCCTCCCACAGTGCTGGGAGTATGGATTGTGTCACCACACCCAGCTTATGTCTTATGTTGGCAGCAGACCCAAAAGATAGCATTGACCATGGAAACAACAAGAAAATTCAACACCTTTATACTTTATATATTTGATCTTCTTGGTTTTAGAGTCAAAGTAAAGTTTATGTTGGGGAAACGTTTGCTTGAAGTTCAGAAAACCATTTTGTTGGTTTGCATTTCCTAATGTTAAAGTCAAGTTAAAAATCAAAGGTAAAACTTTAATTTATATTATTTTATATTTTGTAGTTCTAGGGATTGAGCCCAGGGCCTTCACACTGAGCTGCATCCCAGCCTTTTTTTT
>NW_004524607.1:13668720-13684600 GCF_000260255.1 Octodon degus
ATCATCGATCACTTTCCCCTTTGGCCCCATAATCTCCTTGATCAGAAAATTTGGGACACAACTGAGTTACATGATGTTACAGTACAAGTTCTCATATATCCTGAGTCTTAATTGACCTTGGAAGGCTAGGACCAAAATGTTGGCTTTCCTTGTGGCCCTCCTTTTTATCTTATTTTTGGTCTGTAAACTTAGGTTGTTAACCCTCCAGCATCCCAGCCTTTTTTATCTTTTATTTTGAGACAGAGTCTTGCTAGGTTAATTAGGCTGGGCAGAGTGCTGATGTTACAAGTGTGTACCACTGTCTCTAGTTAATATAATTAGTTAAAAATGACACGTAGAAATTTGATTCTTAACCTTTCTTCATTCTTTCATCTCCTGTACTGTTGTCCCTCTCCTCTCACCTCCTGTCCATCCCATCTTAATACTGACCCTCATATCCATGGGCCCCCTGATTGTTTATTTGTTTTTGAGACAGGGTCTCGCTATGTAGCCCAGTATGTCCTTGAACTTGCCATGTAGTGCAGGCTGAACTTAAACTCATGACGAGCTCCCTGTCTCAGCCTCCTGAATGTTGGGATTACAGGCATGCACTCCCACACCTGACTGGCCTGCTTTGATATCTGCTTGGAAAGACATCTAAAATTTTATGTTAGTCATCTGGAATAATGAGATGGATTATTCTTTTTCTAACTTAAAACCTTTCATTTTACTTTGTTGTGTTGAGGATTGAATCCAGGCTTCATACTTGCTAGACAAGAGCTGTATCAGTGGGTTGCTTCCCCATGCACTTTTTGAGACAGAGTCTCACTACATTCCTTGGGCTAGTCTTGAACTCCCAGGCTCAAGACATCATCCTGCTTCAGCTTCCCCTGAGCTGGAATTATAGATATCAGCCACTATGCCCAGCACATTAACCATGCCTTGCAATCCTGCTTCAGCCTCCCAGAGTTCTGGGACTACAAGTAGGCTGTGTAGTTATAATGACAGTTTCTTTATAATGACAAATTGGGCTCTGAACAAGAGGCCATTTTTTTTCCTTGTAGTTTTACATAAGACTGCCATTCAAGGAATTAATTCCAGAAAATAAAGGACCCAGTTTGCCCAACTCTTAACTTTAATACTTTCCTCAACCAACCATCACCACCAGAAACTCCCTTTTCAAACAATGCTACTTGGGAAAGGGCTCAGATCTTTTCGGTGTGTTTTCACTACTGCCTGTGTACAAATGATACGCAAGTCACGCTATTCTTAATTCACTCGCTCCTCCCCCAACACCATCAGTATGTCCCGGAGATTTATCCCTACTGGTTCAAACAGATTGAACTAAAAATTTTCAAATCTCTCTGATTCAGAATGGTGCAGTCGGCCCACTGTGGTCAGAAGGCAGAAATAACAAAATGATTTGAGCAAGGAAAACCCAATATCAAGAATTTGGGGGGTGCTGGCGATTGAATCCAGGGCCTCATGCGTGCTTATCACAAGCTACACCCCCAGTCCCCAAATCAAGGATTATTAATGGGAGGTCGAAGCGGTGGGGCCTAAATAGAGCTAAAGACAACTGCACAGGAAGCAGCAGCAGCAGCAGCAGCGGTTCTCCGGCCCGTGTCCACCCCAGCTGTCTGACGTGCATCTTAGCACAGTGGGGGACGCAGACGAATCCTCGGGGGCAAGGCATTCATTCACAGGGTGCTGAACGCGAAACGAATGTTTGCTCCCTGTTAGAGGAGCTCCGGCACCGGAAGAGGCCTCTGGGCGGGGCCTTGAGCATCCACCTCAGCGCAATCCGATGTTGCAAGTGGGGCTAATAAGAAGGCGCAGGAGCGGGGCTGCACGGCCTCCGGCTCACGCCCGCTAGTTCCCAACTCTGCAGCTCGAGAGACACACGTTGAGGCCACATTATGCAGAAAGCTCCGCCCTGCAGGCAACCAGCGCTGGAAGAAGGATTAGGTTGAACCTTGAGGAGAAGAGCGGGCTCTCAGGGGCCTGGCTGCAGAACAGGAAAAACCAGAAGGTAGCACGTTTCTCTCCAGCGCCGCCTATCGTCAAAAACATAACATTGCACCTGCTGCGAAGAAAGAATCCGAGTTCTAAGGCCAACCGCTTTGAGGCAAAATGTTGGTAACCAGCCCAGACGCCTACCTTGGGGTTTCTTGTTTGTGTGCTTTTGTTTCTGAGACGAATACTATGTTTATTTGCCTCCCTCGCTTGGCAGCTAAAGGTGTGAGTAGTCTGTAGGCTCATCCAAGCCCTGTGATTCCCTCATCTTCCTGTGTCTTCGGCTCGCTGCAGGCCCTGCCAGTCTCTGCCAATTGCCCTCCATACAGGCCTTCCTCATTTATAGGCCCACTGACTTGAATTCCACTTCCCTGCCACGCTTAGACGTGGTCACTTCTCTTGATTTTCTTCTAATACAGGTTGAGCATTCATAATCCAAACATCTAAAATAAAAAAAAATGTTCTGAAATTTGAAACTTTTGAAATGCTGGCAGGAGTAGAAAATTCCACACCTGGCCTCACGGGTGGGGTGATACTCAAAACACAAGTGTACTAAAAATACTGTAGAAAAGCACCTTCACGCAGTGTGTAGATGTTTATTTGGGACACAAACAAATTTCTTTGGGTGCCATTGTCAAAATACCTCATTATTTACACGCTGATGCCCCCAAATGTGAAAAAGTCCAAAATCTGAAACCCATCTGGCCCCAAGCACTGGGGTAAGGGATGTTCGGCCCGTAGTTGCTGGCTGTCCTGTTTGCCACAGACCCTTTCTGCCACTTGCAGTCTCTCCACAGGGCCCCTGTTCCCTGTGCAGCCCAAGGGACGGGACATCTCTGGGTCAGCTCTAGTGACAGGTGGCTGTGAAGGGCCGGGTCCTGCTGGGCCTCTCAAGCTGTGTCCTGTCTCTCTCCCAGGCTGAACCTTCGGGAGCTGGGCCCCTGGGCCTCCCACATGCGCTGGCTGGTTTGGATTATGGCCTCTGTTGGCACCGTCTATGTCTTCTTCTTCCACGAGCGGTAAGCTGGGGCCAAGGGCTCAGATGGGTGAGGTGCTTCCTGATGCTCCAGCAGGGCTCCTCCTGCAGGAAAGGAGACCCCAGGGTGATCCCAGAAAAGTGAGTGTGCAGCGCCTCTGGGATGCTACGCCTGAAGCAAATGGAGAGCAGGTGATTAGGCAACATCACTCAATTGAGAGTGGCTGTGCAGGCCCTGTGGGGGAAGAGGCAGGGATGAAATAGTGATGCCTGCCGTGGACTCGGCCTGTGTAGCATCTGCTTGCCTGCTACAGGTGTGATAGGAATATATAATGAGTATTTAAATTTTAAAAATTGTTACAGTTAGGGCTGGAGAGATAGCTTGGTGGTCTAAGGGCCTGTCTGGCAAGCTCAAGGACCTGAATTCAATCCCTGACATTGCATGCTGTGCTGGCTCTGAAACCAGGTACAGTGGTGCATGCCTGTAACCCAGCTCTGGAGAGGTTGAAACAGGAGGATCACTAGGAGTCCAAGCTGTGTAGCAAGACTCGATATCAATAAATAAAAGAAAAAGGAGCCGGGGAGGTGGCTCAATGAAATAAATGCTTCCCTGGAAAGCGCAAGGGCCTGAGTTCAATCTCCGGTTCTGCCAATAAATAAATAAATAAATAAAATTGTCACAGTTAAAAATTAAATTGTTACATTGCCATGAATCTTCCTCAAAATACTCCTCCTCACTTTAAACACCCTTATCCCATCCTTCTTTCCACTTTCTGAAGCAGTTCTGGAAGTCCTCTTTCCTTAGTGTCCTTTTAGGGTGTGCTAGAAAACAGTGCGTACTGCTGTCGGGTGCCATCCACAGAAAGGCAGGCTTGTCGTAACCATGATGGTGTATCCTGGCCCACCTTACTCACCAGATCTGGCATAGAGTGACTTTTGGCTACTCCTTGAAGTTGAAATGACCAGAAAAGGAAGTGTTTTGAATCCATTCATGACACTGAAGCAGCCATGGCCTCGCAACTAGAGACTCCTGAAAGAGGACTTCCGGGAAAGCCGCAGAGTGGCAAGAACGATGGGACGAGTGTGTCTACCGTGAGGAGGAGGCCTTAGAGGGGATGAATGGCAGTTTGTTTTTTACTGTAATGATTTCTTTTTTTTTTTTTAACTTATGTATTTGGTACAAGGTTTTGCTATGCAGCTCAGACGCATAGTGATCCTCCTGTGTCAGTCTCCCCAGTGCTGGGATTACAGGCATGCGCTACCATGCCCAGTTTCCATGGCCAGCTTGATGCGGGGCCAGCACAGCGTGTGGTACCGAGAATCAAACCCAGACCCTTGTGCTTGCCAGGCAGGCATTTAGACCACTGAGCTATCTCCCCAGCCCTGTAATGATTTCTTAGAAAAAATTTAACCATGTTTTTTAATCACACCTCCTGTGTCCAATCTGTGTAATCCTTGTTCTAGGTCCATTGTTCCATTTTACAGGTATGGAAACTGAGTCAGAGAGGGCAAGGAGCCTTACGCACAGTCACACAACTGCCAACACCATTGGTATAGAAACCCTTGGGTGTCCAGGCATGGTAATCTCAGCACTCAGAAGGCTGAGGCAGGAGGATCACTGGGAGCCCAAGGCCAGCCTCAACTGCATAGTGAAAGCCTGTTTCAAAAAGACAAAAGAAGAAGTGAGATAGATAGATAGATAGATAGATAGATAGATAGATAGATAGATTAGGGTAGATTCTGGGCCCAGGCCTGCTGTACAGGGGGAGCCCCTCCTCATTGTTCCCATCAGGAGAAGGGTGTCTTCTCATCAGCATCGGGGAGCTGTGTGCTGTTTCCTCACTGGGGCTTGTCCTGAGGCCACCGTGGCTTGTCTTCCTGCCAGGTACAAACTGGTGGAGCTCCTGTGCTATGTGGTGATGGGCTTTTTCCCTGCCCTGGTCCTCCTCTCCATGGTAAGTCCCATCCACGCCTCTGTGTGGGCCTCCCGGAGGGCACAGGAACCTTCAATCCCCAACCAGCTCTAGAGACTATCAAGTTGGGTATTTCTTTTGGTAACTGGGGAAACTGAGGCTCAGTGGGTCAGAATGATTTAGCTGCATGGGCAGGAGAACATGGAGGGTTCTACAGCCTTTCTTTCCCCCTTTTCCACTTAACCCCAAGAGAACCTTCCAACCCCTGAGATCTGGGCTCCTGGCAATGTAAGAATGTATCCAGAGAAGAATGTGAAGAAAATTTACAAGATTGGATCTATGAGGAAGATGAAAGGCTGGGGTGCAGCTCAGGGGTAGAGAGCTTCGCTTGTCTGTGAAGCCTTGGGCTCCATAGCCAGCACAGCAAGAGCAACAGCAAATTCAAGATTTCTGATCCTAAAGCTTACACCATTTATTTATTTATTTATTTGCGGTACTGGGGATTGAACTCAGGACCTTGCACTTGCCAAGTGCTTATTCTACTGAGCTATCTCTGTCTGCCCTAAAAATTGCTTTTAATATTTTATCTATATTTATTTGGTACAGGGTCTCACTACGCAGCTCGGACTCATAGTGATTTTCCTCTCTCAGCCTCCCCAGTGCTGGGATTACAGGCATGTGCCACCACTCCCAGTTTTGGTGGCCAGCACTGCACATGTGTGGTACTAGGGATCAAACCCAGTTCCTTTAGCTTGCCAGGCAGGCGCTTAGTCCACTGAGCTATCTCCCCAGCCCTAAAATTTACATCTTGATGGACAAATGTTAGACCTGGATTCCCAGTGCAGGAAAGAGCAGAGTGGAAAGCGAGGAGAGCAGATAGATAAAAGAGGACAGAAAGGGCAGAGGTGTGGCTCCAGGAGGAGGCCCTGGGTCCGTCCACAGCACCAGGAAGGAGAAGGAGGTAATTGAGCTTGCTAGCTGACTTGTGTTCTGACTCCCTCTTTTCCACCCTTGGAGGTAGAGGTGACCGCCACATGCAGTGTGGCTCTCAAAGTTCACAGGGGGAAGGACGGTGGGAGGATAGAGAAATAAAAGAGAAGAAAGCTGAGGTCAGGCACTGCAGTGCATTTATTTATACATTGGGCAGGTTGGTGTCACGTGACACCCCTCTGCCTAGCAGCCTGCCTGCGTGGTAGCGTGGGGTGCCATGAGTTCTTGGAGCCGGGCCAGCTCGTTCACGTGGCTCTCCTCAGGCATTCTTTGTGGAGCTGGCCTTGCTCCAGCCCAAGAACATGCGATCAGTGTGATCAATCTCCACTTCAGCTGCCCCCTACAGGTAACATCCCTAGCTTATGAGTGTGGAGGGCACCAGGCTCTGAGAGGAAAAAGGACAGCCCAGGCTTGGGGCAGCAGGGTGGAGTGTGGCCCCTCGCCGCCCCCTGTGGGTGTTGGGGCCTTGGGGGATTGCATTGTTCCATCTGTCACATGGGCACAGGAACCTCAGCCCACTGAACTTGGCACAAGTGGGTGCGTGTGCGCTCACGCGTGTGTGTTCCCAGGGGACTTCGGCATAGTAGGCAATGTTCTACCACTAAGCTACAACCCTGGTCTGATAGTTATTTTTAAGTTATTATTGATAGTCAATCCTAACAAGATTTTAAACAAAATGTTCAAGTGATTCCTTTCCTTGTCATGATGGGAAGATCTTCCCTCTACCAAGTTCCCAAGTGTGTATAATTAGCTACCTATAGTTTCTCTGTCTGTCTGTCTGTCTGTCTGTCTGTCTCTCTCTCTCTCTCTCTCTCTTATGTCGGGGATTGAACCCAGGGCCTTCATGCTGAGCTACATCCTTAACACATCTTTGTATTTTTGAATTTTGAGATAGGGTGTCACAAGTCACTAAATTGCCCAGGCTGGACTTAAAACCTAAGCTCCTGCCTCAGCTTCCCAGAGTGCTGAGATTGCAGGCATGTGCCACCATGCCTGGCTTTTCTTGTTTCTTTTTACAGTTTGCTCTGTGGTTTTACATTTTGTCTTCCCATGGCAGTTTTGTTTGTGTATGGTCCTCCTCTCACAATCAGCCACTTGTTTCATTGATCTGCCACAAAAAATTCTCCTTTTCCCACATGTGAGATTCACCTGTGTGAGCTCAGGTCTCACCACGTGGCCTGGCGGCTCTTCGCTCTGCTGGAGCATCGAGCTGGTCACTCACCTGCGCGGGGCGAGCACGGCCGAGGAGTGTGCACCCAGCCCCGGCCTGTCTGACCTTGTGCGAGGCCTGGCTGCCTCCGTACGGTGTGCTCCTCCACGCTTCAGTTGTTGGCAGTGCAGCCCAGTCCCACCTTTCTTCCCTGTCCCTTTCCATTGTTCCTTTTGATTTGTATTTATTTTTCCTGATTGCCTTTCTACTCTTATGTAAGCATTTGTGTCCTAGCTATCAAACTGGAAGACATCCATCAAATTATGTATGAAACATTCACACACATAGTAAATGTATATTTAATTGAATATTCTCTCAAAGGAGTTCTGCATAAAAATGTCATCCTCTCACTTCCTTCCAATACCGTATCTCAGCTATTTCCATTAATAGCTTGTTTTTGTGCATATTTCTTCCATTGAAACTTTATTTAGTGAGGGTTTCTTTCTCAGTTTGAAGGTGCTGAGGATGGAATCCAAGGCCTCTGTGTGCCAGGCAACTGCTCTGCCACTGAGCTGTAACCCCAGTCCTCCATTTAAAAAATTTAGGGCTGAGAAGATAGCTTGGGGGCATAAGTGGCTGCCTGGCAAGGACAAGGTCCAAAGTTCAATCCCTGGTACCACATGCTGTACTGGCCCTGGAACTGGGGGTACTGGCGCATGCCTGTAATCCCTGCACTGGGGAGGCTGAGACATGAGGATCACTAGGAGTCTGAACTGCATTGCAAGATCCTGTATTAAAAAAAAAAAAATTAGGTAGTATCCAGGTGTGGTGGTACACACCTGTAATCTCAACACTCTGAGGCTGAGAGACAGCAGGATCTCAAGATTGAGCCCTATCTGGGGAGTTTAGGGACTTAGGGAGACCCTGTCTTAAAATAAAAAGTGAAAAAGGGCTGGGGATATAGCTTAGTGAGAAAATCCTGATTTCAATTCCCAGTAAGTAAAAGTGAATATATTTAATACAATTTAAATACAAATATATGGGGGCATGCAGACATACACTGACTTTTTTTTTTTTTTTTAATTCCACAAAGATGAAGTCATTTCCTGGGCCATTCTGCAGCACACATTTTTCTTTACTGTGTTGTAGTCCTTTCTTTCCCTGGCTATTCACGATTGAACAGCCACCTCTTAGGACTGCTGTTATGTAGGTGATGCTGGGCAATGTAGGTAAGATGCAGAAGTGGGCACCTGCCCCCCAGCGGGTGCAGGGTGCCTGGAGCTGCTGTCACTGTGGCCTTGCCTCTGTCCAGCTGGGGCACTTGAGGACAGTGGACACCTTGCTGTGTGATGACAATTACAGTGCACAGCGAGACACTGTAGAGCTGCTCTCTACACCGAGGTGGGCCTGTCTGTCTGGAGAGAGCTCTGAGAGATTCTACTTAGTGCGCAGTCCAGCTGCAGAGTGATGGGGTGCAGGGCCTGTGGGCTGCACACAGTGCCTTCCTGTGCACATGGCCGTGAGATGGGGAGCAGGCTGCCTATTGTTACTGCTTTTGCCCTTTTTTTGGGACAGGGCCTCACTATGTAGCTCAGGCTGGCCTTGAACTCACTGTGTAGAACAGCCTGGCCTAAAACTTATAGCCATGCCTCTGCTTCAGCATCTTAAGTGGAATTACAGGTGTCCACTGCCATGCCTGGCATGCTTTGTATTGTTAATGTGGGAAACGTCTGGAAGGATATTGGGTGATGCTGTTAGCTTGCTCCTGTCCCTCCTAGTCTGCTCAGGTTCCTTTCCCCAAACCAACTTGTGGTTTGAGTGCTCATATCAGGCTCCTGTGGATGCTATTTCTTTTTCTAATTTTCTATTTTTTTTTTTACCATGGGCATGAGTCACTTTATTGGGGTAATATATGATATATGATATATATATATATATTTTTTAAACCATTTTTAGTATATACTCCAGAAGCATGAAGTATATTCACAGAGTCATACAGTGAGCCCCACAATCCACCCACAGAACATTTTTCATTCTGCAATCTGAGACCCTATACCCACTAAAGAACAACTCTTCTTTCCTTCTCCCAGCCCCTGCTAACCCTTGTTCTACTTTCTGTCACTGCGAACCCCTTTTTCAGTATTTACCCTCGATGTGACTGCTTATTTCTCTGAGCATCATGAGTTCAAGTTCCATTGATGTCATAGCGTGGGTCAGAGTGTCTGTCCCTCTCAGAGCTGAATGATGACCCATTGCATGCGTGTGCCGCCTTTGGGTTCTGTGCTTGTCCACGTTGGTGAACACTTGGGTGGCTTCTACTTCTTGTCTACTGTGAGTGATGTTGCCGAGTGTGGGTGTGCAAATCCCTGTTCAAGGTGCTGCTTCCAGTTCTTTGGGTGTAGAATCAGGTGGACTACAGTTTAGATAAAAGCCATAGAAGTATCCATTGAAATTTTGATGGAAACATGGTACATTTGAGAAGTAATATGGGGAGACTGGAAGACATCACAGTGTTAAGACTCCCCTTGGGGACTCTGGGCTGGCTCGCCACCTGTATGTCTTTTCGTTTGGGTAGCATTAGAATAGCTGGCTGCTCCTCTGACTTGTGCCCCACACTTGTCCTTACTGACAGCCCAACACTGAAGGCATCTGGGAGCTGATGACCGGAGGGGTCTTCTACTGCTTGGGCATGGTGTTCTTCAAGAGCGACGGCAGAATCCCTTTTGCCCATGCCATCTGGCATCTCTTTGTGGCATTTGGTGCTGGTACTCACTACTATGCCATCTGGAGGTACCTTTACCTGCCCAGCACCCTGCAGGCCAAGGTGTCCAAATAATGTGGCCCAGAATCCACAGGTCATTTGGGCTTTTGGAGCAAAGCATTATGGGAAGTAATCTGCAAACTCTATCCCAGAGCACAGTGCTGAGGCTTGTCTGTCCTTCCCTGGGTAGATTTTTTGATGGGCTCAGGTTCCTTCTGGTGACAGACCATCCCTTGAATATCCACTGAGGAAGGAAGATTTAGTCATTTCCACGGAGGTGAAATTAACCCTGTAATGTATTTATTTATACTTTAGAAAAGTATTTTCTAATACAAACAACATTAATACCTTCAGAAAAGGGCATATTGTGGAATGACAAGCCAAGAGGTGCCTTTTAAGGTTCCGAGGAATCTAGCAAGGAACCTGGTAGTTTTTGTGCAGCCTGGTATCCAGGGTCTCAGCTGCCGAAGTCCTGACTGGAGAAGTGCCCCTGTTCAGGGAAAGCCACCCAACTTGTAGGTGGGGGGATGGGGAATACCCTTGACCAAGGCAGACAGAGCCAATCAATTGCAGCCTGTGTGTGGAGTCAGATTCTTTTCACCATTGTCCTGGGCAGATTTGGATGGAACCTCTTGGCTTGTCCTGCCTGGTGTGCCCTAAAGTGGCACCACAGCAAGAGCAGTGAAGTCACCACATTGGGGACCACACTTATCTTCTGACACTAACACCCTCTGCTCCTTCTTTCCTTTTCCCCTTTTTTTGGGGGGCTCCTGCCGTAGGGAGTTTGGGGGCAGTAGAGGGAGATGGAGGCACACACCTGGATGCTCTAGGCCGCCATAGCTGCTTCTCAGCATCGAAAACGAACACACAATTGACGTTTCTAACTCTGTTGGCTTGGCCATCTCTTCTCATCCTGGAAACTTCAGAGAAATGATGAGAGCCATTCACCCATCAGTGGAGGAAGCGGATCCTGGCAACTCGCCCACCTGCTTCCCATTTAGGGCTCATGACGCCAACACTCGGATTTTCACTCGGTGCCAGCAGCAGCTCTCAGAGACCACCCGATGGGCCTGGGCGACAAAGCATCAAGCTCGCCTGTGTGGGTGCCTTGGCAGAGCAACCTGGTTCTTTGATCTCTGCAGGGCCCAGGCACACAGCAGCATAGCCTCTGCTGGGCCGCCTATTCACACACTGCCACCTGGACAGTATCTGCACCAGCATCTCGGAATCTCTGGAGGAAGAATCTATCTCAAATCTCAAGGTCCTTCTTCTGAAAATCCCAAGTGGATAAAGGTGGATGAGGACAGACCAAGAGAGGGCGCCTTCTGATGCTTTACTTATACATTCCAGGGCAGCCCAGGATGCTGGCACCTGGGAGCCTGTGTGTCCAAGCCAGTATCAAACCACCTTGACACCTCTCTTGGACAGATGGCTTCTGAGCTGCACTGCTTCAGGGATGGATTGGTTCACCTGCTTGTGCACGCGGTGCATGTGCTCGTGCATGCACACAGGTGTGCCCGAGCCCTGGAAGCTGACTCGGGGTCAAGTGGCCTTGTGGAGCTCAGCAGGTGCTTCCCACCAACTAGGGTCAGGACTGGAGGGCCGAGGGGAGGGCGGGCTTTCGGACAGGCTGGTTCCTGCTGGGGCCCGGGACACAGATGTGACCTCTGTCTGGGTGCGAGGCTGGGAAGGGGGTTATGGGGCTCTGGCTTCTGTATGGGAACCTCCCGAAGTGTGGCATCAAGATGCTGATGGGGGGGCAGGGAAACGGCTCAGTGGAATAAGCGTTTCCCTGGCAAGCGCAAGGGCCTGAGTTCAATCCCCACTTCTGAAAAAAAAAAAAAAATGATGCCGATGGGGATCAGGCCTGTTCCTGGGAACAGAGTTGCATGCCTGGGATACAGGTTGTTTTAAAGGCCATACAGCCTTCCCAAGAGCCTCAGTGTGATGCCTGCATCTCCTGGTGCCCCTCTGCCTGGGCACCTGCTGGTGGTGCCTTTCCCTGGGGTACCCACCCCTGAGTGCCCCCACACCTTGAGGTGCCAGTCTCTGTGCTGGCAACGCTATATATCCGTTATCCATTCAACTCCTATTCATCCTTCAAAGCCCAACTCAGACATCAGCACAGAGGAGCATCTAGCCTTTTCTAGCCTTCTTCTAACTTAAGGGCTCCGCTCTGCTTTCTGTCACTCCCTGTGCTCATCATCTTCACCAGCCCTTAGGACCCTGGGTGTCACCCAGGTACCTGCATGAACTCCTGGATGGAAGGACTGTGTCTTGCTAGACTTGTATCAGATCTGAAAAACCACTTGTGAGAGTTTGGGTCAGTTCCCTAAATTCTTTTTTTTTTTTTTTTTTTTGCGGAACTGGGAATTGAACTCAGGCCCTTGCGCTTGCCAGGGAAGCACTTATTCTACTGAGCCATCTCCCTGGCCCCCAGTTCCCTAAATTCTGTGAACCTCAGCGACCTCATCTGTAAGATGGGTATAATACCTTGCAGGGCCGAGAGGAGGTTTAACAGTGTAAGAATGTATGATGCCCAGTCTGGTATTCTAGTTAGTTTTGAAGGCTGTTCACTTGGAAAATAAACCAATACAGGAGTGTCTACCAAAGGAAAGAATCACTAATGGTGGAATTTCCAACTGTGGTCAGGAGTGTAGACACAGCAGGGCATTCTGAAGAGTCCCGGTCACATTTCCACCATTAGCTCTAATTCTAGACATGCTTCTCGTACACTTTCTCTTCTTTAGCATCATTCAGGAATTGAGTTTCCCAGGATTCATTTCACTGCAGCCCAGACCCTGATCTTCCCCAATATATCACAGACATTGCAGGAAAAACTTCCCCCAGGCCAGTCCCTTGGGAAGGGAGGTAAGACTGTCCCAGGAGTGTCCTAAAGCAGAGCATGCTCTGGAAAGTCAGCTGGACTCTCATTTCCTGTCCATCTGGGGACCACTGTGGTCCAGGGTGATCCAGGGTAGCTGCTGCTGCACCCCAAAGAACTGGGAAAGTCCCTGGCAGTGGCCTGGCCAGTTTGACATTCTGGGCCCAGGTTGGTGGGCGTTGCCAGGGCAGGAGGGGAAGTGGGGTGAGGCAGGAGGAGATGGGGAGTGGCCAGAACTTCCCCAGGGCTTCAGGGACCTGAGCCATAGGAAGGACCCAAGGAAAGCACTGGGTGTAGGGAGGCTAGGGCTGGGCTGGGAATCCAGAGGCGCCTGGATTCAAAAGTGCAGAGCCTCAGTGTGCAGGAGGTCCACAGGTATGCATGTGGATGCCCCTAAAGCTTCTATGGAATGAATGTTGCAGCCCTGGGGTTCAGCTCACCAGCTCCCAAGGAGACTGTGCACCTTCTCCTACAGGCTGGCTGAGCGCCTGGTTTGGGGCCAGGGGAGTGGGGGACCTCAGGTTGCCTATGGTGTCCACTCTGTCTCATCTTGCTGGTGCCAAGGGGGCAGATGGAGCCCTCAGGCCTGGGAGGCAGGCAGTTGTCCTCGGCTATAGAGCAGGAGGCTGAGCTGCAGACTCGATCCCAAAAAGGTTCCACAGCTGTGCAAGGGGTGAGTGGGAAGTTGAGGAGGCCGGAGGCCCACCTGCTTGGAGCTCTGGGTCTGGGAGGCAATTTCCTACATGCCCCTCCAGTGAGTTATATAGCCCCCCTGCTAGGGAGGCTCGTTGGTCTTACTCAGCAGGACACCAAAGCACAGAGAGGTTGGCGACTTGCTCCAGGTCACCCAGCTTCCAGCCAGCAGAGCAAAGCTTCATGGCTAGGATTACTTAACACCCAAGTGTCTGCCTTTGCTGCTTTCATGGAAACTCAGTGACCCTAAGTCTCTCCCAGTGGGGAAACTGAGCTTAAAAATACTAAATAATATTTTAAAACAATACTAGATGTAGCCAGGTGTGGTGGCACACACCTATAATCCTAACTCAGAAGGCAGAGGCAGGAAGATCACTACAAGTCTGAGGCCAGCCTGGACTACATAACAGGACCTTGTTAAAAAAAAAAATCAGATGTGTGTCATTACCAATTTCCATGGCTAGCAATGTGGCACAGAGCCCAACCTGGTGGGCATGGCAGGCCCTGTCCCAGATTGGCCCTGTCCCACTGGGAGAGGACAGAGTTCGGGCTCCTACCCCAGTGCAGTGCCGCTGACCAGTGCAACCAGTGAGGGGACATCAAAAGTACTGTAAGTGCTTACATCTTTATTTGCAATAGAGACGTGTTGCCGTGAATCCCTGTCAACCTATTCCCTCCCCTCACTTTGAACACGCTGATGCTATTCTTCTTTCCACTTTCTGCAGCAGTTCTGGACTCTTTTTGTCATTAATCTCACCGTCATGCCTGCCTCTGTGTCCTATTGACTCCTAATGTTTCTCTTTCATGGTCATTCTGACTTCCAGGAAGGGTCAGGCAGTGCCAGGTCCAGTGAATAGGGCAGAGGAAGACACACTGTCATGTGTTTATTTGACAGAAGTTGCCGCAAAAGGTTGATCAAGAGGGGGTGGTCATAAATATAGTGTTTACATTAACAATTTATTATATTAAAACACGTTTTGGCCTTAACGCCCTCAAAACACTGAAAATATTCCCCCTTGTTTCAAATGTCCCATTGCTTCTGGAAATTTCCCCTTTACTATAATAAGTCTTTTTAAAAATTAAAAGTCACAGTATCTTTAGATTACTTCTTGTAGAAGACTGAAAATAGAGAATCCCAAATGGGCAGAGAGACTCAAGGCATCATCTGTTCTCCAAAAAGTACTGTTAGCTGCAGTTGGCCATTTAAATTTGTCAGTTAAAATGACATCTAGGTCAGAACCCATCCCTGCAGCCCCACTAGTGTCATGTTAAGTGTGACAGCTACACAGGGGCAGGGCCTGCACGTGGACAATGTGGACACAGACCCTCCTTTCATTGCCCAAGTTCTGCTGGACAGGCCTGGTAGTATATGTCTGGTCTTGGGAAGTTATTGAAGACACCAAAGAGCTCGAGTTTAAGTGGGCTGTATATATTCACATGCATTGTACAAAAGTAAAGCCGAGAATATTTGGAAATACCTATTAATTTATTGAACGATAAGTCTATCGCATGGTAGCATAGAGAATGTATTTTTCCCCTGAGGAAAGAGTGTATTTTTCCACAGAAAACAAACACAGGGAGAAGAGCAGCCCCACTGCACACTTTGATGACTTCCTCCATCCTCTGGTTGAGCAAAGACCCCTGGGTCCTTCTTCACCTTTGCATGCAGTCTGCTTTGGCATCCCATGTCAGGCAACTGCTGAAAAGCTTTGCTGTACACAAACGAAAGGACAAGAGGGAAGGGCTACCCCTGTTCTAGCCATTTGTGATCATTTTATTGTGACCCAGAGGCACTGCAGCTCAGGGAGGCCGCAGGATGTGGGCCTCTGAGCAGAGATTGTGTGTTTGGGGGCTGGCACTGGGGATCTAAAGCCCAGCACTTAGTAGGTGCTCAGGACCGTGTCGGTCCTGACTGTGTGCCTCTCCTCTTCTGAGGTCAGGAGGATGCGTCTGTCCCTTAACACCCCGGGTTGGGAAGAGGAGGCACATACACAGCTGGATCTGCCTGGAGCTCGCCTGGTCTTTACTTCTGGTGCCCCTGATTGTGGAAGCTGACTCTGAGGACTTCCCAAGGACCCTGAGCTAGGTTTTCTGGCTGGAGTCTGCAGAGGGTGGGGCAGCAGTAGGGAGGCTCCTGGCCAGTGTGTGCTGCCCTGAGGGGGTGAACCAGCCAGGGCAGGTGCTGGGGAAAGGACAGGGTAGTGGGGGCTGTGGGGACGTTTCTGGGAGTGTCAGGTGACCCCTAAGGAGAGACCCAGACTCCATCAGAATTTGTGTCCTGGTTGAGGGAGCGTCTATCCCAGTGCCTGGGGAGGGAGTTTGTTTTCTTGAATAGAATGAGTTTTCCATGAAAATATGTTTAACTGAATTTTATAAAATCCAAGAAAGGTAAAAAACATGACCCAGAGCCTGCCTACCTCACATAGACGTTCCTAACCTATAGTCTCTTCTCTTCTCTTCTCTTCTCTTCTCTTCTCTTCTCTTCTCTTCTCTTCTCTTCTCTTCTCTTCTCTTCTCT
>NW_004524607.1:13684812-13720789 GCF_000260255.1 Octodon degus
TCCTCCTCCTCCTCCTCCTTCCCCGCCTCCTTTTTCCATATTTCCTCTGTTTCATATCATATTTGATTTTGGTGTTTTTGGTCACTTACTGAAAATAAGTTTCAGTTTTGATTTTTTGTTTGTTTTGCAGTGATGGGAATGGAACCCAGGGCCTTGCCCATGCTAAGCAAGTGCTCTGTCACTGAGCTACAATCCCAGTCCTGTATACACAGTGTGTGTGTGTGGGACTAGGGATTGAATCCAGGATCTTTGCATGAGCTACATCTTCAGCCCTTTTCATATGTCTTATTTTGAGACCCAGTCTCACCAAGTCTCTAAGTTGTCCAGCTTGGACTCCACCTTGCAATCCTCCTGCCTCAGCCTCCCAGAGTCCTGGGATTACAGGTGTGTACTACCATGCTCAGCCCCATATATCAGCCCCTTTTAGATCCTACCTTTAAAATATTTTTGCATGTTATTTCAAGACTGTTGTAAGCATTATTTCAAATGTTTGCATCAAGTGGACAAGCCACACTTTATCCAGCTGCTCTTGCAATTCAGGATACATATGTAAGAGAATAAATATACACAATCTGTTGGGGGGGGGCCTTTTGAGCTAAAGCCCCCCACTCCCCCACCCCCTGTTTAAGGTGTTGTTTCCAAGTGGCCTCATATGCTCTCTGGCCACCCTGATGTGGCTGCCATTTTGCCTCTTGTTATGGGGCTGTTTCTCGCAGTAACCGCTGTCCCCATCCTTGGGAGCGTGGGTGTCCTGGACCTGCTGCCTGGGTGCGGCCCAAGATCTGGGTTCTCAGGAGATGCAAGATGGTCCACTCTGGCTTCAGGTGTAAGGAGGGGGAGGGGCCGAGCCGAGGGTTGCCCTGCAGATGATCTGGAAGAGGAATGGGGTCCGGATGGGGTGCTGCCACAGGCAGAGCCACAAGAGTCTCACAAATGGAGGGGACAGGACCACCAGGGGGACAGGAGAGGTCCGAGGGGATCACGGTTCCTTTAGTGTCGGAGCAGCCTGGAGACTGGCTGTTAGATGTTCGGCAACTGTGTGGGCCCTGGCAGGATGAAGTCAGCCCTGGTGGGGTGTTCACCCACAGCAACTGGCACCCACTCCATGTCAGAGCCTCAGGCCATGGAGAGCTGCTCTCCCAGCGTGCACTGCCTGCAGCCCGGGGTGTGGCTTGTCTAGCAGTTGACAGGTGTGATTAGGAACCTGTCCATTGCCTCATGTGTGTTCTTAGCTAGCATTTCACCCACAAAGCCTGGCAAGGCAAGGTGACTTCACATGGAGCCGCTGAGGCTGCTGGGAGAGGTGAGTGGTGTGCAGCCGGTTATCCCGGTGCGGGGCAGCTCTAGACTTTAAGTGAAGGCCCGTAGAGTCCTGTCCCTTCCCTTGTCATGGCACTCAGCTGTCTTGCCCCTTGAGAGGTGAGCTCTGGGCAGCAATGGAGCGTGTCTCCCTGAACTCTCACCATAGCCTTGTCTCCCTGATGCCGCATCTGGCCCTGCCAGCATCACCCAGCTTCAGGAGGTCTGAGAGGAAGTTCTCCCGCCCTAGGTGGGCTGCCTCTGAGGGCCAAGGAGAGCCAGTGCCATCTATGGTGGGCAAGGTCCTTTTGTGCCCATGCTTCTGGCTTGGAAGCTGGGGAGCCCTGAGGTCTGGAATTTCCTGTGCTTGGGGCCTCGGCTGGGAAGGGGGAAAGCGATGAGCCTGTTCCTTCCGGGATTCATATCTCAGCAGCCAGCTGACCCCACCGACATCCACAAGCTATAGGAGCAGCAAAACCTCAATCGGCAATAGTTAAAGAAACAAGACTGTGGGTCTGTGTGCAGGGAGGTGACTGTATTCATCCATCTGGCCTTCGGGACAGGACCTGGGTCTTCTGTACGAGGTGCAGCATGACTGACCACCATGTGGAGTTTCTCAGCCATACGTCCCTCCGCTTGTCCTGGCAACTTTCTTATGCTGGTCTGGCTTCAAGTTGGGCCTCATCTGACTGTCACCATCACTGCAGTATAGGGGTCCTGGGAGGCGCACCCTGCGTGCCAGCCAGCTACCAGCCTGCCTGGGAAGGGATTACCTGTTCTCCCGAGACCTGCTGGTCCCAGCACCTGGGAAAGTTTCAGGTCACATAGGTCAGTGGGATGCCCCACCTTCCCCGAGAGTATGATAGTCTTCCTCAGGCTTGTTTGATGAAGACCCACTCTAAGCAACACATCTCAAACTGTAACCCTTGGTTGGGCTGGGAAGATGGCTCAGTGGAATAAGTGCTTCCCTGGCAAGCGCAAGCGCCTGAGTTCAATCCCCGGTTCCACAAAAAAACAAAAAACCTGTAACCCAGTGTGCACATCCACCATAGAAATACACGTCCTGGTGATGGACCCTGGGCTTCCCACCCTACCCTAGCCTGTCTGTCCCGTCCTGTCCAAGATATCTTAGTCTTGGCCCATTTGAGCTGCTGTCACAACAGTGCCATCAAGCGGGTGGTTTATCATCCACTGGAATGTCTGTCTCACCGCTCCAGAGGCCGGAAGCTGAGCCCAGGAGTAAGGTGCTGGGGGCTTTGAGGTTCGGCATGGAATGCAGGAGACACAGCTTCAGACTGCCTAGTTTTAATCTAATCTTGATGTCC
This sequence comes from Octodon degus, assembly GCF_000260255.1. NCBI lineage: Eukaryota > Metazoa > Chordata > Mammalia > Rodentia > Octodontidae > Octodon > Octodon degus. The sequence continues at coordinate 13,687,437 of NW_004524607.1, forward strand.
CATCCTACTTCACCTTATCCTGTATCATATTTTCAAGTTGCTGTCTGCAACCCTCTGCACTGATTTTTATGACCAAATTCTAGAGACTTCTCTTGGTGGCATATGCCTGGAGAGTCGTGGTTGTTGGTCATGGGTGCTTGGTGCTTATTTGATGTGAACGTCCAGGGTCAGTGTTGTGTCACTCTGTGTACGCCATGGCTATCTGGGGACAGGTAGAGAGAAAAGAAAATAAGGACTCCCAAGACTCTGGTTGGCCAGAGCCCTGACTCTGCTGAGAGGAGCACGGCACGAAGTCTTGGGGTCTCTTATCCTGGCACTGGCCCATGCCGTGTGGCTGGGGTTGGGTGATCACGGAGACCTCAGGTGGGCAGCCTGCCAGTGAGTGTGCCTCATGGCTCAGACAGTGTCAGGAGGGCAAGTGGGAGAGAGAGAGAGAGAGAGCCCATTTTGGAAAAAGGAGACCCAATTTTGGAAGGGTTACCCTGTCCTTAGGCAGGCACAAATTCCTGCCTTCCTCTTCCTGATCAGAAGCCCTGTTTACATCCAGGCTCCCCACCAAGGGCTTCCACTGTGGGCAGGGGCCACCCCCGGCTGCTTTTTAAGGCTTTTCTTTGGGAAGGGAGAGCGGGAAGGCCTGCCTTCCTTCCTCTCTTTTGCAGCCCCATGAAGTTGATGTTTGAGGATGGCATTGGCACATGACTTTTTAAATGTCCTGCCGGTGTGGGACCCTTTCTGTTTGTGAAGTTGCTATTTTGTATGAGCACAGTGTTTGATAAGCATTTATATCAAGAAGAAGAAAAAGAACTCTCCCAGTGAATAGTATGGTTTCCAGCGGGATCAAAAGAGCTTCAATAAAGCAAATTTCAAGTTGCCTCATTCTTGATTTTTAATTATCTTTTAAAAAAATAACACTCCCTAATTCTTTTTATTAAGCAATCTCTGCTCATTTTAGAAAATTTAGGATATTTAGAAAAATCTACGGTATGTTAAAACACTCTGTATTAGCTGTCTATTGCTGTGTAACGAAGTATCCTAAAATATAGTGGCTTGAAATAACAAAAATCATCAGTGTCCTACATGGCTTCCGTGGCTCAGTTAGTGGTGGGAGTGGAGATTGGAGCCGTCACACCTGCATGGGGCAGCGGATATAGCCCTGTTGGGGAAGTTAGCAGGACACTTTGTTTTAACATGAAGATTTTAAGTTAGGAGGCAGCTGTACTGAAAACATAGCTTGTTACTCAAAGATCCCAGGAGGGAGGCACAGGATGCCATACATGGAGGCCCACATGGAGAAGCCCAAGGGTCAGCCAGGAGACAGGGAGTGAAGGGAGCCATGGGCAGGAGCCCTTGGTGCTTCTTGTTGGGAGGCACAAGTGAGGCAAGGTAGGCAGGTATAGGATGCTGACCTGGAGTGTGAAAGCCTGTGAGAGGATGTGTGTGGCATGAAGGTGTCCTAGTCACTAGCTCATCAAGCACAGTGGCTAGCAGCTCCAGGCTTTGAGAGTAAATGGCCCTAAGGCCATAGAGTTATAGCTGTGGGCCCTGCTGCTGTAGCAGAAAATCAAAATACCAATATCAAAACAGATGGGAGACTTTGTACTGAGGAGTTAGAAGGCAGCTTTTATTATAGCAGTGGGCAGGGGAACCCAGAGGTTCAAATCACCAGCCCAGAGTTAGGTTCGAGTTCAGTTTAAATGTTTGTGAGTGGGAAGTACAAAGTGGATAGCAAGTTATTATGTGATTGGTTACATGGAATACAAGAATTATGTCATATATTATCAAGCAGGTTTGTACAATTCTGGGAAGGAGGGGGTCTGGGAAGAGTAGGTAGAGTTGAAAATGTCCTTGACTGCGCCAGTCTTCCTGCAAACATGCCAGCCTGGCATTGAAGCCCTTGAAGCAAGTTGGAATCACCGCATATTTTTAAAACACAAGCAGGACACAGTCAGTTTGACCCGTGCATTGTTAAGGGGGAACATTTGGGCCTAGACGGTCAAGGTTAGCTCCACGACAGGCACCATGTGCATAGTCACAGGCTAGGAAGTGATGTCTAACTTGCTATAATATGCCTACAAGCCTGCTATTCTGAAGTGTGCCCTAACAATGCCACTGTCAGGGCTGAGCACCACTGGCTAACACCGCCAGTTCTTGGTCTCTTCCGATGCTGACTGCTGTTGGTCAGTGCTGGGCTCCATCACTAGTCTCCAGAGCTCTTCAGGAATAGAGCTCCCTAGTGTTTATAGCTCTTTAAAAAAAACCAACCAACTTCTTTGCTCACACTACACAGGATACAGGTAGAGCCCACACCATTCCAGAGATAAATCATGAATGGATTTACAGGATCACTCCAGGGAGGCTTTATTTGGACACAGCCTGTGCTGCGGCTCACCAGGGAGGCCCTCTGGACCTACACCAACCAGAGGAGCAGGCAGAGTACTGCTTATATAGCAGCAGCAGGCCTGTGATTGATCCTAATTTGAACCTGTGATTGGTCCAAATTCAAGCTTGTGATGGGTCCAAACTTGGAGCTTGCCATTAGGCCTAAATTGATGTGAGTTCAAGCCTCCTGATTCAAGCTTACTGACTGGCCCCAGTTCAAATCTGCTGCTTGGTTCAGATTCAAGCCCTGAGTTCAAGGCAAACACTTTCTAGGTGGGGTACAGGTAACTTGCAGCTATCATGGTAGCAGTTCTCAGAAATTAATATTATTTCTTAATAACTGCAATGTCTCTGGGAAAATAGCCAGGCTTAAACCAGGGACAACTCTCCAGGTCTGGCTGTGTTCATCATGCCTTCTTGGGGTTAGGGATGTTAATAATGGACCCAGATCCTTCCCTGGGGAGGAGGACAACTGTATGTCCTATCTGGACAGCCAGGAGAGCAGCTGCCAAGTCACGTTATGGGTAGTGGAAGGACACAGGCATGGTCCCTGTCCATCCTCAGGGGACCAAAAGGGGGGGTATGACAACCGTTGACAAAAGTCACATTGAAACAGTGGAGAGGCAGGTACTTCTTGTGTTTCATAGCACAGACCCAGCATTACTCTGTCCAGGAGTTGGCTAGCTCCCAGGCAGAGGCTGGAGTCCTTCTAGGTTTCTATAGCCCCAGATGTCAAAAAAGACTATTTTAACAGAATAAAAAGGCACCCTCCATATAGACCCATAGGAGACTTCCCCTTGGGGCCTGGGCTTCCCTGCAACATGGGGGCTGGGCCAAGGCTGAGGTCTCAAGACAAAGAGTGAGCCAGGCAGGAGACACTGTACCTTTATGACCCAAACTTGGAAGTCACTGTCATCATTTCTACTGTCTTCTGTGGGGAAAGCAGCTAAACAGTTTCTTCTATGCCCAAGGGGAGGGAAAGTAGGCCCACCTTCCCCACAACCAAGGCAGGGGAGCCCACACAACAGGGTAAGAAGACTGTCGGGTGTCGGGTGGGTTACCCATTGGTGCAGCTGTCCTTGACAGCAGCTGTCTGCTATAAACTCCACCACCCGGAAGTAGCCACTGTTAGTACTTTTACCTATTTGTCGGTGCATTTTATTTTAATTGATTAATAATAATTTGTGTTTATTTTAATTTAAATTGAAATAAAATAAAATTATATAAAATTATAAAAATTTTATAAAAATAAATGTTATACTTATCATGTAAACAATATTTTGAAATAGATATACATTGTGGAATGACTCAAAGTAATAAAGATAATCATTAAGTCACATGCTTTTTTATGAGATTACATTTCTTTTTTTTTATGTTTTCTTTGGTTTAGAGATTACATTTCTTTTTTCAAAAAAACATGTCTTAGGCTGGGCTTGGTGGCATGGACCTGTAATGCCAGCACTTGGGAGGCTGAAGCAGGAGGGCTGCTGTGAGTCCAAGGCCACCTTGGGCTACCTAGTGAGTTTAAGTGGCAGTCTGAACTACATAGTGAAGCCCTGTCTCAAAAAAAAAAAAAATAAATCTTTGTTGAGATTAATTTGCATACTCTATACTGTACATTACTTACTAGTACACAATTCAAGGGTTTTAGTGTATTTATAGAATTGTTTAGCTATCACAGATAATTTGAGAACATTTTTATTAACCCCCAAAGAAACTCTGAACTCCTCAGACATCACTCCTTCATCCCGCCTCTTCAGTGCAGCCCCGCCAAAACTGCTTAACTGTTTTGCTTCTCTACATGTGCCTATCCTAAATCGCTAAATGAAAGAAATCACCCAACATGTGTCCTTTTGTGTCTGGCTCTCTTGGCGCTGCGCATTTTCAGGATCCATCTGTGTCACCATGTGTATCAGTACTTGATTAGTTTTTGTGGCCAAATTGTATCCCATTGTACTCACGTCACATTTTTGTGCATCCCTTTGACACTGATGGATAAGTGGGTTATTTCCACTTCTTGGCTATGGTGAGTAGTGCTGCATGAATGTTCCTGGACAAGCTTTTTGTGTGCGACTATGTCTTCATTTCTCTTGGGACTTACCCTAGGAGTGGAATTGCTAGCTCCTATGGGGACTCTATGTTCTGCCAGTTTTCCAGACATCCCCACAATAGTTTGAGACGGTTGTGGTTTCTCCACATCCTCACTGACACGGAGCACATCTTTTTGAATGGACTTGCACAGGAGAGAAGCAATCTGCTATTAACTATGTTTGGTGAATTTGCATAAGACCATGGACTGCTCCTGGCTTTGGTTCCACACTAACAAAGTTGGACACTGGATTAAACTTGGGCTCTTACACTTCTTGGGGTCTTGCAAAAAGACCTCTACCTGGGCAGAGCTCTTCACCCCAAACTTTAGCAAAAGGCCAAATGATAATGTTTTAGGCCTTTGGGTTGCAGAGTCTCTCTCTGTTGCATGAAAAAAGTTGGACAATGTGGAAATAAAACAGTGAAACTATGTGCCAATAGAATTTCATTTACAAAAACAGATAGCAACCCAGATCTGTCCTTCTGGCTATAGTCTGTCAACTTCTGCCAAAGAGGGCTTCAGGGAGCCTGAGAGATGGGCCTGCCTGGTCATGGGGAAGGAGACCTCAGGAGGAAAATCTAGGCTCTCCTACTGGCTCTGATAATTGTTTATTTTATTATCATTGTTCATGTGAAGCAGAATTGAAAGATGAGATGTAACCAAAATGTATGATGTGTGTTTGAATTTAAAAATCATCACAATAAAAACACATTGGCACCAATGCCCCTCAAAACTCTCCCCATCACTTTGAATACATATTTATTGTGGCATTCTTGCCACTTTCTGAGGCAGCTCTGGACACCCTTTTTTCTGAGTGTTTTGCACTGTCGCCATTGCCTTAGTGTCCTGAATCAGTTCTAAACTTTGCTGTACACTGATCATTTCGAGCTTGGGGAAGATCCAGAAGTCACACAGAGCCAGATTTGGTGAATAACTTGCATGAGGGATCACTGTCATGTGTTTACAAGCCTGCCTTTCTGTTGGGTGGCACTTGGCACCAGCATTCACTGTAGGTTTGACTGAAAGAACACTTTCAGAACTGCTGCAGGAAGGGGTAAGAATGGTAAGTGTGTTTGAAGCGAATGAAAGGACTTGGAGAAGAACTTGTGGCAATATGTCTTTTACTGTAGCAAATATTTATTTAAACACTTTTTAAAAAATCAATCTTTGCATTTATTGTTCAGCAGGGAGGTGGGCATTCATGAGACTCCTGTAAGGATTCATGGCAGTATTATTTTACATAAGCCAAACCTTGGCTCAGTTGTCAACAATCTGACTTCTCTGAGCCCATTTTCTCATCTGAGTCAAGAGTAACATGTGCTTCATAGTATTGATGTAAGCACTGAAGGCCCTGGCAAAAGGCCCAGCATAGTGTAGGCAGTACACACAGGTCGATCCCTCTTTTCCCCCTTTGAACATCACTATAAAATATTACACTCCCAATAGCTGTGAATGAAGTATGCAACTCAGGCTTGAATTCTGATTTTGGAATTAGAGGCCATGTGATACTCCAGGTCTGAAAGCCCCTGCCTGTACAAAGCAAGTAAACTTCAGCCCAGCTGTTAAGGAGTTGTTTGTTTTTTATGTTTTCGGTACTGAGGAGTGAACCCAGGGCCTCCTTACTGAGTTCATTCCCAGCACTCTTTTCTATTTTGAGGCAGGATGTCACTAGGTTTCTTGCCCAGTGGGACTTGAACTTGTGATCCTCTTGTCTTAGGTTCCCAAAGTGCTAGGATTACAAGACTTTAGTTTCTTTTTGTGTGTGTGTATTATTATTATTTTTTAAAAAAGAAAACAAGTTACAAGGGAGGGCAGTTAGTCCAAAATTCCAGAGCCAACTTGGCCCTGTTTTGCCGGGTTTAGAACCGACATGCGACCATGTGATTTGTTTTTCGAAGCTCTAGCCCCTGGGTGAGGGACAGAACTCTCTATCCTTGTTCCCTTTCGATGACTTAGATGCTCATATCGTGGTGCACAATCATGCAGTCACCTATATCTTCCACTCTCTGGGCTACCAAAAGATGAAAACCGGAAACACAGGCCACGCTACCTCAGAGCCTTGAGCTGACACGTGCGGCCTGGATTTGGAACCAGCCTCGCCCCTCCACCTAGGCCCCACCCCCTCGGAGCGCCATTTTTGCCTATTGGGCATCCAAGTGCCCCTCCTAGCCACGCCTTCCACGAGACCCCTCCCCCTGAAGCCCCTCCCCGTCGAGGCCCCGCCCCTGCCGTTGCGCGGCCGGCAGGAGGCGCCGCGGCGCGCGCTGATCTCGGGCATCGGCTAACGGCGGGCGTGGGAGCCGCGCGGGAAGGCGGCAGCTACGGCTGGCTGCGCTGGAGGTGAGTGTGGGACGCGTGAGGAGGGGCGGCGGATGCGAGAGTTGCCCGGGCGGGGCTGCTTGGCGGCTTCGGGGTCCCGGGTCTCGGAGGCTGCGGCCAGGGGGCGGTGGAGCGCGCGCGCGAGGCCGCGGGGCCGCGCGGGGCGTTTCCCCCGTGGTGCACACGGGGAAGGCGGGGGGGGGCCGGCTTGTTCGGTTGCCATGGAAACCGGCGTGCTCTTGGGCCCTAGGGGCAGCCCCTGAAGGCCTAAGATCCGGAGCGGACAGGCCCGCAGGACTTCCCAGGCTCGATCCTGGGTCCGCCCCTTGCTCCAGGGACTCCTGGACTTCAGTTTCCCTGGCTGGGTCTTGAAGGGGCCTCCTGGCGCGCGACGTCCCGCGCTTTCCCACCACCCGCCCGCCCCGCAGCACGTTCTCCACTTGTGCGCCCGTGACAGGCATTGTTTCCCAGCTATTTCTGTCCCACTTCCAGCCCCCCGACAGAGACTGCGTCTCGGGAGACAGATGCTGCGCTGGAGCTCTAGCCGTAAGGCGGACCGGCTCCTGTCCCAGGGGAGCCAGTGGGTGGGGCCTTGGCGGGCTGCAGAACTGCCTGCCCAGCCCCTGTCTCCTGTCAAGTGTTTGATTAATCTGAATTGCCAAAAAGAATTTGATTACAGGTGCCACCTCTGGTGCATTCCAGAGGGGAGCCAGCCTTCAACCCCGCTGGGAGTCTGTCCCTTTTCCAGAAACCAATCTGGCAGGATGACACCTGACTGAATTATGTTTGCATGCAATGCTAGGTTCTGGCTGGAGCTGCAAAGTTAGGATTTAGGGAAGAGGGGCATAAAGCACAGTGTACGTGGTCTGCTAATCCGCTTTCCCTGCTGCTGGAATGATAATGGGTTCCACATTGTCCTGTTGGAACGGAGCAGTGTCCCTCCACCCATGTCAGCATGCACTGACCACTCCCTGCCCCGGAGCTGTGACTTGAGCTTGTTTTTCTTCAAACATGGGGACTAACATTTGCTACAGCAAGTGCCCTGCTCCCTGGCTGTTTGGCCTGGAGGGTTCCCCAAAGTGTTTGTGTGACAGAATGAAAATTGAACAGAAAAGGAAAAGGCAGGTCACACTTCCCAGAAAAAAAAACAAAACAAAACAAAACACCAACAGATCTGATTACTCTGGTTACCCAGGATGTGTTCTGTTCCGTAGTTTTTTTTTTTTTTTTTTTTCTTTTCTCCCACTTCTTGCCTTTTAAGAACCAAACCTGTTTGGACAAACAGGCTGTATGCTGCATTCTGCATTTAAGGAAGAAGGTAATCCAACTGCAGGTGGCGCTGGTCACAGGCATCTATGGCCATAGGGAGGATGACCATTGAGGAAGAAGACTTCCTGAAAATCCCAAAGTAGATAAGGTTGGGAGTTCATAGGGGTGAAGGAGTTGGGAAGGAATGAGTCACTGCTTTCCACTTACATGGTCTCCTTGCTTTGCATGGTTTTCCTGACTCTGCTTCAGAATCTGGCACCAGGGGCAGCTAGAAAGGAGGGAGGGGTGCTACTAAAGTTCAAATACCACAGCCCCTCACTTGGGAGGGGACCTGGTGGTTACGTATTTGTAATTTTCCACTTGTTTCTTATTAAAGCAGAACTGTGAGAGTATCAAACCTTACCGAACCTACATCAGACGATACAAGGTGCTCATCGCTTCTCCATGTGACTTTGTGGCTTTCCTTCCACCTAAGGAATGTTTTCTGCAGCTTTTGACATTGTGTTTCCATTTACCTTCAGACTCCATCTCTCGAGACAGAGGCTTTCTGTGTTGTCCCCCACTTTGGACTAGGCTCTGGACCTTGGGGAACCTCTGTCCAGGGAGAGGTCCCTTGGACTTGAGGGAGACCAGTTAGGCCCGTTGTCTTTGGAGGTCAGGTTCCCTTAAGAGCGTGTGCTGGCTTCTGAGTAAGGGTTTCTCTAGAGGCAGGGTTGTGCAGCCCTCAGGGATGGTCTAGAGGGTTGACTTGTGAGGCATTGGTCTCTGATCTCAGGTTCCCTTTAGGGACAGATTTGAAGCTGCCAGTATGTGCAGATGCAAAGCTGGCAGTCTGTGATGTAAATGTTTTCTGAAAATGCTTTTATTGTTACTTAAGTGAGGGATCCATAATGTGGAGCCACCAGCAGCTCTGGGCTTCTTGGGATTTGACAAGGAGACTTCTCATATGTTCCTCCAGGGAGGAGAAACTGCAAAACTTGTTGAACTTGCGAGTGCCTTTTGTGACCAGTAGCTGGAACCTCTGGGACAGCCACCGTTTGAATGCAGATTTAAGTTTGCAGAAAGCTAGTACAGGATGAAAGGCTTTGCAGTGATATATCCTAAGCAGTAGGTTGTAGGGACAGATGGATGACCTGCCATCTAGTGGGACAGGTGTTAGTGTCAGGAACCCAGGCTTCTATGTGTGAAGTTTTAAAGGAGCTGGGAGTCCTCACGGAATGCTTGGCAGTGACAGGCTTGTAACTGGGAACAGCATGGTGGCCTGCTGGTTTGCTTCATTCATGAGTGGCTTGGTGGCAGTGAGAGCTCAGGGACAGGAAGCAGTGGGCAGTAAGAAGATACCCATATCATGGTATCACCTGTGGGGGTCTGGGCAGTCACATTCCTGGGTACACTGAGGATCCCTACACAGCCACCAGCCTTCCTCCTAGCAGTTTCCAGCACCCATAGAACTGTGAATGAGCTGAGGTTGGGGTATAAATTGATTGCAGTACAGTTGGCTGACTAGAGTCACAGTGGCAGGTGCCCTTGCTGCCTTCAGTGGGTCTCAGGCACTCTTCACAGAGCTTTCTATAATATAGGTTCTTCTTTTGACTCATTTATCAGTCTTTGTGGAGGAATATGAATACAGAAGGCATAAGTCACCCAGAAATGTGTGCACAGCTTCTCCCTGTGCCTAACCTTGCAGCACAACCTCAGGAACCTGGCCCTGCTCTCAGCTGACCTGACCTCCTCGGGCGCATGAGGGAGACCCACAGATAATCTCCACCTATAAACCCTGTCGAGTGCTTAGAGAACTGGGATTAGGATTCTGCAACACATTAAAGCTTCACAGGGCCATTTCCCTCTCCTAGTGAGTCCATATCTCCAGGGCTAGATGTGGTGGGTGGAATGCACACATTCCAGACATGCCTCCCCCAGTCCTCAGCAGCTACAAGGACACCCTGAACTGGGTCCCAGGGAGGTGTCTCCTTCACACTGTTAGCAGCCTCTTCTGCCAGGTTATGAAGGAGCAGCACTTTCTTGGGGTTGCTGGCTGCAGTTTGCCACTTCCCAAGCTCTCCATGTGCATGTGCACCCGTGTGTGTGTGTGTGTGTGTGTGTGTGTGTGTGTGTGTTAGGTCTCACTATGTAGTTCAGTCTGGTCTTGAACTCACTGTGTAACCCAGGTTGGTCTCAAACTCACAGCAATCCTTCTGCCTCAGCCTCCTAAGTGCTGGAATTATGGGTGTATATCATGCCCTACTCCCTACTTATTTGTTATGGTTTTGTACTCACAGAGAGCCAAACTGGGGCCCTACTTGTTTGCCCCTTTTTCCTGGCTGTCATGGTACCAGATGGTGGGCCTGCTGGGACAATCTCTGCTGTGATTCTGCAGTACCTATCTGTACTCTGCTGTCAGCCTCAGTTCCCTGTGCACTGTGGCCAGCACTTCCCAGAACTGCAGCCTGGGACGAGGGGACCTAGTCATGTTTCCAAGTAGTAGCCTGCTCTGAAGGCATGTCAGCCGTCCCAGCAGTCTACAGCCCAGTCCTCAGCTTATGTGCTCCCACTTGAGGTGCTCTGTGTGCTGGGCTCCGACACGAGCCCATCTGTGGCTGTCCCACCTGTTGGATGAGTCTTACCTCTCCACTCTTAGTGCTAACCCATTTTATTCTGTCCTCCAGATCCCACTCTCCCCACACTTTGGCTGACATCCTCGGCCCTCATCTCTGAAGAACTGCCCACCATGTTTTATGGGACTCACTTTGTCATGTCTCCACCCACCAAGAGCAAGCTGAAGCGACAGGGCCAGCTGCTGTCCAACATGCTGTCCCGGACACTGAGCCACAAGTACCGGGACCTGGACTCTACCCCATGCAGCCTGGGTGCCAGTGATGACCCTGCAGAACTGTCCACCCAGCTTTCAGCTCCTGGAGTCCTGAAGGTGTTTGGGGACAATGTGTGCACAGGCACCCACTACAAGAGTGTCCTGGCCACTGGCATGTCCAGCGCCCGGGAGCTGGTGAAGGAAGCCCTGGAGCGCTATGCCCTGGACCCCAAATGTGCTGGCCAGTACGTGCTGTGTGATGTCGTGGGTCAGGCTGGGGACCCTGGACAGCGGTGGCAGGCCCAGTGCTTTCGGGTGTTTGGGGACAATGAGAAGCCCCTCTTGATTCAGGAGCTGTGGAAACCCCGAGAAGGTTTGTCCAGGAGGTTTGAACTGAGAAAGAGGTCAGATGTAGAAGAGCTGGCTGCCAAAGATGTGGATACCATCACGGCAGGTAAGGGAGAGGCCATGGGGCAAGGGCAGGGAGGTGGACAGGAGCAGAGAACAGGGAGTAGAGGAGTAAATGGGTAGACATTTTCTTGGGAAGAGGTGAGTGGAGTCTGCTGTGAACCTGAGAAAGCTTATTTGTCCACTACTTTGCTTTCAGTGGCTTGAACACAGTAGTTTGTCAGACTGGTGGTGCCCTGTGGTAGCTCCCAATGGCTTTGGCAGTGTTTTAGGCCCAGTCCACCCATCTGTTTGATTGGGTCATTGTCTAGCCTTTGTTATACATTGCCTGCATTGTCACATATGCCTCACAGAACTCTTCAGACCTGGTTAGAATCCCAGGGGACAGGGCAGTCAGAGCCTCATACCCTCCTGGTATTGCCAGGTTGTAGGGTCTGTAGCAGTGGGGCTGTGCAGATTGTGCAGGTGATTTGCAGGGGTCTGTGGAGCTGAGGCAGTCAGAGGCCTTTCTTGGTTGAGTCCCAGCCTGTAGGCATACTGTCCGAGAGAGCCAGAAGTAGGGGCTTTGCTTGCTTACCCTTGGACCTGAGGACCCAGTGGCCTTGGCCCAGTGCTTGAGTCTTGGTGATAATTTAGTTGATGAAAAGTGACTAATAGATGCCAGAAAAATAACTTTTTCAAATACCAAAAGATCATAAGCATGTTTTAGATCAGGCTTATTTTACTTTACTGTCTTACATAAGCTGTGGCCCTGACCCATTGTCCACAGAAGGACACCTTGCAGCTCACTGAGACTTAGCACTCAGTTTTGTGGTATTTCAGATAGAGAGCCCTTGCTCTGGCCCTTGCTAACATTCTGGGCACCTCCTCAAGGGGTTGTGACCACTTACTTTGTCCAGCTCTGCTTCCTCAAGAGCCTTTTTACCTGGGGTATGGCGTGTGAGACAGGGATGTGGGGTAGCTGTGGGACCCAGCCTGACCAGTCTGGGTCCTGGTCTGGAGCACAGGGTGACACTGCAGAGCCATGAAGGTTTAGTAAAGCTGCATGTACTTGATGCTGCTGGGGTGCTCAGTGAGTTGGGCGAGGGGCAAGGTCCTTGTGGTGGGACTCTTCTGTCATTGGCATCATTCAGAATTGCAAGCAGTGACTAAGGGTGCTGAGTCTTGGCAGATAAGCGCTTCTCTGCTTGTCTGCAGCAGAGTCCCCTTTTGCTCTACAGGCCACTGTTTACAGGGCTCCATTTTTGTCCTCATCCTGCCTTGAAGTGATCCAGAGGACTTTTGTCCCTTGATATCTCATTCCAAAAGACCTGGTGTGGGGAAGAGGTGGGAGGTGGAGGCCCTGCAGTGCTACATGGAGACAAAGGACCCTTGATAAAGGAGGTAGCATTTCAGTCATTCTCTTGCTCGGCTTTTCTTCCTCCCCTAAGTGGGCAGCAAAGAGCAGGCTGGATCAGGCCACTGTAGGGACCAGCAGCGCCTATTGTGAGGTCAGTGTGCTGTGTCACCTGGGTGAGGCAGACTTGGAAAGCCCGGACTGTTCGCACAGTGGCTACTAGCCTGTGGGGAACAGCAGGGGCCAGTGCAGGTTGCAGGATGCTGAAGTTTGCTCTGCTCATCGCCCTAAAGCTGCTCTTTTTACACAAGTGAAGGCCAAAGGAAGTGCCACAGCTGCAACCTCTTAACCCTGATGGCTTTTCAAGCCCTCCCAATAAAGAGCCCATTGAGCTGGCCAGTCTGTATGACCTATTTGTTGGGTGACAGCAGGTTGCATTACCTGCCCAGCAGGTCCAGGCCCAGGCCCCAGGACATCCTCTCTGGCTGGCCGTTTCTGGGTGTTGCCTGGGCACCTAGTGCTTATAAGCTCAGTGCATGGTTGCAACTTCCAGTCCTCTGCTTTGGGCAGAAAGGGGCCCTGGAGGGCCAGGAATAGAAAAGCAGACTCAGTGTGGCCAGAGCATAGGAGATCCACAAACACCAGGGACGAGTTCTGCCCTTGACAACAGGGGTGGGCCTGACTTAGAGCCATACCCCAGGGCTCTGACCTATGCCTGGCAATCCCTACAGTGAAGACACCAGAATACCTGGTGCATGTGTACACAAACATGCGTGCACATAGTGGTGTACACAAACATGCATGCACATAGTGATGTACTCAGCTGTTCCCTGGGAAAGAGCCCAGTGAAGCCCTCAGTGGCATGGAGGTGGCCACTCCACGCATTCTCTCAACCCCTTCCCATGCTCTCTGGGAATTCAGGATACAGAGGAGGGAGCCACTGTGGCTGGTTTTGTGCCTCCTGAGGGCCTCCCTGAGGCTCAGTGTCACCTCGCTATCAGGTGTCTAGGGGAACAGCATAGGACAGAGAGTACCTGGCCCTGAAGGAGGGGACAGGGGCTGCCCACCGTGGCTGCATGGTAACCATGAGCCTTAAGTAGAAGGTGGGGGTCACTCCCTATCCCTGCTACACTGCTCCGTTGTGTCTGGCCCTGTTCTCAGCCTCTTTGACTGCAAGGATATTGCATGCCCACTTGTCCTGAGGGAGCCCTAGTGCAGGCCTACATGCTGTTGGTGCTTGGTGGTGGCACTTGCTGCTGTGAAGTGAATTTTCACAGCAAGTGGATGCTCTGTTTTTCAGGAAGATGGAAATTGGGCTGACATTGGACATCTGTAGGGCAGGCCAGGGAGGACCACAAAAGGCCTGGTGCAACTTCCCCTTTATCTTCTCTGAGGGATGGCCTGAGGCTCCCATTCCCCCAGTGAGGGAATGGTCACATCTCTTTGGCAAAGGTGGGAGACCTGTGAGTACTCACATGTACATCGTGTGTGTGCGCATTTATGTGTGTGTACACATAAACACACATACATACCCCTGGCTTCATGCTCTGGGGTACCATAACCCAGAGGCTTCTTGTCCAGTTCTCTTTCCTATCTCAGCAGGCCTTATACTGATACTGCCTGGTTCCCACCTTAGAAAGCTGAGGCTGGTACAGGAAGGGGGAGAGGGCTGGTGGCTGCTGAGTGGCCAGCTCCAGTGGACCCAACTGATGACAGCCACCCAGTGTCTCAGGAACTGTTCAACTGTGTCTCTGCACCATTGTCCTGCACTTTTGTGTTTAGTTTTCTGTGAACATGGCCCTTCCCATGCTGCTAGATTCCCTGCTTTCCACACTGTGCTGAAGGGAGGTGACAGGGAAGCGGTGCTGGCTGGAAAGTAGCCCTCAGTAGTTTCCTTGTGGCTGGGATTTAAGGCCCATTCCATGTGGAGAGACCTGGTTCCTGTCACTGAGATAAAAAAACGACAGTCACTCTCACTGTGGGGAGGGTGACAGCAGGGCCATGTGGTTTTTGTCAGGGGCTAGGAACAGGTGAGAGAGGGAGTGTGTATTGCTCCCGAGCAGTGTGCTGGGCTCCGGGAGGCCTGTCAACTTCCTCCCCTCCCTGAGGTGAGTGAGAGAGATTTTTTGAACTGGCTGCTCCCCATCTCACTGATGGTTTGTACTGGACACCCCAGCTGTGAGAGACACCCTGCACCTTGGAGCAGTGTCTGGTCCCCAGACGTCTGAGCTCCAGATATAGCTTCCTCATGTGTCCAGGACATTGCCACATCCACTGGGGAGGACTGCCCACTGGACTCAGCCCAGATGAATGCAGTTGGCGCCCCATACCCAGCACCTGTGTGCACCTGCGGCCGTCAGACCTGCCCTGATGGCCCTGCAGCCTCACTGGTCTCTCCTACGTGTCTTTCTGGGGGATTGGGGCCTCGCAGACCTCACACTCAGAGAGAGGATAGTACAGATTGCAACTGTATTGATGGGCATCTTGTGGCCTTCAGAGGCTCCACCCTGGTACCTTCTGAGGAAGGGTCAGTTTGCTTTGGCTATCTTCTTTGTAAAAAGGCAAGTGTAATGCAGGGTATGGTGACACACACCATGTTGCTCACAGCCAGTGTCACAGCATTTTGGGAGGCTGAGGTGGGAAGATCACAAGTTGGAGCAAAGCCTGGACAACTTAGCAATTTATCAAAACCCTGTCGCAATGGAAAGAAAAGAATTAAAAAGGGCTGGGACTGGGGAGATGGCTCAGTGGAATAAGTGCTTCCTTGGCAAGCAAAAGGGTCTGAGTTCAATCCCTGGTTCTGCCAAAAAAAAATTATGACTTGAAAAAGGGCTGGGAATATAGCTCAGTACAAAACCCTGGGTTCAGTACCCTGTTCCTCCACCCCAACACACACACACACACACACACACACACACACACGCACGCATACAGTAAGTATACAGAACTTTTAAGGTACCTGAAATTTGAGGCTAAACAAAGGCTCAGGATGTTGTGGCAGTTGTTTAAGAGTCTGATACACTGCAAGGCTCATGACTGAAAAGAACAGCCCATCCAACGGAGTTGAATCTGCTCTGTGGTCTCAGCTTCTGGGGTTCCATGGGGTGCACTGTCTCTGTAGAGGCCGAGTCTCTGTGCTACTGGGTTTGAGGTGGCAGATGGGGACAGACCTGTGTTTCTGCTGCATGCTATGTTGTGCCACCTTGTCATCTTTTGACTGGCAGTGGCACACATTCCCCTGGGGACAGCTAAGATCAGGCCCATGGGAAGCCACTGCTGTCTTTGTGTCCCTCTTGTGTCCTCAGGCTCTCCAGCCTCCCTGTGTCACTTTCTTTTGGAACTGTTGTCTTTGCAATGGATCTGACTCTTAAGCCACTCCTGTCTTGGCATGAAGGGGTGACCTGGAATGCCCTTCTTCTTGTCTTTTGCAGCGTATTGCCAATGATAGGGTCGTGGTGAAAAATATTCATTTTATGTGGTTTTGTTAAAAACAAAACAACCCAAATTTTTTTTTCACCAGACTCAAACAAAAAGTAATTGAATTTAAAGACTTTCTCAGGAGGCATTTCTAATTAGAGAAAATTAAGTCAAATAGGATGTTGCTCATAGCCAGTGTCATCCTTTGATTCACTGTGTAGATTTTAAAAACGTCCTTCCCTTCAGTTTCATCTCAGAAGCACCATGTCAGAAAGGCCCACCTTACCCCATGACAGCTTGGGACCAGCAGAGAGATGTCCAGCCATGTGCTGTAAGGAGCCACTGTTGGAGATGTTTTGTGTTGACACCTGAAACACAAGGATGTCACCACTTGTGTAAGATGTTTGAAAGACAGAAGACAAAAGGCAGATTGGCAAAGATGTAGCCGAGGTGGACATCTCAGGTCCTGACCTAAGTAACCAATAGACAGAGCATCTTCAGAGGTGATGAATTTAATTGGAATGAGCATTACAATGGGAATACTTGTGCTATAGTAAACAGTGTACATGTGCATTAAAGGAAACAGAGAAAAAGTGTTAAAGGCGAAATGAGGGTTCAAAAGTTGCCTATGTCATTGTTGGCTGGGGAGGGCAGTAACAAGGAAGACACCAGGCCAGAGTTGGATGGGCAGTTGCTGGGCAGAAGCCTTATACGGTGTTTGTGGGAAGGTGGCCATGGCTTTGGTACAGGGCTGTGGCTCTCCAGTTGCCTGTGGTTCTTGTTGCCAGGTGCACCTGCACGAGATCCTCTCCTCCATAATGGCTCACCATTATTTTATTTTTGTTAGGAGTTGACCCAAGTGACTCCATCTTGATCCTGGCAGCTTTCAACCAAGGAAGGCTCGCCTAGTGAAAGAAAAAAAAAAGTAGTCGTGAAGGCTGGAGAGATAGCTAATGCATTCTGGCACATAATGTACTTTTTTTTTTTTTTTTTTGGTGGAACCAGTGATTGAACTCAGGCCCTTGCGCTTGCCAGGGAAGCACTTATTCCACTGAGTGATCTCCCTGGCCCATAATATACTATTTTTAAAGTTCATTTCTCTAAAGAGGTTTATGAGGTTAAAGGCAAGGCCTAATCAGAACTGGAGAAGGGGTCTTCCAGATAATGATTTCCTAGTGACTTAAATGAGAAAGTTCTCTTTCATTTGCTGGCAAATATTCATTGAATGGCCACTTTGTGATAGGTACTTGACTAGGTGCTAGGTAGGAGTAGAGAACAGCTGATGGCTAGGTGTGTTGTTGTTATGGTTTGTATCTAGTTGTCCCCACAAAGCCTCATGCAGTCATGGGGCAGGGACTTTTAGGTTTGAGACTAACTCATGATCCACTGGGATTATGGGTCTTAGTACTGCTGGAAGTATGGGTGTGTGTTCCTTCCCCAGCCTGGGGTGATAGCCTCAATGCAATTTAAGGGAGACAGACTTCCTCTTTCTTTTGCCATTTTTGCTGTTCTGCTGTCTTGAACTGCTAGCCTCTGCCATGTGCCTCTCTACCTTGGATCCAGCTGAGTGTGGACTGAAACCTCCAGTACCTGTGAGCTAAATAAACCTTTCCTTTGTAGGGCCAGCCAAATAGCTCAGCGGATTAAAGTGCCTGCAAGCAGTTCAATCCCCAGGCTTGCCATGCCAGCCCCACCCCCAGGGCACAGAGGGCAATTGAGACTGGGGGTGGTGGCACTTGCCTGAAATCCCAGTACTTGGGAGGCGGTAAACAGGAGAATAACTACAAGGCTGATTTAGTAGTGAGACACTGAACACCCTGTAGACCCTTTCTTAAAATACAGGGAAAAATAAATAAATTAAAAAAACTTTCCTTCTTTCATTTTGGGTATGAGGTATTTATTTGTCCACACAATTAGAGAAGAGTAACTGAGACAGGTGTCACATTATAGTAATCCCAGCTTCTGGGGATGTAGTTGGAAGGATTTTATTTTTGGCTGGCTCAGGATGCCTTAAGGGCAGGTCTAGTAAGGCATGAGGAGCTGGGGATCAAACCCCAGTATCCTGCACCTGTGACTGCATTTGCATAGCAGGTGCTTAAACAACTGAGCTAACAGGCAGGCCCCCCTGGGGATGTAGTTGAACAGTAGAGTGCCTGCCTAGCATTTTTGAGGTCTTGGATCTAATCCTCAGACCTCCCTTTGCTCCCCACAAAACTATACAAAATCTGCTAACAAAATAATCATATAATCTTCGGTCTAAGAATCTAGCAAGCAATAAAGACAAGGATATAACTCAAAACATAATTACAAATTGTTTTATGTACTATGAAAAGCATAGATGCTAATTTAGAGTAAGGTGAGGAGGCTCTGTCTGAGCAGATGAACTTTAAACCAGTGTCAGAGATTGACAGCGGGGTACAGTTGTTGGGATGGGAGAGCATTCTGGCTGAGGGAACAGGATTGTGCAGAGACCTGGGGATGGGAGAGAATGAAACAGGTTCAGGGCGAAGAAAGAAGGCCATTGTAGCTGGAGACTAGCAGGACGGAGGCAGGTGAGACCCGGCAGTCAGGAAGATCACCCTGGGCTGTTAGGTACTTTAGGTTGCTTTCTTTTTCTTTTTCTTTTTCTTTTTCTTTTTTTCTTTCTTTCTTTTTTATTTCTTTCTTTTTTTTTTTTTTTTGGTGGTCTTGGGAATCGAACCCAGGGCTTTCACTAAACTACATGACCAGCCCATTTTTAATTTTTTATTTTGAAACAAGGCCTCCCAAGTTGCCTAGGCTTGAAGTTGGTGATTCTTCTGCCTCAGCCTTCCAGAGTGTTGTGATGGCGGGTGTATATTATGACATCTGGCTTACTGTTTATTTATTTTTGTGGTGCTGGGAGCTATTTTGATTTTAGACTAAATGTAATAGGAGACCATTGAAGGAGTTTAAAAAAAAAAAAACTAGTCTGGCTCCGAGGTGCAGAATGTGTTGAGAAAGTCAGTAACAGCTGTTTAAGTGATCATAGAACTCTATGCAGGGTTGCTGGTGGCCCTGACTACTGTTATGGGGAAACAAGTCAAGGATTCCAAAAGTGTTTTGAAGGTAGAAACCACATGAATTGTGAACGAACTGGATGTGGAGGATGAGGAAGAGGGAGACATCAAGCAGGACTTCCAGGGTTCTGAGTAAGTGGAGATGCCATTTCCTGAAATGGAGACTACTGAGACAAAAGTAAGTTATGGGGAAAATAGTTTTCTTTAAATTATGTGAAGCTGAGACATCTCAGTGGAGGGGGAAGCATGGTAGTCAGACAGTATAGATCTGATGCTCAGAAAGGAGCCTGATTATGAACACTTTGAGTAGGTGACATGTAAGGACATGAAAACTGATAGATGACCTTGGTAATGAATGTATGTGCATTGTGAAGTAGTGAGGGCTTAGTGTGGAAACTGGAGGGTCTGCAACATTTAGAGGGGGAAACTGCAAAAGACTGAGGAGTGGCCGGAGATGTAAAGACAACACCAAGTGTGCTGTCACAGGGGCCAGCATGGGGCTTCTATAGGTCAGAAAAGATGCAGATCATTGGGTTGACTGGATTGGGCAACATGGAGGTCACCAAGGTACTTTCTAATATCAGGAGTTTGTTTGTTTGTTTATTTGAATGTTGCACATGTAAACTGAACTGAAATGGGTGAAATGTAGGTTTTAAATTTCTGCTAATATGTAAGGTTAAGTATCCTGGAAAATCTTTGAATAAACAGGAAGTGCATCTTTTAAGCATAGGTGATTGCTCAAAACAAATACAATTTCTAGGGATGAAAAAAGGAAGTATCTTTTTTTGGGGGGTTGCAGGGTCTCACTACGCAGCTGGACTCGTGGTGATCCTCCTGTGTTCAGCCTCTAGCGCTGGGGTTACAGGCATGCGACACCATGCCTGGACTCCACCTCCGGCTCAGCAAGCCCGGTGGGTGGGGCAGGTGTGGATTGTGGTGCCAGGGATCAATCCCTGGCCCCTGGGATTGCCTAAGCATGCACTTAGTCAACTGAGCTATCTCGCCAGCCCTGAGGAAGCATCTTAAAGCCACAGAACTGTATCATATTCTGAACCTGTCATTGTGCTGGAGGTATTTGTCAAGTCTTGGCAGTAAGAGACTTATGCTGAAGAGCTGCCCCCAAAGAGAGAGAAAGCTCCTGGGACTTTAAAAGAGAGTTAGGACCGAGAAGCCTCTCTCTATACGGTTAGAATCCTCTAAAATTCAAATTGGAGGGAAAAGATAAAAAGAATCTATTACTGGGCAAAGGATGAGTTCTCTTTCTTGACTTGGGCTTGACTCTTCCTTAGAATTGAAAACCAGTTTTATTTTTTTCCTCACATTTTTGGGGGTTTGAAATTGTACCACCATTATTTGGATAATCCCCTGGAATGAGAATTACATTACAGTTCCATTTGATAGAGCACAAGGGCATCTGGAGGACATAAAAAGCAGGACCCTCTAGACCCTCTTTGGCAGGCCACATCTTCTAGACATGTATCCCAAACTTGACCGGAAATGAGCTCAAGATCCAAAATTACAAGACACAAGAAGTCTTGCCACCTTCAGGTGTCGATGGAAGACAACAAACCATACAACTAAATTTTCAAGAACATTAGGAATGAGAAACATTGGTTATAGAACATTAAATAGGTATGTTTAATATATTTAAAGAAAATATAGAACAAAATGTCATAAAAAAAAAAAAAGTTTATTGTTTGCCTGGCAAGCACACAGACCCGAGTTTGATCCCTGGTACCCAAGCGGCTCTGGCCCCAGAATCCAGGGCACGCTGTGCCGTGCCAGCCCTGAAACTGGGCGTGGTGGCGCACGCCTGTAATCCCAGCGCTGGGGAGGCTCAAACAAGAGGTTCACTCTGAGTCCGGGCTGTGTAGAGAGACCCTGTATTAAATAAATGAATAATTTAAAAAATATTTTTAAAGAAAAAGTAATGGTGGGCTGGCCAAATAGCTCAGCGGATTAAAGCGCAGGTGCAGGGGCTAGAGGTTCAATCCCCCGGGCCTGCCCCACCAGCCCCGCCCCGGGGTGCACTGAGACAGCAATTGAGACAGGGCATGGTGGTGTGCGCCTGTAATCCCAGCACTTGGGAGGCCGTAAACAGGCGTATCACTACGAGTCTGATCTAGTAGTGAGACCCTGAGCACCTTGTAGACCCATCCCTAATATACTGGAAAAAAAATAGTAATGGTTCCACTAATAAGAATGTTACGTAAATCAACTCTTCAATGATTCTTCAACAGCAGAATGTATACAGCGCAGAGGGTGCTGGGAGATGGCAGCACAGGTGTGGGGAGGTCTGCTGTGTCTCTGGGAAGGGACGTGGGTGTGCCGAGCAGCGTGGGGGTCTGGAGGCCAGAGCGTGAAAAGCGCGGCCCTTCCAGGACGCAGAGAGCGGCGCACGGGCTGCGCAGTGGCGGGTTCTGGGACGCGTGTGTTCTGCGTCGACGGGGGAGGACACGGGCGCCGACGTGCGCAGGGCCCGCGCGTCCGTTTTCTCCGGGCGCGGGTGGGCCGCGGTGGCCTCTGCAAGGTGCACTGAGCGCAGGCTTTAGGCCGAAGCGCCTCCTGTCGCCTCCCCGCCTTCGCGAGGCCGGACGCATGCGCGCGCGTGCGCAGTCCGTTCTGGACGCCGCCAGCGGCCGGCGCCATGTTGGCCCCCAGTGGCAGGCTGGCCAGCGCTTGAGGCGTCCGCACGCAGCGCTGGGCCGCGGGAGCCCGGCCCTCCCGCCCACCGGGCATGAGCCGGGCGGCGGCTGCCCGGGTCCGCCCGCGCTAGGGAGGATGCCTTTGGCGGCGGCCACCCCGGGAGCCTTGCCGCAGGAGCGCCTCGGCCTCTCCGCGGCCATCAGCCTGGCCGCCCCCAGGGACGCTGACCGCGAGCTCACCCAGAGGCTCATCGAGACCCTGCAGCCTTTCGGGGTGTTCGAGGAGGAAGAGGAGCTGCAGCGCAGGACATTAATTTTGGAAAAGTTGAACAATCTGGTGAAGGAATGGATAAGAGAAATTAGCCAAAGCAAAAACCTTCCTCAAGCTGTCATTGAAAATGTTGGGGGAAAACTTTTCACGTTCGGCTCTTACAGACTAGGAGTCCACACAAAAGGTGCCGATATAGATGCGCTGTGTGTTGCCCCGAGACATGTTGATCGAAGCGACTTTTTCACCTCATTCTATGAGAAATTGAAACTACAGGAAGAAGTCAAAGATTTAAGGGCAGTTGAGGAGGCATTTGTACCAGTTATCAAACTGTGTTTTGCTGGGATAGAAATTGATATTTTGTTTGCAAGGTTAGCATTGCAGAATATTCCAGAAGATTTGGACCTAAGAGATGACAGTTTGCTTAAAAACTTAGATATTAGATGTATAAGAAGCCTTAACGGTTGCCGGGTAACTGATGAAATTTTACATCTAGTACCAAACATCGACAACTTCAGGTTAACTCTGAGAGCCATCAAATTGTGGGCCAAATGCCACAATATCTATTCCAATATATTAGGTTTCCTCGGTGGTGTTTCCTGGGCTATGCTAGTAGCAAGAACTTGCCAGCTTTATCCAAATGCAGTAGCATCGACTCTTGTACGTAAATTTTTCTTGGTGTTTTCTGAATGGGAGTGGCCAAACCCAGTGTTATTGAAAGAGCCTGAAGAACGGACTCTTAATTTGCCAGTGTGGGACCCACGGGTAAATCCCAGTGATCGATACCATCTTATGCCTATAATTACACCTGCATATCCACAGCAGAACTCCACATACAATGTGTCTGTTTCAACCAGGATGGTCATGATTGAGGAGTTTAAGCAAGGACTTGCTATCACACATGAAATTTTGCTGAATAAAGCAGAGTGGTCCAAACTGTTTGAGGCTCCAAGCTTCTTTAAAAAGTACAAGCATTATATTGTACTTCTGGCAAGTGCACCAACAGAAAAACAACATCTAGAATGGGTAGGCTTGGTGGAATCAAAGATCCGCATCTTGGTTGGGAGCTTGGAGAAAAATGAATTTATTACCCTGGCACATGTGAATCCCCAGTCATTTCCAGCACCCAAAGAAAATCCTGACAAGGAAGAGTTTAGCACAATGTGGGTGATTGGGTTAGTGTTAAAAAAGCCAGAAAACTCCGAAATTCTCAATCTTGATCTCACCTATGATATTCAGTCTTTCACAGATACAGTTTATAGGCAAGCAATACATAGTAAGATGTTTGAGGTGGATATGAAAATTGCTGCAATGCATTTAAGAAAAAAGGAACTTCATCAACTACTTCCTGATCATGTTCTTCAGAAAAAGGAAACACACTCAGCAGAAGATGTAAGGTTGACAGCCGTGGATGACAGCAGCCTCTGCTTGTCTGTAGACAGTGAAAACATCTTAGTGCCTTCACCTCCTGGCACTCAGGACAGACATAGCCCTGCTTTGGCTGTAGTGGCAGCATCTGTGACCAATATGCAGGCTCCTGAAGTTTCTCTGCAGCAGATGAATCCCAGTGAAAGCTCAGGGGTTGCACTGAGTGAAAGCATTCCTCAAACTCCCTCACAGCCTACAATTTCTCCACCACCAAAGCCCACAGTCACCAGAGTTGTTCCTTCAACACATCTGGTAAACCACCCTCCTAGACCTTCAGGAAATGCAGCAACAAACATATCTAATCCCATAGTAGGAGTTTAGAGGACATCTCATCTTATAAAGAAGCAAATGCCAAGAAAACCAAAGCCAAAAGGGAAAAACCAGACAGATAAGCACAGCTCAGAAACTGTGTAGACAGCAACTTATTTGCTGGCTTCCCGGGAAACATCCAGCACAGATAGATCCAGGATCACAGCTCTCACTGCAGATTCTGTTCCTGCTACCAGGAATTCACTGAAACATTGAGTGGATAGAAACAACCCCAAGGGCCCACAAACAGTTTCTGCCAACTCAGCCTGTTTTTAGATGATACAGAAGGAATGTGAGGGTATCAGACTAGATAAGACTCAGAGTAGATTTATGTTCACTTTGGTAACATCTTTTATGGCCAAATCTTGGCCAGAAGTCCAGATTAGCATATTAAGCTATAAGTACTTTTATTAATGCCTCAAATTATTAATGTGTCAGCAACATTCACATTAACTACTTCAATGGACTATTACTCGTTAGGGGGGGAAAACTCTAGCTATATTTATAGCCATGACTAACTTCTGTACTAAATTCATGTTTGATGAATTGTTGGGACAATTTGCAATACAAACTAGTATCAGAATTCCTTATACTAATGATGTACTTTATGCATTTTTAAAGTTAAGAACTAGAACTAATTTTGGATTTTAACTTGGTGAATTTTAGTTTTTTAAAATTTTTTTTCCTGAAGTGGTTTCTTCACTATTAATCTTAAACTTAGAGACTGTTGGACAGTGGTGTAATATACTTCAGAGAAAGCACAAAAGTAACTTTAGCTCAGTCCTGCTGAGATAGCTGCAATGCTTTAAAATGTAATGTCAACCCTTCGGATATATATTTGACATCAAAACAGTAATTTCTGTCTTTAGTTTTGATAGGACATGATCAAGAAATAACACATGGGTTTTGCCTATAGGATTACTTTAGACAGTGTATAATCAGCAACCCAGTGTTGTCTTTGAGCTTACAAAGCTCCAGAGTCTTGTCTTCAATCATTTCATCCGAAAGCAAAGAGCTTTTTGCCTTTACCCTCTTCTGTTTGCTATGTGTTGCAAGGTATGCTTGTTTGTTGTTTTGTTAAAAAAATCCAGGGTACTAGTATTTTCTAAACCATGATGTGAAATCAGCAGTCTTGTGCCCACATAGCACAAAACAAATTTGGATTTTATGGCTAACATTTTAGTAAAACTTCATTAAATGTAATGACTGTAAAATATATTGCTGTTCTATGATGGCCATTTGATCACTAAAGGTGGAAAGTTTTACAAATTCCACAGGATATCTGCTTTATAAGAAAGCTGATTTCCAATTTTAAATGTGGGCAAACCATTTTCTGCACAGATTTTAAACCAATTTTTAATGCCTTAGCAGAATTCATTAATTTTATCTGAGTCATGTAAAAATTTTTAATAAGCTTGGCATCTAATTGGCTTTTTATGGTTTTGTTTTATTCTATCATCAATTAAGAATACTTTAAAAAAATCCCTCATAGTAGAGCAGCAGAACCTCCACGTTTAGAAACCATGAGGGACAACAGATGTAGACAGGTGAAACAGTCCTACAATGGACACAGCAGCTGAACAGCCTCCCCAGGTAACCTGGCTCTGTCTCTGCACACTCCCAACCGTGTGCCTTTATACCATATCTGCATTTTTTCATATTAAGCAGCAATTACTTTCCCCTTTCCTAGATTAATTTTCCAAAGTTGAAGTATAGTCTTTTTTTTCTTTTAAGCTATGCAGTAATTGAGATGTTCTGATGCTAGTGTATACTGTTTATGTTTCTCAGACTTTTGCCCTGTGCAGTCACCTAACCCTTCCACCACAAGAATCAGGTGAAATGTGCACAGCCTTTGTATTTTCAGTAGCTCTGTGTTTGGTTGAACTTCCCAGGCACAAATTTAGTTTTGCCAATTTGTTTATACATTGGAAAAATTTGTTTAACTGTTTAATGTAACTGTACTTGTTTTACCAAGCTGGAAACTTGGGACTTTTTAATTCTAGTTATTATTGCCTATCAGATTATTTTTTCATGTGATGTATGTCATGTCTCATGACTGGAGTTTGCTTTGTTATGTAATATCTGTACTCCTTGTATTTTCAAGCACTATTTTGAAAACAGATAATGTATTTCTCCATTACAAGCACAATAAAAATAAATGGCAAATAAATAAAATGAAATTAAAATGCTGGACAGTAATGCTTAAATCTAATAATAAGAATTTAGATGTTATCACATTGTTCCAGAGGAAAGTAGAGACGCTGATGAATTCTTTAGCTTTAAGTTTAAAATTAACATTTTCCCTAATATGGAAAGAATTAAAATTTTAAATCCATAAAGATTTAAAAGTGGAGGTAAAAAATACTCCTTCTAAAAGTGGAAGTAAAACAATGTAAAAGCAGGAAAGAGAAAACAGTAACAACAACAACAAGGTGGGGGGAGGTGGAAGAAAATACTAATGTGGTAGAAACAAAACCAGATTCCTATGTTGCTATAATTGGTGGACAAATTTTTGGACAAAATTTTGTTTTGGCGGAACTGGGAATTGAACTCAGGCCCTTGTACTTGCCAGGCAAGCACTTATTCTACTGAGTTATCTCCCTGGCTGCTGTTTTAAGAAACACATTCAATGAGTTCAGTCCTGGTTCCACCAAAAAAAAAAAAAAAAAAAAGGAACACATTCAAAATGTAAGTCATGAAAATGAGGAGAATAAGCTAAGAAAAAGAGGCTGGCACGTTGCCAATATTAAACATTTCACAATAAATGGAATTCTGAGGACAAAAAACCAATTAATGATAAATAATTCACCAGGAAAATTAGATTATTTGTAACTTCTGTGAACCTGATAAATTAGCTTTGACATGAAGTTTAGCAGACATTGACAGATATTGTCAAATGTATCATTATCATAGTAAATTTATTTATTTAGTGGTATCAGGGGTCAAATTCAGGACCTTGCTCTTGCCAGACAAGCACTTTTTCCACTGAGCTATCTCCCTGGCCCTTATAGAAAATTTAAAAACAGCTCTTTAATTGATACTAAGCAGACAAGAAGTAGAAGGGCAACCACTTTTGTGTTTTTTGTTTTTTGTTTTTTTTAAGACAGGGTCCCATTATGTAGTTTGGAGTGGCCTTAAACTCACTGTAGAGTCCAAGCTGGCAGCCTCCCAAGTGCTGATATTATAGATGTGTGCCACCATTTGGGATTGGGTGGCATTTTTGAAAACAGTCTAACCTACTGGTCTGAATTGTTTCTGTAAAGAGTCAGGTACTAAATATTTTCAGCTTTGTGAGGCCATATGGTCTGTCTGTCAGCTTAACTCTTGTAGAGTGAAAGCAGACAGTGAATTAGATGGTTTGATTGAATTTGTCATCCAACACCCCCCCACACATATACATTGTTCACTGTCAGTGATCTGGTGGACACTGATAATAAAGCCTGCCACCTGACAATTGGAAAATGCATATAATTCTCAAATGATCACTGTCCAGAATACATTAAGGATGGCAAAAGAAAAGTCAAACTAGGCAAGCTCAGGGGTCTAAGGGCTTGCCTGGCAAGTGCAAGGACCCGGGTTCAATGTCTGGTACTGCGTGCTGAGCCAGCCACCAAAACCAGGCATGGTGGTGCAGGCTTGTAATCCCGGTGCTGGGGAGGCAGAGAAAGGAGGATCACTGTGAGTTGGAACTGCACAGTGAGATCCTGTATGCAGTAAATAAAAAGAAAAAAAGTCTAGCCGTTGCAAGATGGACAGTGCATAGGCATTTCCCAGAAGAGGAACTAGGAGTGATTAGTAAGCAGTGATAGATACTCATTTTTGTTAGAAATAAGAAAAATATTAATTTAAGACCAAGAAAACCTGCCTGCTTTCCTTCTTTCTTTTTTCTTTTCTTTTTTATAGCACTGAGGGTTGATTCCAGGCTCTCATGCATACTAGAAGCTGCCGTGCCATCAAGGTACACCCCCAGCCCTGTTAGTAAAAAACTGCTTTTGAGACTATCTTACATTACTCAGACTAGCCTTGAAGTTGGAATCTTCCTGCCTCAGCCTTCCGAGTAGCTGAGATCAAAGGTATATGCCATTATGCCAGCTAGGGAAAAACATTTTTTAAAAATGTATTTGGTTATTATAGGGTCTTACTATGTAGCTTGGACTTACAGTGTAATAGCTTCTGTTTTCAGCCTCCCCCGTGCTGAGATTACAGGCGTACACCACTATACGCCCAGACTCTGGCTGGCTCAGCTGCCCTGGGGCCGGAGCTGGCACAGCATGTGGTACTGGGGATCAAACCATGGTCCTTGCACTTGCCTAAGTTTGCCTAAGAATGCACTTTAGTCCGCTGACCTATTTCACCAGCTCTGGGAAAAACATTTTAAAGAAAATGAAAAGATTATCAATACTATATGTTTGGTGAGGATGAGGAGCAGCTGAGTCTTACCTGGTGGTGCTGGTAAGCCCACAGCCTAGGTTCAGATTCTGCTGCCAGGCCTCTGCATGTGGCTGTGGGCACTCTGGTGCTCCATCTCACTTTCTCCTTTGCCCTTGGGGACCAGAATCTGTGAGTGAAAGCAGTGTCCACAACTCTCCACACCCTTTGTGTACCTCCAATGTACAAGTCATTTTAGTTTTCTCTGGAAACCCCAGTGTCAGAAAAGCTGGGAAGCAGCTTCCCAGACTTGGTCCCTCAGGTACCTGAGAGTAGTGCAGAGTTCATAGTAGTGTTCGAGAAGGGCCTAAAGCCCAAGAACCCACATATCTCGGGTTGGTGGGTAGTGGTGCCTTTATGCCTCAGGGACCATAAAGCTGTGAAATTAAACCATCGCTCCATGCATCTGTGGAAATGTGTCTCCTGCTGCAGGAACAAAGCAGATTGTTGATACAATTTATAGAAAATTGAAGAGTAAAGTGCATTGGTGTCATCTAGGGTTACACACATGTGTGGTATAGCTATGAGCAAAAGAGACACACCTGCTTTGTACACATAATCTAAACAGCGGTTCCCTGTGCTCAGATGGGAGGTGGGAGAGCGGGCAGGCAGGATCGGTCCTTGTTTCCTAGCCAGGATGGTGGATGCCGTGGTGTTTACTTTATTATTAGTCTAAGTTATAAATGCTTTTGTATGTAAGAACTATTTTATCATTTTAAAAACAGATATCTAAATGATGTCCTAAAATCAGTCAGGGACTGCGTTTGACCAGGCAGTAAGTAGCCTCAATGAATGGGGCAAGTTTATTTTTCTTCACATAACAGATACTAAGTGGAGGCCTGGAAAGGTGGCTTCCTGGGTCACTGGCCACCAGGCTTCTGCCTTGAGCGCCACTGTTCTAGTTCATGCTTTCTATCCTCAGTTTGCTCAAGGAGTGGCATGACTGTGGGAGCCCCCTCCATTCCATCTCATTGCAGGAGGGAAAGGTGTCCCTGCACACAGTGTCATCCTGTGGAGGTTCCCTGCAGTCCTAGCAGGAGCTTCCCTCATCTTTCACTGACAGAGCTGTGCTTGTCTGCAAATGATACTGCAGAATGTAGTCCCTGTTAGCTGAGCACATGACCCTGTCAGTGATGTAGGGACTGTGCTGTTAGGAGCAGCAGTGGACACAGAAAGGCAATGCCAGATTTCTCTTGCTCTGTGTGCAAATGTGAGAGTGTGTCCAAGTTACTTCTGGGTGGTGCCAGGATCTTCCAGTCTGTAGAGCACATCAAAATCCTCCTGTATTCTTAAAAATCCTTCCTGCTTTTAGAAGTCGTGTGTGTTTAGGATTGACTGACCTGGGTAATCCTCCTTTGGGTGACTCTGAAGTGAATTGATTAGTATACTAATTTGTATCTGCAGAAATCTCTTTTGCTGTATAACAAAACATAAGGAATGATATCATTTACACAGGTCCTGTTCACACTCAAGGGGAAAGCAGATTATACTAGGTGAGGGTTACTGGGGTCATTTTAGAGTTTCAGCTACCACCTCCACTCTCTGGCCTCCAGTGAGTTATATCTGTATACCTGCACATGAGGCACTCACCCACCCAGGTCCTCCAGCCTTATCTTGTTACCAGTTCAAGTCCAGCATCATAACATTTAAACAGTCTAAACCAAATGTGGAGGAAGTCTCTGGGTATAATCCATTAAATACAACAGGGGAACAAATTTTCTCTGTCTGTGGACCCAGCCAAGGACAAGTTACCTGCTCTAATACTTTCTACTCACAAAGTGGGACAGGTGTAGGATGATAGGGACAGGAATTCTGGTCCAGAAAGGGGGACTTGGAGGTGAAAGGAGCCACTGGTCCCGAGCAGTTTTCACATCCCCTGATCTCTGGGGAAGTGCCTGGGAACTGCCTTCAGCTGTGTCCCCAAGATCTTGCGACTACCTCCTGGGCCTTTAGTCCACTCCTCACCAGCCCCTTCACTTTGTGCTCTGTTCCTTTCAATCTATGCCATGTGTCTCAGTCTGTCTGTCTGTCTGTCTGTCTGTCTGTCTTTGTATTTTAGGGAAAGGTCTACAGGGTGTTGAGGGTCTCACTACTTGCCTGTTTACAGCCTCCCAAGAGCTGGAATTATAGGTGCGCACCACCATGCCCAGTCTCAGTTACTGTCTCAGCACACCCTGAGGCTGGGGCCAGCACAGCAGGCCTGGGGATCAAACCCCTGGCCCCTGCATCTGCTTGCAGGTGCTTTAATCTGCTGAGCTATTTGGCCGGCTCTACAAGTATCTCTGCTTATCTAATTTTTCCAAGAACTGCATGGGCTCCTGATGCTTTCCCAAGAATTCTCTTCCTTAGAGAAAAGCCATGTCCATGGATGCTTCTGAGATGATCCTGTCTTTGTTTTCAGTTTCTGCAGTGGAATGACAGTGCTTTTAATGTCCCTGGAGTCCTGCGGCTTGAATGGGAAAATCTGTAAAACATCCTCCCTTGGCCTTTGGCTGAGTCTCCGTGGCTGGGCACTCTGACCTTCTGATCTTTGATCTTCACTCTCAGCAGAGGACATGTATATTTTCTTCCGTGTCACTGTTTCCCAGCCACTTTTGACCTTTAGGGTCTTAGGTGCTCTGGGAAGGCTGAGCGTTTTCAGTCATCCAGACCCATGTTTCTGTTTTACTTAACAGCTCTTCCTTTACTTTCTGCCTTCTGCTTAGGAATCTCCTCACCCTTCCAGGCTCATCACTAGCTGTGATCAGGTGCAGCTCCCCAGTGATCAGCAGATCCTGAGGTCAGCAGATGGGTAACCTAGATTTGCTTGTCAGATCTTTTCTGCCAAAATGATCCCAGGGGCAGAGACCATGGGCCATCTTCAAAGTCTGCCCAGCCTGGTGGCCTTCCTTATCTCTTGTGTACATATGTTACCTGTGCAGGACCACACAATCAAACCATACTGCCTCTCTCTCTCTCTCTCTCTCTCTCTCTCTCTCTCTCTCTCTCTCTCTCTCTCACACACACACCTTTTTCTGCCAGATCATAACCTCACTGTGTCCTAGTTTTCTTGCTGGACTCTCTGTGGCAGTTTCTATACACGACATAGCACCACTGCAGCTTTCTCTTCCTCAGAACTGCGAGAGACACCACGGTGAGGATGGAGCGCCATTGTATTTTGGGAGTATCAGGAACAGTTCTGCAGCACACATTCATTTGTATTCTGTATTTCACCAAAGAAAAAGTGTCATCGTTTGTAAGATCACTAATATTTACTTAACCCTAACATGAACTAGCTACCCCTTAGAGTAGGGCGTAACTCTTTGTATTACGTAAGACCCCAGCTGGAGGCTGCGCTCATCCTGCGGTGCCCTTGGTGGCCACAGTGCTGACCCGCCCTGGGAGAGGTGAGCTGTCAGGGCGCTGGGCCTCAGACTGGCTTGGGTGTGTAAACAGAGTATGTCTAGAATGGATGAGAAGCAGATCCCACAAGTGAGCCCTCTCACTCATTCTCTCAATGTGTTGGAAAGCGTGTCCTTTAAAAAAAAAAAAAAAAACAACACAAAAAACCCTTTATTTTTGCTCGTTACACATGTGCGTGGTTGAAGCAATATTTTGTCACTGCTGATTAAAACAAAAACAGACGGGTGGCCCCCACAGTCCCACTTCCCAGCCCTGCTCACCCCAGAGGCCCAGAGGCACATGTCTGGCTGTGAGTTGCTCTTTTTGGCATTTGATTCCCTATTTGTAAAGGACAAATGTGTCCTCCTCACTTGGTTTTTAAAACTTCAGGCAGTGTCTAGGGAATTCCTCTCATGGAAGGTGAAGACTTGGGTTGCCAGCAACTCCTCCCTCAAAACAGCCAGTCTTTTTGCCTTCTCTTTAGGGTTTGGGTTGGAGTAAAATAATAATAATAATAATAATAATAAGGATTTTTGTCTTTTTTTTTTTTTTTTGGTACTGGGGATTGAACCCAAGGCCTTTACCCTTTGCACTGAGTACATCCCCAACCCTTTTGTATTTTTTAACTTGAGACAGGGTCTTGCTCAGTCACTAAGTTGCCTAGGCTGGACTTGAACTCACAGCTTCCCAGAGTACTGGGATCACAGGCAGGCGCCACTGCACCAGGCTGAAGGTTTTCTTCATCACGAGCACATACAACTTTATATGCTCAAGGATCTTGTGTGCTCAGATTACTTTTCCCTCTCAACTTTTTGTCTTCTTTGTAATTAATGATTGCCAGTCTAGTTCATTTGATGTCTCTCTCTGTATGTGTAGCAGTGCAGTGTGTTCTTGCCAATGGACCATGCACCTGGGTGGCCGTTAGCCGCTGCCTGCAAATTCCCTCTGTGAATTGCCTGTTCCTCTTCCTGGCCTGTTGTCTCTGGCCACCTGTGAGCATCTGTTCTTTGTGGGTGGTTTTTAAGAGGACAATGACAGGGTCAGATCTAGGGAGGGACACGGTGCAGAGAGGGAGAGAGGATATGATGTGGCAATGAGCCCTTCCTTCCCTTCTGCCCTTCCTCTCTTCCTCCCTCCCTCTCTCCCTCCTCTCTATCCCCTCTTTCTAGCTCTGCCAGAGATCAGAGCAAACTCTGTTAAGGTCAAGGTTTCAAGTCTACACTGTGCTGATTTGTAGGCTGCTTGGGGTCCTGCTATAGTGGTGCTGGACACAGAATGAGAGGCTGAGAGGGCTCTGGGCTGGGCTGTTGTTCCCCTCAGGAAGGGCTTGGGCCCTAGTTCTTGGGAGGTGGCAGTGGTGATGAGCACCCACAGGGACTCTCCTTGGTGGCCTGTTACTACCTGTGCTGTGGCTTTGATTGACTTTTGTGGGACTTCCTGCCTTCTCGCCTGACAAGCAGTTTCTGTTGTTGAAGGCAGCCCTTCTGTGACACTTTATCATGACAGTCTTAGTAAGTGAATATGGAGCCATTATAGTCCCTAGCTTGTCTTTAAGAAATGTAAACACACAGCCAGGTGTGGGTGGCGCACACCTGTAATCCTAGGACTCAGAAGGAGGCTAAGGCAAGAGGATTGTTGCAAATTCGAGGCCAGCCAATGCTACAAAGTGAGCTCAAGGCCAGTCCGCACTGTATAGTGAAACCTTATGCCCTAGAAGACAAAATAAATAAATAATAATAAAAAAGAGCGAAGGCAGATACACACATAAAGATTCAGATAGAATTCCAAGGACTGGGGCTGGAGAGATGGCTCAGTGGTCTAAAGCACCTA
>NW_004524607.1:13720889-13749246 GCF_000260255.1 Octodon degus
TCGATCCCCAGCACCACATGCCAGCCAGACCCGCCCCCTGGTGGGCTGAGCTGGCCACACACACACACACACAATAAATAAATGTAATAAATAAATGTAATAAATAAAAATAAATAAATATTAAAAAAAAAAAAAAGAATTCCAAGGACTTAGAATGAATCTGAGAAGTAAAGATATTTAAGGGATGAAACCCAAAAACAAAGAAGGCCAAGGGAGTGGGGCAGAGGCTCAGTCCAAAGGGGATGTGGACCCTGCTGCACAGGCCCGCAGGGCACCAGACAGCAGGATGCTACAGTGACAAGATGGTGCGAATCTCAGTGCAGGGCAGGAGTTGGGCCATCTTCCAGGTGGCAAGAGAAAGATCCTCAGTGTTGAGTCAAGAGCCTTGATAACCAGTAGCAGATTGTTGCCACCCGGATCCAGGATGGAATAACCAGCGGGGTCAGAAGCCCCTCAAGTCTCCCCTGGTCAGGGCCAGCCTGGCAAGCAGAGCGTGTTAGCTGGCCACTCCGTGAGAAGAGGGGTGCAGTCATCTCAAGATCACTGGACTGGACTTGGTTTTACCTCCAAACCTTCTTGTTATGCCACACTGCTCTCTTTGACATGGTCCTAGAAACTGTGTTGGTCCTGGAAGACTGTGTCGTTTGTGACTGACAAACAGCCTAAGCCTTTGATCTCCTTAGTCATCCATTACCCTAATTAGGTTGCTTCCCCCAGAGAGATGTCAGTCCCTCCCTGCTGGGACTCAGTGGTGTGAAAAGGCCCATGTGTTACTTGGAAGCCACTCACTTTGGTATGGTAAAACAGTACTTTCTTCAGCTTT
Organism: Octodon degus; assembly: GCF_000260255.1. Lineage (NCBI taxonomy): Eukaryota > Metazoa > Chordata > Mammalia > Rodentia > Octodontidae > Octodon > Octodon degus. The sequence goes on from NW_004524607.1 coordinate 13,721,713, forward strand.
AAGAAATAGGACCTCCCTTTTGTTAAAAATTTGGGCAGTAAGAGGAAGTATAAAGATGAGAGAAGAAATTACCTGCAAGGCCACCAGAGAATTGCTTTTAATAGTTTGTCACTTTTCATTCTGGTCTTTTCTCAGGATATGCATTTATTTTCTTACATATCTTTTAATTTTAAAAAATCATTTACTTATTTATTTGGTATAAGGTCTCTCTAACAGCTCAGATTCATAATGATCCTTCTGTCTCAGCCACCCCAGTGCTGGGATTACAGGCATGTGGCACCATGCCTGGTTTCGGTGGCTGGCTCAGTGGCATGGAATGAGGTACCAGGGATCAAACATGGGTCCTTGTGCTTGCCAGGCAGAACCTTGCTTGCTGAGCTATCTCCCCAGCCTTCTTACATAATTTAAATTCACCTGTGTACAAAGTTATATACTCTGTTTTTGAGCTTCCTGTATTCCTCATATTGTGTAGATCATTTTAATGTTAGTGAATGGGTGCACATAACTATAATATTCCCTGTGGAGTTTTCCCTGTATCCCTGTATGTATAAATAATTATTATGAAAATGGCTGTCTGTATCTCTGAACAGAAATGTTCAACTTGGGTCCTTTCTGATTACTTCTATAGGACAGCAACCTAAAACTGGGGTTCCTTTATGGTGAGAAGAGAACATTTTAAGAGATGTGTATGTCTCCCATGCATTCAGGTAGATAGCAATCTACCTAGATATTTTTAAAATTTGGAGTGGATCGATGCTTCTGTTTCTATCAGCAGTTCACTGGCTGTTTTAAAAGACTTTAGGTTCTCCTTGAGCCAGGTTTTGGCAAGTTTTTTCCTAGGAATATGTCCATTTTGTCTAAAATTTCATATTAATTGCTACTAAGTTGGTTGTAACATTTGACATGGTATTCTTTTATTATAGCTATTATTTATAGATTCTGTCTTTGTTTCTTGATCACTATTACCCCAAATTTTTTCATGTTATTAACTTTGTCATTTAACTTAATGTTGGCTTTCTTATATTTACATTTTATATGTTTCTTTTCTGTTTAATTTCCAGTTGGTATATTTATCTTCTACTTTGGGCTTAATTTCCTGCTTTTTGTTTAACTTCTGATATTATATTGACATTTATTTTTTTCTCTTTCAATATTTGCTTTTAATTTATGGTTTTGTCTCTTTTTAACATATGCTTCTCTTTTAATACATGCTTTCCCTCTTAATATATGCCACAAGTCTCCAAGTTCTGCTTTAGCTGTATTTTACAAGTACTGATAAATATATAACAACTTCGTTATCACTCAATACCAGTTTTTTCCTAATTAGCAATAGAATTTTTTCTTTGACCTTAGAATATTTACAAATATGTTTCTTAGTTGTAACATTTGGTGATTCTCTACTTTTCCTGTTGTTATCTATTACTGGCTTGATTCCTTTCTTTTTAAGGTAATATGTTCTTTTAATTCTTTTGAAATTTATAAACTTAGTTTATTGCCTGCTATGGTCATCTTTTAAATATTCCACGTGTACTTCACTATTTTTTTTTTACAGATACAAGTCCACTTTATTTTTTAACCAGATTTTATTGGTACATTTTAGATATACATAATGATCATGCTCATCATATAAAATTTATACCTATGTAATATATCTTTTCTCTTCCAGTGAATGTATTTGGTCCCTTTGGCAAAGATAAGTTGACTGAGTGTGTTAGAGTTATTTCTCCATCTTTTAATCTGTTCCATTGATCCTTGGGTCTAGTTTTTTGAGTTTTTGTTTGTTTGTTTTTGTCAGTACCATGTCAGTATCACAATAGCATTGTAGTATAATTTCAAATCAGCCTGCTTGTGCTTTTCTAGGTCTTTTTTGGTTCTAAATGAATTCTAGTATTGTTTTCTCAGTTTCTGTGAGATATGATATGGATTGTATTAAATCTGTGTAGCAGTTTTGGAAGTATAACCATTTTCACTATATAGGTTCTTTCTACCCAAGAACAAGGGATATTTCTTTTATTTTCTGATAACTTCTTCAGTATCCTTTTTCAGAGTACTATAGTTTTCAATGTAGAGGTCTGTTACTTCCTTTATTAGATTGATTTCTAGGTCTTTCTTTTTCTTTCTTGGATACTATTGTAAAAGGCATTGTTTCCCAGAGTTCATCAGTCATTGATTTGTCAACAATGTCTTAGAGTTTTATAATAGTTACACTATTATAAATGGTATTTTTTGACATATTTTTCCCTTTTGTTGCTGGTATTTAAAAGTATTAAGGGCTGGCAAGATAGCTCAGCGGACTAAGTGCCTGCTTTAGTAGGCGCAGGGACCAGGGTTCAATCCCTGGTCCCACACACTGTGCCAGCCCCGCCCCAGGAATGTGCTGAGCAGGTGAAAGAGTCCAGATGTGGTGGCACACTCCTGTAATCCCAGCACTGGGGAGGCTGAAAATAGGAGGAGCACTACAAGTCCAAGCGTAGTGAGACCCTGTACCAAATACATAAAATGAAAAATAAAATAAAATAAAATAAAAAAAATTTTTTTAAAGTAAAAACCTGCAAGCAGGGGCTGGGGGTTCAATCCCCAGGCCTGCCATGCTGGCCCCACCCCCAGGGCGCTCTGAGACGGCAATTGAAACTGGGCATGATGGCACGTGCCTGTAATCCCAGCTTTTGGGCAGCTGTAAACAAATGGATCACTATGAGTCTGATCTAGTAGTGAGACCCTGAACACCCTGTAGACCCTTCCCTAAAATAACAAAAAATAAATAAATAAATTAAAAATAAAAACATTAAATTTATATATTTACCATATCTTGTCACCTTGCTAGATTCACTTAATTCTAATAATTTGTCCTTATATTCCTTTGCATTTTTCGCCTAAACAGTCAGGTCATTTACATGATGATCATGGTTTAATTTTCTTCCTCCCAGCTATTTCCCTCTCACTTCCCTTGCCTGCCAAGGCGGGCCCTCTGTTCAGGTTGAGTGGCAGTGGGCCTCACAGTCACCACACCCTGTGAGAAGGGATCTGCTTGTGTATTTTCTGCAAAATTTTAGAAGTTGCCCCAGTGGTGAATTTGACCGCAGGGGGCTGGGCTGTTTTCCTATCCAGCCACAGTGCCTTCCTCTGGTTAATAGTTAAGAGTGAAATGGATTTAAATAAGGAGATACTTAGGACTTATCCTCAGTATTTACCTCTGTTTTGTACATTTTGGATGATTTTGCAGATTGTTGATTGATGGATCTCCATGACTTTGTTGATTTTTTTTCTTGTTTGTTTTGTTTTTCTTGTTTGTTTTGGGGAGTAAATGCAGGGCCTTTGCACAGCATGACTTTCCCAGCCCTTTTGTATTCTGAGCAGGCTCTGGCTAAGTTGCCCAATTTAGATCTGGCTGGATGCTGTAAACCTTTTGCTTCAGCCTCCCTGCATGCTGAGATTGTACGTATGCAGCACTATAAGTGGCTACTTGACTGAAGAGAGTATTCCAGTGTAAAAGAGACTTGTTGAAGGCAAGTCTGACCTCTGGATTTGCAGCAGCTATTGAGAGTTTACCTTAGCAGCATATTCCCAGTTTTTACAAGGAATCCCTGCAAAAGTGGCCTGATTGCCCAGATTTAGTAGAACTCCCCAGCACAAGAAAGTTGTGGTGCCCACCTGTCTATAGCCAGGGTCCTGTCTCTGAGGCCACCAGCTGGGAGAGGTGTTCAGATGTGCTTCCCAGAGTCAGGGAGGGAAGAGAAAATGACCAGAAGGGAAGCCTGCAGAGTGACTTTATGGAGGAACCTGGTGACGTGCAGGAAGGGAACTGTGTTTTTCTTTCCAGGGCCTTCTGAGCCAGAGCAGAGCAGCACTGGCAGTTCTGGTGACCATTAGCAGCTGTTGTCAAAATTAACATTGATGCCGCCTAGTCCACACAGAGTCTCAGTGAAGGTGACAGGGAATGTAGGAAAGAGTGGTATGGCCCATGGTGTCATCCTGTCCTTCATCTAGGAGTGTCTGTGGATAACCAAGACTGCCAGGTTTGCTGCCCCATGGAGCCACACCCTGGGCAGAGGTGAGGTTAGGGGAAGCATCCAGGACTCCATGGCCATCACTGACTCCCACAGCCATGTTTGACACCTCTGCTTCTTCCATTCCCATGTCAGACATTTCCTCCAAGTCAGCCTATCTTTAGGATGCCTGTGGAGCCATCTCAGGCCTGTCCTGGCTGCACTGCACTGCAGAATCTTGGAGAATTTTTCTGCAAGGTGCATGCATTTGCAAATATCTGGAAACAAGTGGCCCAGCAATAAGGAGGTAACTAAGACACCTTTTCCCTTGCCCTCTGTGGGATAGCTAAGAGTACATTATACGCATGAATGTGTATGCAAGTAGACCCTGTACCAGGACACCCCACAGAACTGTCACTCAAAGAACCCTTCCCAGGTGCACCACAGCGAGGGTGAAACAGCCAAGGTCCCCCAGCTGTGTCCTCAGATGAGATGTGCCTGGTCCCCCAGTACATCCACTGAGCATTTCATTGGGTACAGTGGTACGTGTTGGTGCTCACCTATGTTCTCAGCTACTCAAGAGACTGAGGCCTGAGGATCCCAAATACAGGCCAGCTCAGGCAACTTAGTGAGATCCTGTCTCAAAATAAAACTAAAAAACACTGGGGAAGTAATACAGTGTTAGAATGCTTGCATAGTGCACATGGGATGCTGGTTCAGTCCCTGGGCCTACAAAAAATATAGGAGTAAAAAAAAAAAAAAAAAGGTGTTGTATGCACTTCATTCAAACCAAGAACTAGCCTCTCTGCTTTTAATCCTGTAACTAGGTTGCGGACTTTGTGTCTTTCCTGCCTTTTGCTCAGTCTGCATCCCTTGCTGTGGTGCACCTGGGAAGGGCTCTTTGGGTGACAGTTCTGTGGGGTGTCCTGGTACAGGGTCTACTTGCATGCACATTCATGTGTATAGTATACTCTTAGCTATCCCACAGAGGGCAAGGGAAGATGTCTTAGTTACCTCCTTATTGCTGGGACAAAATACCTGACCATCCATAAGTTAAAGTGGGAGGGTTTTATTTTGGCTCACAGTTTGTAGAGCTTTCAGTCTGTAGTTGGCTGGCTCCAAGGTAAGGCAGAGGGACAGAGCAAAGGAGAAGCAGTTCATGGCAAGGCAGGCCAGAAGTAGGAAATCAGGAGCCTTCTTTTCCCTTTTATCTCACTCAGGCTACAAGCCTGTTGGTTGATACCACCTGCACCCAGTTTGTGTTTTTCCATTAAACAGTGCAGTATCATACCCGTAACAGAAGCAACATCTATGAGCCTATGAGGTTTGGGGAGGACATTTATTTTTTATTTGTTATTTTTTTAAGTGTATTTTAGTATAGGGTCCTACAGGGTCTCTCTACACAGATCAGACTCAGTGATTCTTCTATTTGCATCCTCTCAAGCGCTGGGATTACAGGAGTGTACCACCATGCCCAGTCTCAATAGCCATCTCATTGTGCTCCGGGGGCGGGGCTGGCACAACACATCAGGGATCAAACCCCGGCCACTGTGCCCTGCCTAAGCAGGTGCTTTAGTCCTCTGAGCTATCTGGCCAGCCCTGGGAGGACATTTAAATATAAACCACAACAGAGGAGGAAGAGGGAGGCAAGATCAGGGGGACATCTGTGCTGCCTCTGGCAGGGGTCATACTGGTGTTGCCAGTGGATGATGCTGCCATGGTCCCAAGCAAAGGCCTCTCACCTTCCTTCTCCCACTCACAGGAGCCCACCTAAAACAAGGAAGGGGATGGGAGTAGCCCAGTCATTGCTCCCTCTCATCTGCAGGTAGGTCTTGGAAGAGTCATCTGAAGCAAGTATGGTCTCTGGCTAGAGGAGCCGGCTCGAGCCCACTGTGGGCCTCCCACATGGGACAGCAGTCCCAGAAGGCTTGACATTGGGCCCTCTGTGAGCCCTGGCAATCCAAGAGGAGAGACTGGCCTCTGTGTTCTGCTGTTACCTGGGGCATCATTTGGACTTTTTTTCTCCTTTCCCATGTGGCTCCATGGTAGTGCAGTGAGACTGAGCTGTGGCATGCCACCGGGCAGCGACTGCAGTTGCACCTGCAGGGCATCTGCTGCAGAATCATTCCAAGCCTGGCTTTGCGGCTGGCCGGCTCCTCCTGCAGCCCTGGCCCCCTGCAGACTGCAGATGCGCAGGCAGCTCGGCCTTCTGCAGGGAAGGGCAGAGCTCAGCCAAGGCTCCCTCCGGCTCCAGTAAGGCAGCTCTGCGTGCTGACCTCCTTTTTGGCTTTTACCTGGTTTTGTTTGGAATGGCTGGAGGACAGGACGCCCCAGATGGAGACAAGGCTGCGTGGAGGGCATTCGGCAGAGCATTCAGGGAAGAGAGCACCGGGGTCATCTGGGAACAGTGAATAGTCTCTGGGGCTCCATCCATCTTGCCTGTCAGGCTTCTTGGCAGCAACAGTTTAGAGAGCATTTCCTGCATTTGTGAGCATGAGATTTTAAGTCTTTTATGTGTGTTATTCACCTCTCTGAGTATGTGTGTACATGTGTTTGTGTTTGTGCATCCGAATGTTGTACATGTCCAGTGCAGGGTTTGTGCAGGGCATGTTTCAGTGTGTGCACTGGTGTGTACCCTCTGGCCTGGCAGTATCCAGGGTGGTCTTGGGGAAGTGGCAGATGTGCTGTCACAGAGGCTGACCAGCGCAGTGACTTGGCAAATTGACTGGGCCTTCCTTTTTAAAGTGAAGGGAGGACAGTGACCGATTGGCTCCATCTCACCTAGTCAGAGCACCACTGTCCTGGGGAATCTAGCCTGACACACACTGGGGGACCACTCAGATAGATGGACAGGGTCTTGGGTGGCATGGTGATCTGGCGGGGGCTGATGCTATGGTGGGGAGAGTATTTGATATGTTTGATGCCCAGGGCCATGGTGCAAGCTAAGGTATGTCATTGGGCTCCTGTAGGGCAGGTGTGGTTTCATCTGAGCCACAGGATGTGACATTTGGGCTGCCTACTCTGTGACTGCCCTGGCAAAATCTTTTCTGGAGATGCCTCAGCAGTTCTAAGGTTCTGCCTCCCCCTTCAAAGGGCATGACCAGGGGACAGAGCCTTTGTCCTCTAGATTTGCTTTGACAGCAACAACAGGTGTCAGAAGTGGCTTAATGAGATTCAAATCCAACAGGACCCAGCCAGTGGCCATAGTCAGACCTCTGGCCCTGTACCTGTATTGATCCTGTTTCAGGGATAAACGCCCAGGCCCGGAGGCTGCAGCGGATCCGTGCCAAGGGAACCCCGGGCCTGGCCCCAGGAGCTGCCTGCAGCTCCCCTCCACCCGGACTGCGTCGCACAGTCAGCGAGACCAGCCTGAGCCCATCCACCGGCCTGCCCGAAGCTGCCCAGGGTCCTGAAGAACCTGTCCGGGACACCATGCGCTGCTCCCTGTTCCAAGCCCCACACCTGCTGCTCCTGCAGGGCTACAGCCAGCAACACGTGAGCTGCCCCAGGGCCCAGAACATGACCTATTGGGCCCCTGACTGGGAGAAGGAGGTGGAGGTGAGGCGAGCTGGGGCAGCAGGAGAGGGGCACTGACGTGGGCCCCAGGGCCTGTGGAGAGCTCTTGAACTCTCTCCATACTGCTCTGGCTTCTGGGAATGGTGTGTGCAGGTTCCCAGAGCAGGGGATGGGCTGGCCTATTCCCTGTCCTAGTAATGGTGAGTGCTAAATCACAACTTTGTGCTGAAATTTTTCTGGGTAAGGCTTCACTGTCCCCACCAGCCAGAGCCACTTCTTGCCATTCTCTCTGGGCTCAAGCTGGCTTAGCCACCTCCTGCTGTGTGGCCGTGCTGCTTGTCACTTGCTCTCCAACTTCGTCCCCTTGTCCCTTCATCCTATCCCACCCTGCTGGGTTAGTGCCTTCCTATAGCTACTGGGCTGCAGCCTCAGGAGACACCTGTGGCAGCTGTGTGGTGAAGATGCCCGCACAGGCTGTGTGGGTGACCTTAGAGCCTGCCAAGGGCGGGCACAGGCGGAGGCAGCCAGGGTGGGTTTGTGCTGCTGCTGGCCTCAGCCTGCAGTCCCAACTGCAGAGTCTGGGACACCCATTCTATCCTGTTCTCACCTGTGGTATCACAGAGGTGGCACCCCTGCTGAGTTGTGCTTTTGCTTTTAGGACAGCCTAGTGTACATGCTCAATCGGGAGCGGCACACAGTGGGCCAGCGCACACCCTCCAGCAAGCCAAGCATCAGCCTGGCAGCCCCTGACATCCTGCCCTTGCACTGCACCATCCGCCGGTGCCCAGCCCCAGATGGCAGCCCTAAAGCATCCAGGCTGGTGCTGGAGCCCATTGCTGGGGCACCCGTGGCTGTCAACTTCTCCACAGTGAGCCGAGGTGCTGTGGTGCTGCGACATGGTGACCTGCTTTCTCTGGGCCTCTACTACCTGCTGCTCTTCAAGGACCCTGCACAGGCCCAGGTGCTGCCTGCTGGGGCCCTGGCCCACCTGCGGCCACCACAGAGCTGCAAGACATGTGGTGCTGCGCTGAGGGCCCACGGTGGTGCCGCCTGCTCACTGGCTGCTTGGCCTAGACAGCGGCGGCTGCTCCTGGAGTTTGAGCCTGAAGTGGAGGATGCACTGCTGCAGAGGATCATGACGCTGATCGAGCCAGGGGGCGATGACTACAAGCTGACACCCGCTTTCCTTCTCTGCCTCTGCATCCAGCACTCGGCCACACACTTTGAGCCCGGCACCTTTGGACGGCTGCTGCTCAAGATTGCCAGGAAGATCCGTGACACAGTCTGGGTGAGTGACACAGCTGGGGTGGCCTGGGCAGCAGTCCACCAGCTAAATTTGCTTGACCTGGGCATAAGGCCCACCACCAGTGGTTCCGCCTCCCAGCTGACAACAGTAGTAGTTTGACGTTACAGGCCACCTTCAGAGAGGTCTGGCCCTTTAGGATCCCCTGTCACTTTTGCACTCTGGCTTGCATCCCTTCCCCAGGTCCAGCCCAGCCTGATGCCTCCACATGCCCCAGTGAGGTGTCCTGGAGCCTGGGCATTTTAGGGAGCTCTCACTGGTCTTTTATAGGCATGGCACCTCGTACTTTCTGTCTAGCAAGCTGTCATCACTGTCGACCTTTATCAGCTGGTGGTTGAGGGTGATGGGATGGGTGGCTTTGTATCTGGCTGAGGTCTCCTCCCTGGAGGACCTCTCTGGGGTGGTACAGGGCAGTGAACAGTACCCACTCATGAGAGGCTCCCTCTTCTCCAGATACACACAGATGTCCCTGGCTTTGCCCTGGAAGGAGTTACTTGGCATTGCCATGTGGTTGGGCGGGGTGAGTGCTGGAGCAGGTAGCCCAGGGAACCCTGGCCTCAGCCTCCCAGCTAGCTCTGGTCCTCTTAGGATCTGAACTCCCAGGGACCCCAAGGATGGCTTGTCATTAACGGCTCAGGATTGTTCAGAGACTTTTGCTGATTTTGGTTGTACTTATCCTGGGCATGGAAGACCTGTATAGAAACCAAGTCAATTTCTTATATTAAATCTATGTTAAAAATGTTTGAAACTTTTAAAAAACAAAAGCCAGACAGGCTGTCCCACCCAAAGGTTTGTGTGGGTGATCCTTATGCAGTAGTGGTATTTAAGCCACATTTTCTGGTGTTCCTGGGTTGGTACTTGATATGGGGCCTCCTACAGTATGGCCCCTGTGGTATAGTCACTTGTGTGCGGCTGGAAAGTCTACAGCATGGGAACTGTCTGCTTCCTGGCTGCTGTTAACAAGAGTTACTCGATGGTTAAGTTGTGAAATTCCACATCATGACCATTTCCTGGGTGTGTTCTGTGCCTGGTCCCTACTAATGAACCAGATGCTCTTTGGTCTAGTTAATTCTCCCAGCCACCCTGATGGGGGGGTGATCCACGCCTCAAGTCACAGCCAGGAAACTGAGGCCAGGAGGGCACAAGTCACTTGCCCAGGGTTGGTGTAGCAGACAGAGGAGCAGGTTTCATCTGGTTCTAAGTAGTGCCCACCAGCATCACTGTGATCCCGTCTGCTACCACTGCGCAGCAGGGCCCATGACTCGTGCCACAAGCTGGGAACTGAAGCTGCCCCATAGGAGCTGCTTATTCAAGCCCTCGAGTTTGTTCAGGTCTCCTTGTGCCCCCAAGTGCTGCCCCCAGGGTCCCCTGTGAAGTTCACTTGCTCCCTTTTACTTCCTGAGCATGGACAGCTCTTACTCCCACTCCTGGGTCTCTCCGTGTCTGTCCAGGAGACAGGATGATACGCACAGCGTCTTTCGGCAACAGGGCCGGAGAAGAGCAGCTGCTCGGGTTCCATTCTGCAGATTCTGATGTGCCAGGAAAGCAAGCCCTGTTTCTTGGTTAAGGGTACAGCACAGAAAATGTTGGCTAAGCCAGAGTGCCTGTTGAGAAATTTAAATAGATTTATAAATAGCCAAACCTGTATACACCTGCTTGTTATTTCTGTGGCTGGTGTTTAAATGTGTAAGTATTAAGTGTAACACTGGAGAGTGATAGTAGCCTGTTCTTCCTAGTGTTTGGGAAATGTTTGTCCTGTCCCTGGAGTTTTTAATGGTTGGTTGTTCCGTGAGCCAGAAGGCCGTGTGCTGCTTCTATTGGAGGAAATGCTCAGGTCACAGTCAGAAGTGGGCAGGAAGACGTCTGAGTCCCTGGAAAATGTACTTTCCAACATGGCTAATGATAAATAGCACAGTACAGCAGAGCTGAGTGAGCAGTGAGCTGCTGCTCCTCCTCCTGCTCCTCCTCCTCCTCCTCCTCCTCTTCCTCCTCTTCTCCTCCTCCTCTTCCTCCTCCTCCTCCTCCCCTCCTCCTCCTCCTCTTCCTCCTCCTCCTCTTCTTCTTCCAACCACCCTCTTTTTTTTTGGTCTGTTTGAGAGAGGGCCTTGCTATGAGGTTCAGGCTGGCCTTGAGCTTGTTTTGTAGCCCAGGCTGGTCTTGGACTTGCAGTGATCCTCCTGCCTCACCCTCCTGCGTGCTGGGATTGCAAGTGTGTGTCACCACACCAGGTTGCTTTTCTCACAGAGATAGAATAAAATGTGTATCTGAATGGATCCTGTGTATATCCTTCCTTTTTTTCTCATATTTTCCCCCTTATAATTGTAGGAGAAAACCAAAGAACTAGCAGAGAAGCAGGCCCAACTGTAAGTATGATTGGGTTATTGTTCCATCTCACTTGAATTTCAACTTCCCAGGGAGCCCAATCTCCAGAGGCCTCTAGCCACCTTAGGATCACCTTAGGCCCTCAGCCTCAGCCCTGTGCTGCTCTAAGTCCACTTCCCTCCTCTCCAAGTTCTGGGTGGGAAATTTCCCTAGTGGAGCATCCCTAGGACCATGTGGGCAAGGTTGTTGGGAAGCCTCCGGGCCCCCCTACCCGGTGGCTGGGTGAAGTGGCCTGTTCCCTGCCCCCAGGGAAGTGCTGGCCTGGATTCTAGGGCAGAGTATCACCCTTGCCAGTGCCTGGCAAATGTGTTTTCTATCCTTCCTGGAAAGGCCCTTTCCACCCTCCACTGCCATGGCTGTCTGGAGTATCTAGCAGATATGCCCACTGTGCACACCAAGGGAATTGCTCTTCCTGGCTTGTAAGGACAGCAGTGAAAGTGTTCACACTGGGGACAAATAATGCGGGAGGCTGTGAGCTGCACGCACCTGCTTTTGCAGTGTCCTGGAACATAACAGCCTGGTGAAAATTCCTCACAAAAGCCTGTCCCATGATTCTTTGCACACACACGAACCTGGGTTCTCAGTGAAGCTGCCCATCTATCTAAAAGCCACATGTACAGGTGACACTGAAGGCTGGTGAAGGTGGCTGCTGGGGAAAGAGCGAGGAAGGGCTCTGTGGTGCACATGTGCTTGCTTCCCATGCCAGAGTCACTGTGCCCTGCCAAAGTAGGCTTGCAGGACCCTCCGAGAGGAGGCCTCAGGCAAGCACTGGGCTGGGGCATGCTATCCTCATCATTGATCAGATGGACTCCAGCTTGGGACATCTCTTACTTACAGATCTCTCACAGCCGCCATTGGTGTCAGGAGCTGGGGTGATACCTGAATAGTAACAGGCTCTGGGGTCCCAGGCTGCCTGGGGGACAGGACAGGAATAGAACAGGACTTCGCAGAAGCCAGCTCCAGAGGCAGCACTGGTGCGAAAGGATATTGACAAAGGACAATAGCAGGTGGGGGGGAGCCAGGCCACAGGCACAAGGTGGCACCTACATCCCACAGTTTCTGTGTAAAGGGACTTGGTAAGAGTTGAGACAGGACCCAGTGTGGCTGTGGGGCCTCTCAAAGGACGCTGTCCCTGCTCTGTGCCAGGACAGCCCTAGTTCTGGGCCTGAGGAGGCACACAGTGGTGGGAGCATCTCCAGCTCTCCTCCTGCTCCCAGAAGTACAGGTGTGTGAAATGGGACCTTCCATCCTGGCACCTGTGCAGGTCAGCCTGCGCTGGACCCTGCTTTCCCCAACAGGAAGAACCAGGCCTTCCCTTCAGCAGCTGCCTGCTTTTGCTGTGTTTTCAGTCATTTGTTATTAGGGCTGAAACACATTCTGGTTCCCAGCCCTGATTCAGGTTCACAGGATTGAGTTTTTTTCCTTTTCCTTTTTAAAATAACAAGTCACGTCCAAAACAGAGCTGCACAGAACGTACCAGTCACCAGGAATCCGCACATGGGCTCATCGTCCTCGCATTTTGCCATATTCACTTTAGACTTCTGTGTCTGTTTCTTTTTAATCACATGCATGCAGATGACGGTGGAATTTCCCTTAATTCTCTGCATCTGGGGTTATCATATTTTCCCTGACTTTCGCTGGGAGTCCTGTGCTTCTGTGTGAAGCCCATGGTGACTGTTGACTTCTCTGCATGGAAAGCTGTGATCTGCTGATGGGGTGGGGGGTTAGCAGATGAAAGTCCCCCTGTCTGTTGTGTACACCATGGGGTGGGGTACAGTGTGGAATGACCAACTCGGATTGGTATCTTGTGCAGATAACACTTAACACCCTTCTCTCTGTCGTTTCTAGGCCTACATTAGGGTTGCTGTCAACCAGAGGCAGGGCCTCCTACAATAGACCTCTTGACCCCTTTCCCTGCTCCAGCCCTGGTTCCACCATTCTACCCCCAGCTCTAGGGGATCAGCCTCTTAGCCTGCACATCCAAGTGAGGTCTTTCAGCCCCTCACTTAGTATTCACCTGACGGAACCTCCTCTGGGCTCATTGACCATGTGGAGGGCAGACCTTTGTCCTCTGTGTAGCTGACTGCTGTCACATGTGTGCTGCATGTTCTTTATCTGTCCATTCACTGCTGGGTACCTGGGTTGGCTCCATGTCTTGGTTGTTAATAGTGCTGCATGAACTTGGCAGGACTGTCGCTCTGCTCTCATTCTGATAGTGTTTTCTGCAGGTGTATCCAGGAGTGGGACTGCCACATCCTACAGCAGCTCTGCGGTCTCTTCTCCCATGCTGGGGCTTTACACTGAGCTGTATCCCCAGCCCTTTCTTATTTTTTAATGTTGAGACAGGGTCTCACTAAATTGCAAAGGTGTCAGGCAAGGCTTGAACTGGTGATAGTCCTGGTGAGCCTTCCAGAGTGCTGGGATCACAGGCTGTGCTACCATGCCTGCTGCTCTGGGTGTAGTTGTTGAGACACTTCCACAGTTTCCCACGTGGCTGTGCTCCTTTGTGTCCTCAGGCCCAGTCCCAGGGCTTCCTTTTTGCAGTGCCTGTGTCTCCTGTGGTTTTGAGAAGCACCTTCCCCATAGGCACAAGGTGACACCCCCTCGTAGCTTTGAATAATTTGTTTTCATTAGGCGCATCCCATGGGAATTCACAGGTGAAATCAGTCTGTGAGTCTGTGAGTCTGTGAGGTATGATCAAAGGCATGGTGAATATTTCAAATACTTTTTAGTGTATTAACACTAAAGACACATTGACAGTATTGTAATTCCCTTCAGAACCCTCCCCCCACTTTGATCCCATCTATCCCATTGTTCTGGTTGTTTTCTACAGCAGTTCTGGGAGTCTCTAGTTGTGCTGTCCTGGCTACTTTCTTGTCCTGAGTCGATTCAGAACATTTCCTTTTTTAGGGCATTATGGCTTCAGGGAAGGGCCAGAAGTCACGTGGTGCAAGATCCATGAACAAAGTGGCTGAGGATTCTCTGTCATGGTTTCTTGAGCTGCCTTTCCTTTGGATGATGCTCGGGCGGAAGCAGACACCAAATGTTTGATCCCGCCCTGTAAAGACATTCTGATTGGGCCGGGGAGATGGCTCAGTAGAAGAAGCGCTTGTCTGAGTTCAATCCCCGGGTCTGAAAAAAAAAAAAAAAAAATTCTGAAAGAGGATGTCTAGTGCTATTCAGAAAGTGGCAAGGACAATGGGATAAACATGTTCAAAGGGCATTTTGAGGCTAATTCATGGCAGTATATCTTTCTATTACAGTGAGTATTTATTTATTTGTTTTGTCTTTTTTTTTAAAGATTTATTTTTTTTTAATTTTATTTATTTATTTATTTATTTATTTATTTATTTATTTTTTTTTTGGCGGAACCGGGGATTGAACTCAGATCCTTGCGTTTGCCAGTCAAGCGCTTATCCTACTGAGCCATCTCCCCGGCCCCGCCAGGCCCCCAAATTTTATTTATTTATTTATGTGTGTGTGTGTGTGTGTGTGTGTGTGTGGTCAGCTCAGCCCACCAGGGGCGGGGTTGGCTGGCATGTGGTGCTGGGGGATTGAACCACGGTCCCTGTGCTTTGCTAAGCTTGTTCTAAGTAGGTGCTTTAGACCACTGAGCCATCTCACCAGACCATGTTTTGTCTTTTTGAGACAGGGTCTTGCTATCAGTTCAAGCTGACCTTGAATTGACTTTGTAGCCCAGTCTGGCCTTGAACTCACAGCGGCCCTCTTCTCTCAGCTTCTGAAATACTGGGATTGCAGGCGTGCACTGCCATACCCAGGTGGAACCAATTCTTTAATGGTTGATTTACTTTTCCATTTTTTCTTTGTAACTTTTATTTCTCTGCAAAATATGTTTTCCAAGTTGAGATAAAATTGTTATTTTTTTTTATAGTTTTTCACCTCAATATATTTGTAGTTCTATTTCATTTAATGTGTTTCTATCTTTTTTTCTGCCATCTCTGAGTTCCCTTCCTAAGGATTGGAATATTAGCTGTTTTTCGGAACCCATTTCATGTCTTTTTCTAGTATTTTAGTTTCTATTCCCAGTAGTTTCTTTATTCTCTTATTTTTGTACAGATTTAGTTATAATTTCTTCTTGGATTCATAAACCGTTTTTGAAAGTTTTTTAACTTCTAAATGCATTAGGGGCCAGGGAGATAGCTCAGTAGAATAAGCACTTGCCTGGCAAGCGCAAGGTCCTGAGTGCAATCCCCAGTACTGCAGTAAATAAATAAATAAATAAATCCATGTGGTTTCTGCAGCCATGTTTTTACTTTTCATTTTGTTACATTTTGATGGGAAGACATGCTTTGTAAGATGCAAGAGTCTTGTTAGGACTCCTTTTCTGTCGAGTTTGTGATGAATTTTGTGAGCATTCTATTTGTACTTCAAAGAATACTTAGTTTATTTTTTGTCTAGAGCTCAAGGTATGTTTATGAGGTTAAGGTTATTATTTATTTAACACCATTAACTTTGGGGGGTTCTCTTTAAGCTCCCCTTTGGAGAAAACGATAACATGTCCCTTATTATTTGTGGATTTGTAAGTTTCTTTTAAAATTTCATCCACTTTGTTTTATTTTTTGTCAGTGCTTTGCAGCAAGGCTTATACAGCTTTAAGAGTGTCCTTTTAAAGTTGTGTCCCTTTTTCCTATACTTTTTACTGCCCTGCCCCTCTTTCCCTCATGTTAATACTCCTTCCCTTCACTTATTTTCTATTTGCCTGGCAATTCTTTTCATAAAGCCTTCACTTTCAACCTTTTTATGTCCTTTTATTTTTTGAAAGCAATTGTTTATCTAGCTTGCTTGTCTTTGTTAATGGAAAAGTTTGGTCCATTTGTTTTGATTGTAGTTACTGGTGTATTGGAATCTTCGCTGTCTGTGTTGTGCTTCTGTCTCCCATACCCGTTGCCTGTGTCGTCCATGGTTTCCCCTTGAACTGGGTTTTAGGAACGTCCCCTGTGGATTCAGGGTTGTTCTTAAGATACTGACCTCCCTTCTTGCAGCGCACTGGATCCGAGCGTGCTCAGCCCCACCCCGCCCTGGCCTTTGCTTTAGTGCCGTGTTCCTATACGAGCTGCGCCTGTTTTGCTGTCCCTTCTTCCCCACACCATTTTTTACTTTTGATTGAGTCTATAATCTGCGTCTCTTCTTGCTTCCCCAGGTGCTTTTGCGCCCCAGTGCCATTTTCTTGTCATTATTTTCTAGTCTCTGTTAGGGGCGGAGGGGAAGGGAGTCCCCCTGGGTCTGTTGATGCAGCTCTCTGTGGTCGCCTCTTGGCTTTTTCCTTGAAGATGTGTTTCCATTATTCTTAGCATCTTACCTTGCTGAGAAGCCTCAGTGTGTCTGTCCTTGTGCAATTAGTGTCTTTTTCTCTCTTTTGTGAGCTCCAGTCTTTCGTGTTCTGCATGTCCCCTGCAGTGTTTCCGGGTGGCTTCCTGGGGTGGGAACCACACTGTCTTCACAGCCTCTCACTGGACCGCTCTGTTCCCGCCTTCTCAGGGGGTGCTTCACACTGCCTTGCTGCTCTCACTTATTTTATGTCTGCAGCATCCTCTTGAGATTTCTCCTGGCTGCTCAGCTCACTAATTTTCCCCTTGGCCATAAACCGCAGCTTTAAATTTTGGTAATTTTGCTGTTTACCTATTTAAATGTTTATTATTATTTATTGGTACAGGGTCTCACTACGCAGCTCAGACTTGTAGTGATCCTCCTGTCTTAGTCCCCCCAGTACTGGATTACAGGTGTGCACCACCACGCCGGGTTTCTGGGCCAGTACAGCACGCCTGGGGTTCTAGGGCTGGCTCAGCATGTGGTACTGGGGATTGAACGCTTGCCAGGCAGGCGCTTAGACCACCGAACTATCTCCCTGCCCAGCAGTTTTGCTTTGTAAAAGTCTAGAGTTTCCCTGGATGTGGTGGCCCATGCCTGTAATCCCAGCACTCGAGAGGCTGAGGCAGGAGGATCATTGTGAATTTGAGACAAACCTGGGTAACCTGGGGTACAAAATGAGTTCAAGACCAACCTGAACTTTATATAGTGAGACCCTTCTAAAGAAGAATCTGGGAGGGCCAGCCAAATAGCTCAGCAGATTAAAGCACCTGCAAGCAGGTGCAGGGGCCAGGATTCAATCCCCAGGCTTGCTGTGCTGGTCCAGCACAGGGGCACGCTGAGGCTGGGCGTGGTGGCGCGCACCTGTAATCCAGCTCTCTTGGGAGGCTGTAAACAGGCGGATTACTATGAGTCCGATCTGGTAGTGAGACCCTGAATACTCTGTAGACCCTTCCCTAAAATAAAATTTAAAAAAAGAAAGAGAAAGAATCTGGGTTTTCTCTTTGGTTTCTTTTAATTTAACCAGTTCTTTCTTCTTTTTAAGTAATTGGGGGTTTTTTCAATCATGTTTTACATCTTTTATCTTTTCAGTTTTTTTAAAAGAGAAAAAAAACCCAAATTTCAAAACAAGATGATAGAGTAACAGTGGTTAATATATTGCCTGTTGGCTTTAAGTTAGCTACTCAGAGTACAAGATGGCAGGGTTTCATTGTCCAGACAGTACTAACACAACTCTTTCTTTTCAGTGAACTAAGAGAAATTTGAACTATGATGGCTGAGTGGCCTCATGTCTTGTCTCTTCATGGCTTTAGTGTTTGGGGTGACAGTTCTGTGCCACGTCTCTGCACCCCCATGGGGTGGTTGCCACATATGTGGCTGTCTGCAGTGACCAGCCATGTGCTGGGGCATGTGGGAGTGCTTTGATTGCTGTCCTGCCGCTCCGAGCCTGGGCCTGGCTTCTGGGGCCTGCTCCTTGCCCTTGCTCTGTGAGGTTCCCTGTGGCCGGCAGACCAAGGCTCAGTGTGCCTGCAGGTGGCTTTGGCTGTCTCTCTCCTATACATCCAGTGGGTAAGCAGGAGGCCCTGTGGCCTCAAAGAACCCATGAGTAAAGATGCTGGGCTTCATGGCACCTTGGGTCCAAGTGGACTCAACTCACTCAAGGCCACACATTATGTTGTTTCCTTGCAGATGCCGCTATCCGCCTTCCCAGAGCACAGAACCTTCAACTGGAGGGCAGAGGCTGTTGGCAGTACTTGGTTCTGGTGTTTCCAGCCTGGGGATTCAGAGACAGCTTGAAGCTTGAGGGTCAGCAGTCCCTTGTGAGCTGCCTTTCTGTTTCCCCACATGATGCCTTCCTGCCTCTTTTGGGCTTCAGGGCTGCTCTCCCTGTCCCGGTCCCCAGCGGCACCCAGTAGTTAATGTTCAGTATTCCAGAAAAGTGGCGAATATTCAAAAAATGTTTTGGGTGACATGGGGGATTGAATACATAGCCTCTGAACTGAGCTACAGCCCAGCTTTTTAAATTTTTCATTTCTTTTGAAGCAGGTCTGGCTAAGTTGCTATAGGGCTGGGATTACAGGTGTGCACTGTCATGCTCTGTTTGTATAATAAATCCTGTGTGTACACACAGAGATTTATAATCCTTTATCCCAAGCCTTTAGATTGGATGTGTTGGGCTTTAGAATATTCTGGAATTCAGGAAGATTACACAGTGGGCTTGCTGGGTACCACATAACAGCCACAACCAGACAGTAGCCTGCACATAGGATAGGAATCCTGAAGACCAGATGGCTCACGGAGGTCTCAGGACTGGCGTCCCAGTGAGATTGCTCCACATGACGGATGCAGGCTCTGTGCCATGGGTTGTGCCCTGACACGGTGTGTCCACCCAGCCTGCCTAGCAGGCATGTTCCCTTTGCCCCTGTAGATGCCTGCGTCTTCTGCTTCAGGAAGGAGAAAGCAACACTCGCTGTGTTGAGTGGCCGTGTTGCCCACTGCTTGCTGTCACCTCCATTCTGGGCCTTGTGTTGCGTTGCTACCTTTGTTCTCTGTGTGCCTTTTCCCCAAACTCTGCAGCCTGGTGTCCTCCACCCCCTACCCATTAAGCCTGACACCTAGAGTCTTGAGGGAGGACCCAGAAAGTCTGTTCTTCTTGGCCATGTCCTGATAAGGCCACTGGGTGGGGGGGACATTATCCTCCTCTGTCTGGTATTCCTGAGCTACTCCTATCTGTCTTCTGTCCCTGTCCTTGCCCTGTGTCTCTCCAAGCTATGCCTGGCCTCTGTCTCTTCTCTGCCCTCTTTCCATGTCTCCAGGAGGCCCCTGTTCACTCTGTCCCTCTGCCTTTGCACCATCCAGCCTGCCTCTCCTGCAGGTGAGCACCGCCACACTTTCCTGTTCCTCACGTGGTCCTCTGACAGGACCATGGCAGGACCCTGTGCTTGTTGTGAAGAAGCAAGTGGCACACAGACACTGGGGTAGAAAACCCCACTCCTGCCGCCCTCAGACCCCAGGCTCTGCTGACACCGTTCTGCCCTGGTAATCTTTCCCGCACTCGTTTTTCCCTCCCCCTCTCCCCTGCTCAGTTGCATCGGACCAGCTCTGCGCCTTCGTGGGTTCCTTTCCCTCTAGGCCTGCTTTTGCCCCTTGCCCCTGATGGGCCTGGGTGGGGTGGGCTGAGTTTCCTGGCGTCCACCCAGGGGCCCCTGGCGCATGGCCGGCTGGCAGCTGTCATGTGCTGGATGCTGACCCTACTTGGTTTAACACTGAGCTCCAGGTGGCAGTGCCTGGTGGTTTATTTTCCAGTTGAAGCCTCTGTATGCCTTTGAGTTCAGGATGAAATTGAGAAGGGTGATAAATATTGGAAACTAAGTGGAGTTGGCTCTGAAGAGCCAAATTAATCCTTTCCTGACAACACACAGCTCCATGCCTGCTGCATGTGTGCTTTGCACTCGCATGTAATCCAGACTATTGGGAAGGACTTGGAAAGAGCATGGCAGCCTCAGTCTCCACAGCCTGCGTAGCTGCAGCAAAGACAGTCTTAAGCTGGCTTCTCTCTGCTGGGGACCAGGACAGAGAAGGTCAGCATTGTTTTTGGACAAAAGTGACATTACGTCAGAGTGGACAGGTGACACCTCTGGTCCCAGGAGAATCTGGGACAGAGGGAGAAAGTCAAAACTCTGGCCCTTCTCTCATCACTTACAAACCAGCCGCACAGTCCTAGTGATGTGCTGCTCTGGGACCCTAGCCTAAGTGTCCACACTGTCCGTCTGATTCAGAGCCTTCCCCCTGTGGACACAAACCCCCTGTGATTCAGCCCCTTACCTGCCCCTTAAAAAGCCCTAGAGTCGGACAGAGTCCCAAGGATCGTGGGCCAGCCATGCAGCAGGTAGCAGGGTGCCTTCCTTGCCCAAGGCCGGTCTGTATCTCATCTGGTGTAGCTGCCTGCTCCTCCCTTGAGGCACACACCTGCTCAGGATGCTCAGTGGATGTAACCGGGATAGATGTGGCACGTGTGCTGCTGGGACCCCTGCGCGGCCCTCCAAGCCTGTCCAGGGGTATTGGCGAGATGAGGGAAAATGACACAGATATGTGTTGCCATTTTAAATTGAGGAGTTACCACCTCCATTGCGCAGATGTCCTGGGCCCCATTCAGGACAGTCACTGGAAGTAAGAGATTGATACCCATACCCTGGGGCTGACACTGACACACAGGCAAGATGGTAGTGGTGGATGTAGGGCTGCCAGTCGAGGGAGGCAGAAGCCCCAATGTGTCAATGTCCCCTGCAAAAGGAGCCCTTTGTAGAGAAGCTGCAGGCCTGGGAGGGAAGGAGCCCCACCCAGGCTGGCTAGGAGGGTCTGAGCTGCTTGGGCCTGTGCTCTAGGTGCTTAGCATCTGTAGCACTCTGATTGGGAGATGTTGGTTTTATTAAGTGGAGTAACAGTGCCCCCTGTGGATGAAGATCCAAACTGCAGGCGGGTTTGTGTTGGGAAGGCGACTGGCCCAACTCTCCTGCAGATTTCGTTTCTTTGGCTAACAGTGCCCATGCTGGGCTTTCTGATGGTCACCTCTGGAACTTTAAAGAACAAGCTTTGGTTGCTGCCCCTTGATTCATCAAATTCACAACCTTCTGATTCTGCTCTGATACAGGATGATTTCGCTAATTATGCACCTCTTAATTCTATTAGTGTGTTTCCTCTGGTTCACCTAAGTAACACACAGAAGCTTCTTAGCCCATTTGAACTCATGTTTTGGGGGCATAATAGCCACGGACCTTACTCACCTTCCGTGCATGCCCACACATGCTCTCCTTCACATCTGCAGCTACTTCATTATTTAATTTCAGAAGAGAAGCTATGGAAGTGGTTTATTTACCAGAGTCCATTCCTGGTGGCTGTGGCAACTGGCTGTCCTTCCCGCTGGGCATGTTGGAGCATCTGATGTCTTGTGGGCAGATGCCAAGTGTTCGTGTGCATAATTCCTAACTTCCAGCCTAATGTGGCTGGTGACAGTAGTTGTTTTTGTCCATATTCCATGGGAACGAACTTTCTCAGGACAGAGCTGCAGAGTGAGCCCCCAGTTTGTGGGGCCAAGCATAACTGAATCTTTCTGTCTTGGTAGCCAAGAACCCATCTCCTGGGCCAGCTTCACCATGGCTGACCTAGTGCCAGATCTGCAGCACATTCTTTTCTGGATGTCTAACTCCATCGAGCTCCTGTACTTTATCCAGCAGAAATGCCCGCTCTACATGCAGAGCATGGAAGAGGAGCTGGATGTCACAGGTACAAGCCTGACTGGTGCTCCCTGGCAAAGTGCAGTTCTTGGGCACAGTTGGCCAGCTGTGACAGAGGGTGGGCTTCCTTGGGGCTTCCTTGGTGCCAGGAAGGACGTGGGCACCAGTCAGGGGATAGCCTGTGAGACCAGTCCTAGCATATGGACTCACCTGGTGCCTCTGTGCCCAGTACATCAGTGCCCTGCCATGGAGACACCTCCTCAACTAGAGTCTGTTCAGTTCTGTTTGCCACAGGCTGGGGACATACGGGACCCTTGGCCAGGGCAAAATGGGCGCATCATAAACCAGACGCCACACTCAGCACCACAGCTTTGGGAAGGATTGGAGAATTGTACATTGAGTTATATTCGGAGATTAACATGTGGGAGATGTGCATACAGGATTTAGGAAACTGTGGAAAGTGTTCTGTGACACCTGGGAAGGTGGCTCTGTGGGGTGCAATGGGGCCAGGCCGTGGGCACAGGCAGACTTCAGCTGATGGTGGTCACCTGACAGCCAAGGGGAGTTGGAGGCGATCTGGGAGTTTCTGGCCAGGGCTGGGACCTTCATTAAAGCCAGTGCTCTGACAGGCATCGGGGTCCCAAGACAGAGCCTCCAAATGGGTGGCCCTGGCATTGTCCCACACAGCTGTGGTGGAAACAGTTGCTCACTGCCCTCCCATCTACAGGGCTCTTGGCTGCTCCATTCTGGCCTGGGTGCTATGTGAGGTTAAGCAGGTGTGGCCTAGTGGCCCTGTTTCTGAGGGGCCCAGGCCTGTCTCACAACTGTGAGCCACTGGGGTAGGGGCTATGAGGCATCCCTGGCTGTGGTCTCCCAGATGCTTCTGTCCTCTGGGAAAGAGAGAGAGAGCCTGGATCCCAGAAGGCTGCACCCAGTGGTTCTCGGCCCTGAGGCGCCCTGTGGTGCCTTGTGGCCAAATGTCCTGAGAGGGCTCTTGACTGGCAACCAGAGGGTTGGAGCGTCTGTGGTACCATCTTCAGGACAGGTTCCTGCTCTGCTTCAGAATGCTGAGACCAGATGGGACCATGGGCTGGGCATCCTGCACAGGCCACATGGGTGGGGCATGGGGGTGGGGAGGAGTACCGGGCTGTGGACATGGGGTGGCAGGGGAGGTTTGCCTGCCTTCTAGCTCACTGTGGGGGTGTTGGCCCTGCTGTGGGCTCCTAGAGACTCAGAACCCTGGCCTGTGGGTGTGTGAAGGAAAGCTTGACCCCAGCTTGGTTCTGTTTGTGTCCCTGGGGCATTCCAGGCTATGGCCTGTCCCTTGTTCCCTCAAGTACACATGAGGAGCAGCCAGTTTGACTGCCAGAGAGAGCCATCACCTCTAACCGGCTTCTGTCTCCAGAGCAAGGACACCTCCCTGACTGCTCACAGAGTTCTGGTGTCCAGGTGCCCTTGCCCCCTGCCCCAGTCAGCTCCTGCTTCTTTCTCCCCTAAGGCCTGGTTCTGCCCCAGCTGTGCAGTGAGGAGGGGTGCACCCTGGGAGGCAGGCTTTGCTGCCCTCCTTGTGTGTGTGGTGGGTCTGGGTGTGGGGGCTATAGACAGGGAGGTTCTTTCTGTTCTGGCTCCCAGCAGCAGTTGGCTCTGGAGCTATATCACTCACACAGCTCAAGAGGTCCCTCTGTGTGGCAACCTAGGCCATTTCTTAGGTTCCTGGTGTGGTCCAGGGACCCTCTCCCTGCTGTGAGGATTGTGGGACTGTCACTTCCGTCTCAGAGAGGAAGTTGTTTTTGATCTATCAGGCCTGGGAGCTGGGACCTGAGCTCTGGGCTGTGCTCGAGCTGGACCCAGGAGCCTCACAGTCCAGGATCTGACTCAGAAGTCACACCAACCTGATGACCAGAAAGGGGTCGGAGGCCACCAGTTGGCCTGCCGACTTGTGCAGGAAATGACTATGGGACAAACCCTGCCATCAGGCATGTTATGTGTCAAGAGTTGGCACAATCACCTTTGTCATCCTGATTTTATGTCTGAGCTCTTAAGGGGCCCCACCATGCTGGTCTCGGGGGTATGCACGCATGGCACCACACGCCCTCAGGATCCCACACACCCTCTGTGCCCATTGCCTAGCACCTGGACCTGCAGTGGGTGGGGGCCCCCAGATCCTTCAGAGGTCCCCACAGGAAAAGCAGCTCAGGTAGTTGCGTGCGGCATCCAGCCCCTTGTGGTGTCTGGGGAACCTACTCCAAGGCTGCCCCACACCGTGGCCCCTCTGCTTGCTTCCTGCCAGCTCTCTTCTGTCCCTGGGGAAGCACATGGCTCTGATGCCCGTGGGCAGCTGTGGTCAGGTGCTGCCTCCAATGGGCCAGTACAGGTGTGGGCGTAGGTCCTCCCAGGATTTCGTCCTTCTTGAAAGAGTGCTTTGGCTCCATTGGGGTGACAGCCTCCTGAAGGATTGCTGCTTGGAGTGCTTCACCTGTGTCCCCAGTGACAGGGGACCTGTGGGCTAGGGTTAGGGTTTGCTGTGGCAGGTGTAGCAGTTGAAGGAAATGCATGTGGAGCTGGTAGGGGAATAACACATCTGGAGCCTATGGGGGAATCACATAGAGCATGTGGGCCTCTGATCTATCAGGCATGGTGGGCAGGGAAAAATCTGATGTGTGTCAGAGTGTCCTCTCTCACTGCCCGGCCTTGCTGTTCCTGGGCAGGGTGGTGAGTGCTGTGTGTTCTGAGGCTGGCTCGTCAGATACCCGAGCCCATGTGCGAGCATGCGCGGAGTGCTGCAAGGGTGCTGGGAAATGCTGGGTTGGGTCTCTGCTCTTGTGACAGCCCATGAGCATGAAGCCCTGTGACTCTCGGCGGCCATCCCCTTGCAGGTTCCAAGGAGTCGCTGTTCTCCTGCACGCTGACAGCCAGCGAAGAGGCCATGGCGGTGCTTGAGGAGGTGGTGCTCTACGCCTTCCAGCAGTGCGTGTACTATCTCTCCAAGGTGTGGCGGGCTCTTCCAGGGACCTGGTGTGCTCCTTTGTGCCGCCCTCCCCCAGGCCACTCTTCTCACGTGGCAGAAACCTGGGTGCCATCTGGTCTCTTCCCTTCTTTTGAGAAGTCCTGGGTGGGACATCTAGGACTTGGTATCGTTGCCACCTTGATGGTGGTGCAGGAAATACTGGCTGTGTCCTGAGCCAGTGCAGTGCTTTGGGAACATGGAGCGTCCCTTTCTTGGTTTCCATAGAGTGTGTCAAGCCCTCTTGTTGGGACCCATCCCACCAGTGCCACTTTTATGCGGCACTGCTCCTGTCAGAAACATGTGCTGCATGAAGGCCGAGCCAGCCCACCTTAGCCTAGTGTGCCCACCTGGGCTCCCTCCTGGGAGGCAGCTCCCTCAGGGCCTGTTCACAGGCTGTCCTGCCAAGGCAGGGCTGGAGCTTAGTGGTGAGACCTTCAGCCTGGTCCCAGTGCCCCTGAAGTGTTGTTGGGAATCTCTCTGTCCCACAGTGCTTGTATGTCTGCCTCCCTGCCCTCCTGGAGTGCCCCCCATTCCAGACAGAATGCCGGGAGAGCTGGCATGGGGCCCCTGCGCTGCCTGAAGAGCTGCGCCGTGTTGTGGCTGTGTACCAGGCCACCTTGGATCTCCTGCAGCAGCTTCGGGTACACCCAGAGGTGGCCTCCCAGATGCTCGCCTACCTCTTCTTCTTCTCAGGCACACTGCTGCTCAACCAGCTCCTAGACAGAGGTGAGTATGGCCACATGGGTCAGGATGTGTGCCTGTTGGAGGTGCCCAGCTCAGCTCCTGCGGGCCCACTCTGCCTTGGCCGAGGCTGGTTGTGGAGGTATGGCCAGATGGCAGGCTGAGGCTAGGGTAGGACCTGTGGCTGGAGGGGACCAAGTCTGTGCTGCTGCAAAGCTGTGCCTGTAGGCCCTGCCTCGTGGAGCTAATGTCCTCTGTACCTGTTGAGCTTGGAGCTCAGGTCATTTCCAGCCAGGGTCACTGCTAGGGGAACAGAGAGATCCACTCAGGACAAGCACCAGCACACACGAGTTGCCAGCACAGGCACAGTGGCATTGGAGCCCATAGAAGTCAGAGTCCTTCCTTGTCCTGTGCTGTCTCCATCACCCCCCCCCCCAGACAGGGCTTGGGAAGTGAGACAGCGTCTTAGTTGTGCTTGAGCTGTGTTGTCCTCAGTGGCTGGGAAGGGGAGAGTAGGTTCTGGGGAGTCCAGTGCTGGGTTCCTGTGCAGGGGGCTGGGCGTCACCCTCCCTGTCCCCTTCCCCTCCCCAGGCCCATCCCTGAGTTGCTTCCATTGGCCCAGAGGTGTCCAGGCCTGTGCCCGCCTGCAGCAGCTCCTGGAATGGGCGAGGAGCGCCGGCCTGGGGGTGGCTGGAGAGCGCTTCTTCCGGAAGCTGTCCTGCACCCTGCACCTGCTGGCCACCCCCAGAGCCCAGCTTGTCCAGGTGGGGATGTCACACAGCATGGGGAGGGGTGGGGTCACATGATGCCCTGGACTTACAACTGGGTCAAAGGTAGCTGGAAACCTTGCTTCCATGTTTAGAAAACTCAGTTGTTCCCTTGAAAGCTTGCCAGGTTGTCCCCACTTGCAGTAGGCAGGGTGGTGGCCCTAAAAGTGTCTGCACCTAGCCCCTGGTATTTGTGACTGTCACTGTGCATGGCAGTGGGAACTCCATGAATATGATAAGACCAGGAATCCTGAGATGAGGGAATAGTCCTGGGCTGTGCAGGTGGGCTCAGGCTGATCACACAAGTCCACAGAGTGGGTCAAAGATGGAGGGCAAGAACAGAAGGACCTGTCTCCAGTGACTGGCTCTGAAGAAGGAGGGGCTGGATGCCTGGGGGCTCAGCTGGCACCCAGCACAGAAATGTGACTTTAGCTACAGAAAAGGGCCAAAAGGGCAGGCAGTGGATCCTCCCACCGAACTCAAGGAGACCCTGCTTCGGACAGCTTGATTTCTACCCAGGGAGCCCCAGGCCCAGGAGGTTACACACTCAAGGCTCTAACCCAGGTTTGTGGGCCTCTGTTCCAGCAATAGGAAGTTAATATACATCTTGCTCTCCATTTGCCAACCACTGTCCCCCAAAACCATAATCACAGATAATGAATGGAAGTCCAACAGAGGGCTGCTATTCCTGCCTGGAAGGCACTGAATGAGCTCTGGGCTGCTAGAGGGCACCCACAGGGCAGCTCACGATGGTGCCCGCTCTCTGAGCTGGACTGAGTATGCAGCATGCACCATGCCCGAGCAGACGGTGCAGCAGGCCTATCAGGGAGCATGAGCACCGCCGCCTGCGGACCGGGACATGCAGCATCTCGCCTGTGCGTCCTGTCAGTGAGCACAGTGGCCATGCCTTGTTGTCGTCTCATGTAGTCCTTGGTAGTCACCCACCAGCAGGCAGCCTCGTGACTCCATAGATCAGTGTTGCCATGCTGCGGTTAGGATTTGCATGCAGGAGCCCTCTAGGCATGATCACCAGGCTCCCTGGTAGAGCTGAGCCCTACGCACTGCTGGCCAGGCCTGATACGCTCACCCCACCTACGTCAGGGTGGTCTGGGGCCCTGAATGTCAGAACCTAGGGGCCAAAGTTAAAGCAGTGCTCAGTAGAAAACAAAGTGAGGGCATCTGATCAGGAAGCATGAAAACAAGTCTACAGAAAGGGGAAGGGGGCCTGGGGAGATGGCTCAGTAGAATAAGCGCTTGCCTGGCAAGTGTAGGGCCCTGAGTTCAATCCCCAGTACCACAAAAAAAAAAAAAAAAAAAAAAAAACTTACAA
>NW_004524607.1:13749347-13790099 GCF_000260255.1 Octodon degus
AAAAAAAAAAAAAAAAAAAAAAAAGAATAAAACAAAGCAGAAGAGAGGCCATGCCGGATAAGGGCAGAGGACAAGCAACACAGCAGGCCTGAGGGAGAGGAAAGCAGTGGAACTGAGAATTGGTTCTTTAGCAGAGAAATGGGAGAAGACACAAAGTACTAATGCAAAAGGGGACTCCATCCAGAGCCTACATTAAAAATCAGGAAGAAGGTATTGTAATTATTGTCATAAGTTTATGCTGATACATGTTAAAATTTAGATAAAATGGACAAATTAGGAAATACTAATGAAAACTAATACAAGAGGAAATAAAAATCAGACTAGTCCTATGCGGTAAAGAAATAGAATCTTTAAAAACTCTTTTGTAGCTGGTCTTGGTAGGGCACACATGTAATCCCAGCTGCTCTGAAAGCTGAGGCAGGAGGATCTCAAGTTCCAGCTCAGCCTGCTGGGCAATGTGATGAGACCCTGTCTAGACTAAAAGTAAACACTGTTCTTAGCTTGAGGACTCTGTGACTTTTGGTCTTAGTTGAGTGCCCCCTGAAACAGTATTCAAGGAAAAGAATATTACAAAATTATCCTTCTAAAAGTATTCATAAATAATGAATGTATAAGTAAGAAAACAATGGAGATTGTTGGAAACTTAAACTATGAGGGGAGAAGAGAAAGCTCAAAGGTACAGTGAGAGAATAAAGCCCAGCAAGTGCAGAGCGGAGCAGGAAGGCCAGAGAGGCACACAGGGTACTTGAGGGACATGATGTGGCGTCTACCCTGCCGTGTGCCTCTCTGATGCTGACATTATTCTCAGAACTCACAGCATCAAAAGGACTCTCCCCCAAGATCCCTGAACTGACATGAGGTTGAGGGCTAGAGGCCTCGTAGGAATATGCACTCCTGGAACCACAGCCCATAGATGTGTGATGACCACTGCCCGAGCCTCCAGACATCAGTAGAAAAGCAAGAGTGAAACAGGAAGAGGGGAAGAAAAGACAGCTGAACGAGCAGTCAGGAGGCCACGTCCAGTAGCAGCTTTCAGACGGGGATCTGAGGAGCCCAGGCAGTGCGGAAGCTTGCGGGGTCATCCCCCACCTGGAACTTTTTTTTTTTTTTTTTTTTTTGTGGAACCAGGGATTAAACTCAGGCCCTTGCACTTACCAGGCAAGCACTTATTCTACTGAGCCATCTCCCTGGCCCCTCATACCTGGAACTTGACCCAGAGAACGCCACAGTAACTTCCAGAGCAGGATGAGTGTGAGACACGACCCAGAGAGGAGCCACCTGAGCCAGAGTCTGCAGGCCGAGGAACTGCCCCCAGAACTGCTGGCGTCCACCTGCTCATTCACCAGGAGAGGAGGGTGGGCTGTGTTCCAGCATGTGGGTGCCAGCACCCTGCCATGGCCTGGGGATGCTGGAGGACTGCATGCAAACAGTAGGAGGAATGGGCCCTGAAAGGAGAGGAGGAGCCCAGCTGGAGAAGAGAAAGGGTTTGCCGTGGCCATGCCCAAGGCCAGGGGCCACAGCAGTGCTAGGCTTGGTTTCGTCAGGGGAGCACACCACTTCCCAAGGACTTAAACTTTTTTCTGTAATAAGAAAACTCTCCCAGCCAGGTGTGTGGTGCAGGCCTGTAAACCCAGAATTCTGGGAAGCTGAAGCAGGAGGGTCAGGAGTTACAGCCTAGCCTGGTCAACTTAGCAAGACCCTGTTTCAAAAAAAAAAAAAAAAAAAAAAAACACGAAAAAGTTGGAAATATGGCTCAGTGTGAAAGTCCTGGGTTCAGTCGTCAGTACTGCAAAGAACAAGAAACAGACCTTATTTACCCTGAGCTTACAGTTGAAAGTCAGCCCTTCTTCAGACCTGAATGATTGCGTTCTGCCTCTCACATGTATCTCCAGCACCCCTTGATTTCTTTTATGTGGTGTGAGTTAGGATCTGATTTCATTCCTCCCAACTTTCCAGTAGTTCTGATCTGGACTTGGAGCCATGTGGGGTGGTTCCTGGCTGGCACTGAAGTGTTGACTGTGGTGCTATCCTCTTGAGTGCCCAGTGCTGCCCTGTGCAGCCCTGTGGTGGCATGCAAATCCTGGGCTCTGTGTTCCTGGGGAGCCCTGCCCTGTGCAGTGACCCTCCCTCTGATTGGGGCGGTGCTGCACACCTAGAGGCCTGACCCTGAGCTCCTCCTTGTTCCCAGATGAGCTGGGCCACCCTGCGGGCCACATTCCCTGCCCTGAGCCCAGCACAGCTGCATCGGCTGCTGACCCAGTACCAGCTGGCCTCAGCCATGGGCCCCATGAGCGCGTGGGAGCCCGGAGCCCAGGACTGTCCAGATGCCTTCCAGTCAGGTGAGGCAGCCAGAGGCAGGGGTTGGGGCTGTTGTTCTGAGGGTGAGGACAGCCAACTGCTGCTGGTACCTGCCTCTCTAGGTTGGTAGTGTGGCCCTCCAGCACCTGGGGCCTGCCCTGCCCCATGAGTTGGTGCCCCAGCTCCCACTGTAGCTTGGGTCTGAGGTCCCCCTTCCCCTCATGGAGCCTTGGGCTGGGGGGTCTGCACAGTTGCATGCAGGCACATATACGTATTTATTTACAAATTATACACCTCCAAGAGCAGCATGCATATTTCAGTATGTAAACATAGCAAAGGGGTTGGGAAATGCTCCTCCCATTCATTGGTTTGCATCTGAGGCCTGCACACATCCTGTTCCACACTGGGAGCTCATTGGAGATGTCCCTTTCAGGGTCCCCTGCCACCTGAGCAATGCCGTGGTGCGGTAGTAGACAGCTCACACGTCACACAGCCTTGCAATCCTGGCCACGTGTGTAGATAGGGGCTCACTCTGGTGAGCTGTGCACAGCAGCTCCATGAGAGGGGCCAAGAGTCCCCACAGCAAAGGCCTACTCCCCATCCTGGAGCACTTGGACACCTACTACTAGGTGGTCATTAAGGATGGAGAAAGGATGAGAGTGGGTTGGGGTTGGTCACCCTGGCAGGGTACCATCCCCCCTGGTCAGGGTAGGTCAGGCCTGGAGCTCAGCCTGTTGTCCAGGTCCCATATACCAGGTGAGGGGCTGGGTGAGGAGCGGGCCAGTCATGTACCCTCACTTGTGCCACTGCAGAGCACATCCTGGAGTCCTATGAAAAGCCCCCACCCATCATCCTGCCAAGTGAGGGCTTCCAGGTGGACCTGGAGACTGACTGCCCAGATGACAGTGTCTACCAGCACCTACTCTACATCCGACACTTCCTGTGGAGTTTGTGTGGCCCAGCCAGTCCTGGCCGTGGGCCCACCCAGCTGGCCAGTCTTGAGGTAGAGCACAGGAGGCTGGGGGAGGGACCTGTGTCCCATGGCTGTCATGTGGTATTAGGGTGGACACAGGTGCAGGGCTCTGCTGGGCCCTGGAGACACAGCCAGTATGAGTGACCTCAGCCCAGCACTGCAGATGGGGACACTCTCTGGGTTCTCTGATACTTTTCATGGTGCAGACTAGCAAATGTCCCATGGCTGGTGGCCCTGGGACCATCTCTTCCTGATGGGCACCATGACCACCTGGCCTGCCTCTCCTCAAAGCCTGACCCTTTGCTTTTCTCTCCCCAGGGCCTGTATCACACCATCCCTGAGGGGCACCTGGAGGGTCAGGGCTGCTCCCTGGCTGCCAGGGACCCCAGCAGAGGAGTCCTTGAAGCTGCCCCTGCACATTCTGCTCCTGGTGCTGCGGCTTCTGGGGCACAGGAGCCCCCAGGGGGACGGCAGCCTGGCCGAGGGGGGCATAGGAACTCCCAGGCTGGCCTCCTGCACACTGACTCCTCCTGCCTTCTTACACCTCCAGGAACCCCACTGGGCCTCGAGCCTGGGGGCCCTAGCTGGTCTGAGCCTGGTGGCCCCTGTGGGAAAATGCTTCCTGAAGGGCAAAGGAATGGGCTAGGCCCCTTGGGTGCAGCTCTAGGTGAGGCCCAGCCCTGTGCATGCCTCACCCCTCAGATCCTGCCCTTTGCTTTGGGGTATTCCCATCTTGGGGTCCTAGGTGTTTGCAGCCTTCCCGCAGTATGGGGACAGAGGGAGAGGTAAGGGAGGTCCTGCTCCTGGGTAAAGGTGACCAAGATTTGGGCTCTGCAGCAGGTAGAGGTGGATCTCACAGATGACAGGCTTTGTCCCAAAGATGTGTGCTGGGAGGCTAGAAAAGCTTCCAAAAGGAGGTGGGGGAGGGTAACCCCATGTAGGCCTAAGCAGGTGCCATATACCTGTGTGCAAATGTGTCCCTGTGTGTCCATAGCCAGGCCCAGGGAAGAACTCAGCACTGGGTCCATGTTCAGGCTAAGCTTAGTGGGCCCCAAGTGCTGGGGTCTCCTGGAAGAGCCTGGCTGGGGTAGCTACCTGCAAGGTGTGCTCCAGACCAGCCCTGGCTTTGACCTGACCAGGGCCCTGGTGGGCATGAGTGCCTCAGAAAGAGAAGGTTGGGCCTGGGGCCGTGCTTGGGTGTGGTCAGTATGGGAATCTCAGGAAGGGCAAACTCGGAGGCATAGGGAGGGTGTGGAGGGTGGAAGAATAGGATGAGGAAGAGACAGAAGTAAAGAGACCAGAAAAGTTTGCTGGGACACACAGGAGCACAGAAAGGCCACTGTCCTGGCACAGCTGTGAAGAGGATGAGGTTCCCCTTGCAGGCATATTGTGTGTGGCCAACAGGTGGATCCGAATGAGCCCTGGCTGCTGTCCACGTTCTGCTCTTCTATGTCCTGACTTCCTGGGGTGGACACTGGTCTCCAGCCCTGCAGCCCCTCATGCCCCTGCACCCTTCCTTGCCCATTCAGGAGACACAGTGGCCCCTGTGGATGAGTCTCCCCTGGACCCCTCAAGTGGCAGCTCCAGCACTGAGGACTTCTGCTATGTCTTCTCTGTGGAGCTGGAGAGAGGCCCCTTGGGGCTGGGCATGGGCCTCATTGACGGCATGGTAAGTGGCCCATGCCTCCCCTGCCTACCCCAAAGCCATGGGCTGCCATTGCCCTTCCTGTCCAGCCTGTGTGCAGCTAGGTAGCATGGCCTGGCCGGGGGAGGAACGTGGAGGAAGCCATGGCTATGGAGGGCCCTTCTGGTCCTACAGCTGCCCTGCATGCTTGCCTGACCTTCAAGGTCTGTTCCAGCCATTGGGGGCAGTTCTGGGCCCAGTTCTTGTACAACATATGATACTCATACTGAATAAAGCCTGCACTGGGATGGGGGCCTGCTGTTGTGGGTGGGTCCTTGCTAGGGATGTCGGGTGTCAGCCTCCTCTGCTTCTCCCCAGCACACAGCCCTGGGCACCCCAGGGCTCTACATCCAGACACTGCTTCCAGGCAGTCCTGCAGCAGCTGATGGGCGGCTATCATTGGGAGACCGAATCCTAGAGGTGAACGGCACCAGCCTGATGGGTGTCAGTTACATGAGGTACCACTGCCTTGCACCCCTCCCTGGCACCCTCAGGAGGGCAGGGCTCTCCTTGTTCCATGAGGTCCCTGAGCAAGAGGGAATTTGGTTTGTCCTGGCCTTGGGACATAGAGGTCCAGGGCCTCCATATCACCCTCTCCTTTTGGTTGGTTTCAGAGCTGTGGACCTGATCCGGCACGGGGGCAAGAAGATGCAGTTTTTGGTTGCCAAGTCTGATGTGGAAACAGCCAAGAAAATCTGCTATCGCACACCCCCACCCTAACTGGAAATCCGGAAGTCCCCACCTCCAGCACCCTGGTCCGCCAGGCGCCCCCCAGGCTTCCAAGCTATCCATCATCTGGTTTCTAATTGCCCCAGTGAGTTACTGTGTGGTGGCCTCACTAGGACATGCCTGTTCATAATGTACATCTCTTGAAATATTTTATTTATATGACACACTAAGAGGTAATGTTTCTTACAGAGTTTTTATGTGTAAAGACTTTAACAGAGAAGTATAGAGTCAATAAACTATCTTTCCTATCCTCTGGGGCAGTGCTGGGCTCTGCCATTTGCAGCCTGGCATATCTGTAGCCCTGCACAGCCCTCCCTCCCTGGCAGCATGGTGGAAGCCCTGGGTAGCTCTGCCCCTCCCTGTCCAGCGGTAGGACAAAGACCACAGTGCTCCTGCAGCCAGAAAGGCAGAGCCATCAAGCAAGGCAGCTTCACCTTCTAGTTGCCTGGCTTGGCATACCATGTACCGAGAGCACAGGTCTGAAGCCCCTGGAAGGCTGGAAGGGGACTTCTGAGCTGCCGTGCTCCTGAGGACTAAGCCACCCTATGCCCAG
This sequence comes from Octodon degus, assembly GCF_000260255.1. Lineage (NCBI taxonomy): Eukaryota > Metazoa > Chordata > Mammalia > Rodentia > Octodontidae > Octodon > Octodon degus. The sequence goes on from NW_004524607.1 coordinate 13,755,585, forward strand.
CTGCCCCACCTTTGTCTCTAATCACTGAAGCCAGCCGCTTGGCCCTAATACCAAGCACTAAATCTGTAGCTGTCATACACCTCGTCACTGTCTCTTCATCCTGGCAGGCTACCAGGTTCCTCTGCCAACCTCATGGTGTGGGCCAAGGGGTGGGGCTATATTGGCATCACGGGAAGAGTGGGGCTGGCACACTTCTGTGCTTGGCCAGACTACAGACTGAGACATGCTGGGCACCTTGAGCAGGTTCTGCAGCTCCTTGGCCTGGGTATAGGGGACTTCTGTGTTTTCCTTGCTATGCACAGAGCAGTGTCCTAGACAGGAACAGAATTCCTGGGGACAGGGACTAGTAGGGGTCACAGCCTGTCACTCTAGAGGACACATCATGGGAAAAGGTGACAGCATGGAGGACCTAGAGCCCTGGAGCAGTATCCCAAGTGGGCCCTAGCTGCAGCCCTATCAGCTCCATGCTGCCCCTGCTGAGCACTGTGGGGGTGCAGCGCATGTGCTCTAGACCCCCTTTCAGTGCAGCATCATTGGCCTTTCACTTGGTTTGAACCAGTGGCTCCCAACCAGCTGCCTACAATGATAGCTGAAGTATATTTTTAAAAAGTCATTTAAAATGCATGGTTGGGCCTAAAAGAAAAAGAATCTTAGGAGCTGGGGAGAAGGCTCTGTGGAATAAGCACTTCCCTGGCAAGCGCAAGGGCCTGAAGTCAATCACTGGTTCCGCAAAAAAAAAAAAAAAAAAAAAAAAAAAGACTCCTTAGAGCCCAAAACTGAAATGAGGGTCTAAGATCAGAGGGGCTGCATTAAGAGTGACAGGTCGCTGGTCCCAGTCTACTCCTCTGCTTTGGGAACAGGGTGTAGAGGAAAAGTCTTAACCATCCCAAGTTAGTGCAGACTTCATTGCAGGACTTCGGTTAAATGCTGAGGGACCCCAGTACTGGAGAGCTCCTGACGGACTGGACAGTGGGCCAGGAAACAGACAAGTAACCCAGGGTATTATGTGGAGCTCATTTGTCACTTGCAAGGCCCCTTGAGTGCATGTGGGCCTAGCCCATGTAACTTGGCAAAGTTTCCAGATGAGGCAAAAGCAGGGAGACTGATTTGTATGGCAGTCAGCCAGTGTCATAGTGTGGTGCTGGGGGAAGCTGTAGGACTGAGCCTCAAAGCCAAGGCATTTATCCCCACACAGCGATGCCACAGCTGGCGTCTGCAGATTGGACGGACTGCAGTGGTGGTGAGCTCTGTGGCCATGAGCACTCCTGCCCTCCTTGGTCCCACAGATCGGCCATACCCTGGCCTCAGCAACAGCACACTTGTAGGGGACAAGCTGGGCCAGGAGCACACTGAAGCCTTTGCCAGGTATGCACATGTGATGCTTCTCTAGGTAAAGGGCTGCTAGGGAGGCTGAGGTGGGGGACTGCAAGTTTGAGGCCAGCTTGGGCACCATAGACTCCATCTCAAAAACAAAAGGGGCGGGGCCAGGGAGATGACTCAGTGGAATAAGCGCTTTCCTGGCAAGCGCAAGGGCCTGAGTTCAATCCCCAGGTCTGCCAAAAAAAAAAAAAAAAAAAAAAAAGGGCTGGGGATGTAGCTCAGTGTTGATCCTGGATTCACCTCCCAGTACCACCATCCCAATCAGCTAAAACATGAAGTATTTTAGGCAGATGAAAGATAATGAACTGAAAGAGATGGTTGAACATTTGCCAGAAAACATGAAAATAAAAGTTGAGAGATGCAAAACAAAAAGGTGTAGCTTATATTAGGTGGAGTTGTGGAAGGAGACAGGGAGAGTAGGGGAAGAGCACTACTGAAGAGAGAACAGATGGATTTGGGCTAAGAATGGATGGGGGGGGGGGCCCAGCCCTAGCTCAGTTCTTTAAGTGGCTGCTTCCACAATGCTGGCAGCCTCAGTTTGCTGTAGTTCGATCCCCACAACACTCCAGCCATGCAAAAGTGCCCTGAAGGCATTCAAGGAGCAAAACACACACACACACACACAAAAAAAAATTCCCTAAGAATGGATGGGGGGCCCAAATCCTCAGTGAAGCCAGGATCAGTCAAGTGCAGTATGCACTTAAGTGCCTTGTGGGGAGGGTACAGAATCCAGAGACAGGTGATCTGAACAGTGGCCAGGGAGCAGCAGGACTCCGGAAAAGCCGCCTCTGGATGCCAGCATCCAGAGCAGAGGCAGGACCAGCAAATAATGGCCTCGTCAGAGAGCCAGGAAAAACTCAGTCCACTCTTTCAAGGAAAGGATAAAAAAGGGTTTTTTTCAGACAAGCAACAATGAGATAATTAGTATTGAAGACAGTGAAGAGATGTGTATAAGTTATACTTCAAGGAGGAAAAATGTCTGACAGTGTTGCAGAAAACAGCCCAAACACAGGGAAGAAGGCAGGAGGCAGTTCATTACACCAGTGGGCTTTGGACTAGGATCTCTCCCAGAGTGATAGCCCCACCCAGCAGGGCTTCAGGGCTCCTAAAGGGAAAGTGGGGAGGTACAAAATGTTTGGCACATGTGATTGGAGGGTTGGATGACATCAAGAGTTTAAACAATTCAGGTTACATCACAAAGCTATCAGTTAAAATAAAAAAGCTATCAGGCTGGCAAGACAGCCCAGTGGACTAAGCATCTGCTTTGGCAAGCACAGGAACCAGGGTTCAGTCCCTAATCCCCAGTTCACACTCCATGCTGGCCCAAGGGGTAGGCTGAGTCGGTGCACGAGTCTGGGCATGGGGGCACACACCTGTAATCCCAGCACTGGGGAGACTGAAAACAGGAGGATCACTACAAGTCTGAGCTGTGTAGTGGGTCCCTATACCAAATACAGAAATTTTAAAAAAGCTATCAGTTACATGAAGCATGGACTATACAGAGGAACAAGTATCCTGTTAGATTTTAAGTTACACTGTAAGGCCCTCAGCTATACAAAGGTGGTAGGACATGTCTGCTTGGTCTTGGCAGGCATTTTGGGCAGGCTTTTATTTAAAATTTTAATTTCCACTTTCAGTGGAAAGTCTGAGATACGAGAGTATATGGTAACACAATGAGCTTTTTTTTTTCTATTGAACACATGAAAATAGGAGCGTAAATGGCTAATGTGGGTTAATAATTTTATTGTAACAAAACTGGTGTTTTCCGGTTTTCGTTGCCTGTATCTGCTGTGGGGCCTGTTGACTCCCTTTTCTGCCTCATGCCCCAGATGGTGTAGCTGTCCAGGAAGTGAACGTGCTGAATTGAGTGACAAACTGTGTTTCCCTGGGAGTGTGGGTTCATCTCCGACCCAATGTGCTGTGGCACTTCGCTTCTGTACCATGGTTATGAGGATTACTCCAAGGAAGTAGACCTCATGGATGTAAAAGTCAACTGATTTAAGTCAGCAGTTCTCACTGAAGTGTGGTCCAAGTGACCCGGCAGTTCCCAGAACCATTTTAGGAGGTTCATGAAGTTAAACCTGATTTTTTTTTTTTCTTTTTTGCCATGCCTACGTTTGCCCTAATGGTGAGTAAAAGCAGAGACCTTAGTACAGGTCAGAACAGAGGTACCAAAGTGGATGGTAGACACTGTATTACGGCCTTGCACTCTTGGTAACAAAAGAAACAAAATGTTTTCACTCCAGAAATGTCCTTGATGAAACTAAAAAAATTACAGCTTTTATTATGTATTACCTTCGGCTATCCATCATTCTTACATAGGAGGTGCACTAAATATATAAGCAGAAATAAAATCTGATGCATATTAAAGAGTATACGGTAAGCAAATAAATGTAAGGAAAAATTAAACCACTATCGAAAGCAGCAGTAATATCTAACTTGGGGGGATTTAAGTGTAAAGGCGGAGGGGCAGTTCCTGTCATTAACTGCATGTGAGCCAGAAAGCGTAACAGGGAAAATGTAAGGGTCTTGCGCTGCCTTAAGGGATACTAATGATACTGGTTAGCTTAGACTTTGTTACTAATAGGTGTGACATCTCAGGTGTAGCCATCAGAAGGCTAGAAAGAATATTCAACTTTCAAACTAAGAAAGTGGAAACATGATAGAGTAAGAAAAACCAAAACCCAAAGGCAGAAAAGGAAAAAAAACCCTCAAAGAAACAAATGGAATGTCTCTCAAGTAACTTTTAAAAATAAATAAATAAATACAGCAGCAAAAAAGAAAAAAAAAGGAAAAGTACCATTAAGTAGAAATTTACCCAAAATTCAGTAATACTATATATAAGTGGACCCTAATGTTAAAAACACAAAGGGGGAAAAAAGGGAAAAAAAAACACGAAGAGATTGCCAAGCTAGATAAAATCTAGGTACATAATATTTACCAGATAAATGTAAAATGTAAGAAGGCTTGAAAGTGGACAAAGATGTATTCAATGTACAAAATAACAGTTCAGTTCACCAGAAAGATGAAAATTCTGAACACACCTAATAACATTTTCTCAAAATACATAAAAGCCAGATGAAGACAAGGGTTGAATCCACCATGATAAAAGGAGACCTTAGCATAAATCTCTCAGTAACAGGTAAATCCCGCAGCCAGAAATCAGGACATACAAATGAACAAGAGACAGTGTTTTTCCTGGACCTCCTGAACTTCAATTCTGATTTCTCTAGCCTGGTACTAAATAATAGATGAACACTGAACATGCCGGTGCGAAGGGCTGCAAAGTTAATGCAGACCAGCTGAGATGGAGCATGTGGTGGAGATGGGGGGTGTTAACACCACACGTGGGCAAGCCTTGTGAGCAAGGGTCGCTCAAGGAAGGGTCTGCTGTGAGGAAAGCTGTGTGCTTATCTAGGGGACAGCATTTCTCCCTGAAGCAACAGGCACAGACCTTAGGCTGGGAGCACTAAGAAGGGGGGCCAGTGTGGCAGAGGCAGTTGGTGGGAGTCGGGCCAGACTAGGACCCAAGCCTCATGCAGCTGGGGGCTGCTCTGGGGACTCTGGATTTTAGTCTGGGTGAGACAGGACTATTACTTGGAAGGGTTGGAGTGAGAGTTACAAGACCAGACACAATTTTAAAAGGATGACCCTGGCACAAAATGAACCAGGACAGAAGGGACATCAGCTGGGAGGGTTATCGGTGGTACAGGAATAGACGCTAGCAGCTGGGAGCCAGTTACTGTCGGCTCTGACTGGTGGGACAGCCACATGGGTGCCACAAAGCGAGCAAGTCGGCACAGCATCTGCACAGAAAAAAAGGAAGGCCTAAAAGGCTGACTGCAGTGGGATACTATTTTTTAGTGCTAAAGGGAACACTGCATCTAGAGGGATCCCAATTTATGTGGGAGCAGGGACTCCTACAGCTCTTCAGGAGGGTGACTCAGGATTCAGAAATGGAATGGGGAAAAGAAAGGAGCACACAGCAGATGTGCGGTCACCAGGCTTCCTGTCCTGACACCAGGCAGTGGGTTCACCATGCTGTTTACCTGCTAATTAATAAAGATGAAAGCATGGTATGCATCCAAGCTGAGCATGTGAAGGGCCAGGGGTGTGGCTCAGCGTAGATCACTTGGTTTGTGAGCAGCCCTGGGCGTGAGGCCAAGCATCAGAAAAAACCTACGCTGGTCCTGGTGGTGCATGCCTGCAATCCCAGCACTTGGGGGGCGGGGGGCGGCGAAGGCAGGAGGGCTGTCTCCAGTTTGAGGCCAGCCTGAACTACACAGCGAGACCTCATCTTAAAAAAAAAAAAAAATCAAGACAACAAAAACAGCAGCCCACGCATCAAGGATCAAGATAGTTTCATATGAGAACTAAACGAACCAGAACTTCTAGAAATGAAAACTATGCTTATTGAAAATTGGCAAGTTTTACTTGTGTCTTACTCTTCTCCTTGCTGAGATAAAATTCCCAATATCCAAAGTTAAAGGTGGAAAAGTCTATATAGCTCTCGGTTCACATAGAGGTTTCAGTCCATAATCAACTGGCTCCCAGGCAGGGTGGCTTCACAGAGGACAGCAATTCATGGCAGCAGCAGATGGCAAAAGCAACGAGGGTAACAGCCTCTTCCAGACTGCTGGGATTAGGGCAGTGCCAATCCAAGCAGTGAACTGACCTAGCAATCCCTCATCCTTACTGCCAGCATGGAACCATGAATGACACATGAACTCTAGTCAGCTACTCCCTGAAAAGCCCCATCTAAATGGCATGAGACTTTGGGGGGACATCTAGACACAAACTAATGACCAGGTTACAATTCACATACCATCTGCCAAGTTAAACTGAACAGCTCACTGGTTGTTAGCATAGAGTTGTGCAACCTTCAGTACAGTCTAGACACTGAAATTTTAGGAATCAACGAAAGATTAAATGGGTAATTAGATATGGAGATAGGATTAATCAGCTGGATAAAAGTCTGAATAATTTAGCCAGAATTAAACCCAGAGATTTTTTTAAAAGTTGGAGACATAAGTTTGAAGATTTCATATAGTATTTTTAAAAATGTTATTTAAAAACTCACCACTTAACAGACCAGAGACCCAACCTTTAACATCCCAACTTTGAGAACTCAAATTTTATCACTCCCAGAAGACTTCTGGTTCTTTTCCTTAAAATTATTTTATTCATTTCCTACCAGATTCCCAACTGGACACATCCTTTAAAATGAAAGTGGTGTTTGCTGTCCAAGCTAAAGCCTGTGCTGGCCAGGGTGGGCTCCACGCTGTGGAAAGCCGTGGTTTCTATTTTGAGCCAACATTTTTCTCTGTTTCAGCAAGGACCACGTGGGGTTGCATGTTGTGAGCCGTGTGTGGGCATGAAGAGCAGATCCCGGCACAGGTTGGTGCCACCCACCATGGCTTTTTGACCATCAGGGCAAATCTCAAGGGTAAGCTGTGATACTCAAAAAACACTAAGCACCATTTCTGTGTGGTGCTCAGAGTCCAGCATTTGCATGTACCAGCTAAGACACTGCTGCTGAAAGATGAACATGGAGCAGTGCATGCAGCCCGGTCCATCAACACCTGTGAGCCGAAAGCCCAGGGTGGGTGCGCCTCCAGCCAGGTGAGGGCAGGAGACTGAGCCCCACTTGGCAGAGCCGAGTGACCTGGGACAGGATGAGGCCACTGCCTGCAGCCCGCCTGCCAGGGCCTGGCCCTGTTCTTCCCCACCTCCACACTGAGATAAAGGAGGAAGTGAAGTACATGCAGTTGTAACTCTAGAGATTCCCTCTGCCTTTTCCTGCCCAATGACAAGTTACTTCTGCATCATCAGGAACACTGGCTTCTCAGCCATTCTGGAGACTGGGGGAGGACAGAGTTCAACCTGGGCAATTCTGTTGAGACTGTCTCAAAATAAGCATTACTGTAATCCCAGCACTCTGGGAGGCTGAAGCAGACCAAAACTTCTAGCCCAGTCAAGTGATTTGTGAAGATCATCTCAAAAATGGGCTGTGGCTGCAACTCAGTAGTAGAGTGCCTCCCCCTATCAGTGAAGGAGTGGGAAGGACAGACCATCCCTAGAGCCGCTGTGCACTGGAGTCCCTCAGCTCTCTTCCCTGATGTAGGCAGAGAGGAGTCTTGACTCTGCACAAGAATTGTTTATTTTTACTATGTCTCTTCCTGCTCCAGAACTATCCAGAAACAAGGAAGAGCAGGACACAGATCAACATCTACCCAGCCCAAGAAAAGGCCGGGGGCTTTTCTTGCCATCAGCTGCTCCATGGTGCAGCTCAGCACAGCCATGGGGCAGGGTTACAAGACAAAGCCCAAAAAGCTGCAGAGGACAGGCTGAGGCATCTCTAGGGGCCAAACCCTCTCTCCTCTCCCAGGGTGGTCTCCTGCTCCTGAATTCTCTGCTCATCAAAGCCAGTGGCTTGGACCCACTATCAAGCTCGAGGCCCCAGATCCTTCACTGGATGGGATCAACCTGGTCAGTGTCCAGTAGGTCACAGTTCTGTCACCCTGGCAAGAGGCCAGCCTCCCTTTCCACCAGCCGGGTAACTGTGCGCAGGGCCAGGGGCAGGGCTGTGTTGGTGTCACAGTGGTAGCGGGGTTGGCACACCTCTGTGCTTGGCGAAAGCACAAACTGGGCCACGCTGGGCATCTTAAGCAGGTTCCGCAGCTCTGTGGCCCGTGTGCGGATGGCTTCCATGTCTTCCTCACTGTGCACAGAGCTCGTGGCTGGGCTCTGGCCTAGGGTCCTCATCTTTGACAGGAACAGAGAGACCCTAGGGATGGGGTTGGGGGGGAGGGAGATCCAGCCCATCAGTTCACAGTACTCCTCATGCAGAAAGGGGTTTATGTGATGGGGCCCAGCCCCTCAAAGCACCCACCTAGCCTGGCTTCAGCTCAGTACCCAGTGCCCACTGGCGAGCCTGCTCCCCCGGCCCATGCTGCTGTGTCTGTGCTGCTAAGGCCAATTCATGACTTGGGCTCAGGGAAGACCTCAGAAACTTCCCCATGAAAAGTGGGGTTCCCTTCCCAGTGCCCTGACTGGGTACCTGGGGATGAGGTCCTGGCTCCGAGAGGCCAGCTTGGTCAGTGTGGTCATGAGCACTGTGATAATCTGGGGTGGACACCGGGGCATGGTGGCCGAGGGGCGGGACTGGGTGACCTCAAACAGCAGGGCCTCCAGGGCCTCAAAGAACTTGTTGATCAGCTCCACGGTGCATCGTCTGTCGCAGGCCACTGACAGGTACTCGCCGATGGCCCACACCTAGTTCAGAGAGAGGCTCAGTGTGCCCAGGCCCTGCCTAGTGGGAGACGGGAGGGGCTGCTGAGGCTTACCACACAGGTGAACATGTCCGCTCTGTTCTCGATGCTGCTCACACTGCCCACTAGCTCCAGGAGCTCCCTCGCCAGCTCCAGCACCAGGGATGGCTTCTGCTTACACAGGACCAGGAACCAGGAGCTCAGCACCCTGCCAAGAGAGAAGCTCTCTGAACACCATCAGTGAGACTGAGGTCTGGGCCAAAAGCCTAAGCAGGGTGCTGGCTGACACCCACCCTGATGGTCCTAGACTGGAAAGGCTGCTGGCTCCCTGGGGATGGGGCTGATCTGTGCCATCGTCAGTCCCAGGTTGAGAACAGGGTGAGGATGAGCCTGTACAGATCAGGCTTTTAGTATAGAATGGGACAAGTGTGTAGAAGGGGGCTGAGGCAGGCCTGAGGATGAGGGTGCATTCTAGACTGAGGAGAGGGCTGAGACTGGGTACCTGGCTGACTTGGGAGTGGGAGGAGGGAGACTGCTGGGGGCAGCCAGGAGCGGGACACTGCTGAAGGTCCTGGCCTGTGCTGGGCACTGGCGAACCTGGTCAGCTACATGTGGTAAGGATGCACCTGTGCACGCAGGCCTCATACTGTGGGACCTGGTAGAGTGTGTTGCTTCTCTCCAGAACCAGCAGTGCCAGCTGGTTGGTTAGGGCCTCGTCAGCAACCTGTGGACAAGGGCAGGAGACAGACTTTCAGTCCACCTAACCCCAAATGTCACTATCTTCTGCAGCCCTTGAGGACATGCAGCCAATACAGGGTGAGAGAGTGGCTGAGTGGCTACAAAGCTCCTTATCCAACACCTTGTTCATTCCCTCTGGCGCTTGGGATTAGGAAGCCCCACTTCTGTCCTATGGCTCCCTTTGTGGCTCTTCAAGCTCAGGGCAGTGTCACTGGGCCAAAGGTGCTTCTGGCCCCATGGAGGCTGAGCTGTGGCCTCATGGGGGCATGTGAAGCTCCCCAGGTGCAGTCAGGCAGGGACCACAGGGCCAGGAAAATGGAGCACCCAGGACACATTCCTGTGGCACTAGCTTTTGTCCTGTCTTGAGGATAAGGCCATGGTTTGTGGCCCTTTCCTGTTTCCTGAGCCTCAGGCAGCCATGAACAGAGTATGCAGCAGGCCTGGCCTTCTACAGAGGTCAAGGGCAGTGCCATGCTCTCTGCTTTGGGCCAGGATCCCCAGCGGTGTGAGGCCCTCAGGCACAAGGCCTGGCCAGCCAGCTCACCTGGGTTGCAGCAGAGAAGAAGGCCTGGAGCAGGGTCGGCACTGCCTGGGCACACTGGGCCACCCGGGCACAGCTGGCCATGGGCTGCAGCAGCTGGTAAAGTGGGATCAGCCTAGGGACACACAGAGCCACTGAGAGTCCTACTTACCCTCCCTGGTTCCTCAGCCACCAGGAGGAGATAGCACCGTGGCTATCAGCATTCCCCTCACCAGTACAGCTCACTTGCACTGGGGAACACATGCTCCCAAGGGGCTCCCTGGAACCCCAGGGACAGGCAGGTGTGGGCTACATGCTGAGTGCAGGGTCACATGCCATGCCCACACTCCCATTTCCTGGTGTCATTTCTTCCTCTGTAAAGCTCTACACAGGACCTGAGGCCTGTGGGGGGGTAGAGGCACTGCTCATGCCCTCTTCATCCTCCAGGCCCAACAACGTGACCACAGCTTCCTCCCAGGCCTGGGCTGCGTACAGTTCTGCACACCCAGGCCTCAGAATAGGATGAGTGGATGAGTGGCAAGCCCCACACTGGTGATAGCTGTCACCCCTGTGATTCCAGCCCCAGGGCCCGAACCTCTCAGTGGAGCCGCTAGCCTTGGTGCGCAGCAGGTGCTGGAAGAAAGGCTGGAACTGCGGGTCCCGGAAGGCCTCCAGGCAGCCAGGGGTCCTAAGCGAGGTGTCCCAGAGCGGCCTCTCAGATGGCATCTGTGAAGACCTGGGCGTGGGACAAAAGCCCAAGCCCTACTGGAACACAGCTTCTGGCATCCAACCCGAAGGCATCCACTGCTCAGGAAGATGTCACTGCAACATCATAGTGCTTGGGGGCCAGAGGACCTTGCAGCAGGGCCTGTGAGAGCTGCAGGGTTCAGGGGATGCCCTTGGGGGACAGCGCTCGACATGGGCTCTGCTGGGGGCAACTCTGCGGCCCCATGGCGGGTGCTGGGGGAGGCGAGCACCAACCTGAGCTGCAGGTCCAGGGCAGCTGTCAGGCAGGGCAGGTCCAGCAGGGAGTGCAGCATCTCCACGGCTGTGCTAGCATCCACTAGAGCAGGGAGCAGCGCCACGAACTCGGCAGTGAGGGGCGGGCTGTTCCAGGCCAGGAACTGCAGAGACACAGCAGCAGCTCAGAGCCCACCAACGCAGGAGTCAGCCCTATCTGTGCTGCCTCTCTCCTGTTTCCTGTGGCTGCAGTGTCCAACACTGCCTCTCCCAGTTTTTCCTTTTTTAATGTATTTAGTACAGGGCCTACAGGGTCTCACTACACAGATTGGAGTTGTAGTGATTCTCTTGTGTGCAGCCTCCCAAGTGTTGGGATTATAGGCTTGACACCAGGCCCAGTCTCAGCTGCTGTTTCAGCAAGCTCTGGGGGCAGGGCTGGCATGACATGCCAGGGATTAAACCCCGGTCCCTGTATCTGTCTAAGTAGGTACTTTAGTCTGCTGTGCTATCTGGCCAGCCTTGTTTTTCTTTTTCTTTTTAAAAATTATTTGTTTGTTACAGGATCTCGCTATGCAGTTCAGACTCATGGTGATCCTTGTCTCAGCCTCCCCAGTGCTGGGATTACAGGGATGTGCCACCATGCCCAGTTTCAGGGCCAGCACAGCATGTGGTGCTAGGAGTCAAACTCTGGTCCTTGTGCTTGCCACATAGGCACTTACACCACTGAGCTATCTCTCAGCCTCCATTATTTTTCAATTATTTTAGTTTCACAAAATTTGGGCCACTCTGGCATCCACAAACTGATCATTTCCTGCTTACTTTTTTTTTTCCTAGAAAAAAACAAACAACTATGAAACATGATCAAAAATAAGGTGGATGCTAAATTATTTTTAAATTCATAGGGCCAGAGAGATAGCTCAGTAGAATAAGCACTTGCCAGGCAAGCACAAGGTCCTGAGCTCAATCCCCAGTACCACCAAAACAAATAAATAAACACATACATACATACACACATACATACATTACAATAAAAGAAGCAGTACATTTAATCCTTTAAAATCTTCTCCCTCACTTCAAACCCACTGAACCCATCATTCTTGCCACTCTGGCAAGCATCCCAGGACTCCTCTCTTTTGTCTTTAGTGGCACTGTTGTGGCTGCTTTGCTGTCCTAAATTTATGCAGCATGAACTCTGCACGATCGTTTTGCCTGGGGAAGAGCTGGAAGATGGCTGGTGCTGACCTGGTGGCTAACGTGGGTAGGGCTCACTGGGATTTTTTCACAGCCTGCCTTTCCTTTGGATGGCACTCAGCAGTGGCTTTCACTGCATATCTGATCCCCTGCTACAAAGACGCTCAGGAAAGAGAGCTTCTAGAACTGCCCCTGAGGCAAAAGAACAATGGGGAAGCGTGTTTGGAGCCAGAGGAAGGACTGAGGAGGGTACGTGGCAACGTGTCTTTCAGTAAGTTTTCCCCCCATTTAAGCATCTGTATATTTCAGTCACCCTTTATAGATCTCTAAGTAGGTTTAAGAGGCCTCGTGTGAAAAAAACATGAGACTGGTACTCACACTGAATGTGTCAAGCCAGCTCTCCCCCAGGCAACCAACCCACACAAACTTTGCAAGGACAAGCCCAAGGCTGGGCAGAGTTCCTCCCACCCCTGCCCAAGCCCAAGCCCCGGGAACAACCACTCAGACCTTGAAGAGGTTGGGAAAGCTCAGCTTCAGAAGGCCAAGGAGATGGGGGTCAAACAGGGCAAGGTTGTCCCGGCAGAAGCGTGCAAGCTCGAAGGCCAGCATGGGGCTGTGGAAGCGCTCGAGAGGGAGCCTGCTGAACAGATGCTGGTAGATGGCCTCAGCGTCCACTGCGGCTGCTGCCCCTGAAAGCCAGGGATGGGCCATTAGGGCGTAGGCAGGAAACTTTGCTTACAAGTTTTTTTTAAAGGGGCTGGTGAGATAGCTCAGCAGACTAAGTACCTACTTAGGCAAGTTCAGGGACAGGGGTTTGATCCCTGGCACATGCCGTGCTGGTCCCAACCTGGGTGCACTAAGCTAGCCACTAAGACCAGGCATGGTACAGCATGCCTGTAATACCAGTGCTGGGAAGGCTGAAAATAGGAGGATCACTATGAGTCTGAGCTGTGTAGTGAGACCCTGTACCAAATACACTAAAAAAAAAAAATTTTTTTTTTTAGTACTGGGGATTTAACCCAGGTCCTTACACTGAGTTATATCCTAGCCCTTTACCTGTTTTATTTTGAGACACAGTCTCCCTAAGTCACTAACTTGCCTAGGCTGGTCTTTTTTTTTTTAATCTTTTTTATTTGATACAGGGTCTCACTATGAAGCCTAGACTCATAGTGATCCTCCTGTCTCAGCCTCCCCAGTGTTGGGAATACAGGTGTGTACCACTATGCCCAGTTTCAGTGGCTGTGGGGTTCTGGGGCTGGCATGGCATGCGGTACTGGGGATTGAACCCAGCCGGGTCCTTGTGCTTGCTAGAGCTATCTCCCCAGCCCCACCTAGGCTGCTCGTGAACTTGAGATCCTCCTGCTTCAGCCTCCCAGAGTGTCTGGAATGTAGCACCATGCCCATGCAGCATGACAGGTCCCTGCTGCTGGTAAAGCTGCACTCCCCAGTGTCTTCACTAAGTCCCCATAGTGATCTCTGCCTCTAGGACACCAAAGACCCCTAGAAATGTTCCAGACAGGAAGATAAATGAGTTGAACTCAGCCACAGACCAGGTGCCCTGAGAAACATACTTAGAAAGGTGCTGCCTCCTTCACTTTTGGGTTTCATGGGTCAAAGATGCAGCAAGGAACATCCTCAGCCTGATATAAAGTTGGCCACATTTTGTCAACAACTGCCTTGAGCTAACAGCACTGCGAGAAATGACCCCCAATTGTGGCAGTGAGCACCTGCTGACTGGACCCCCATGCACCAGGCTCACCGTGGTTGAGGAAGAACTGGGCGAGAGGCAGCAGCGCCCGCTCACTGCCTGGGTCTGTGCCCAGCTGCCCGTGCAAGGCCTTGAGGCAGGAGAGGCTACGGTACAGGAAAGAGGGGTCCTGCCGGCACACCGTGTCCAATACCCGCACAGCTTCCACCAGGCACTGTGGGAATGAGGCCAGCGTCAGAGGGGCTGCACACTGCCCTGTCCATGCCACCCCTGCCCTGGCCACTTACTGCTTTCTGCAGGTCAGAGTCCCCTTTCCTCAGGGCTCCTGGGGGGAGGAAGAAGTCAGCCTTCACTTTCTGTCCAGCCCTTGAACAGCCCCATGAGAAGGTAGGCTGTTCTAGAAATGAGGCAGGAACAGGAAGAGGCCGGGTGGGAGAAGGCATGAGGTGGGACCAGGAGTGCACAGGATGTGGCAGGACACAGTGGGTCCTGTGAGTAGGGGTACAGGTTGGGCCTACTGTTGGGGTGGTTCTGGGAACTGAGGCGTCCAGCTTGAACAAGCGACTAGGAATTCTTCCCCCCTCAAAGCAGGCGCTAAGCAAGGTCTGCTACTCAGGTCTCGTCCACCTTGTGGGACAGATCTGGGATGCAACACAGATGCCAGCTTGGGAACTTACGCCGGTTACTCTGTTCAATGAGGCGCTGGCAGTATTCAAATGCCACCTTCCTCAGACGTTCCTGTGGGAGCAGCTGGCGGCCAGCAGAGGCAGCAGAAAGCACAGAGAGAGTGGAGCCCTCCAGCTCAGACCTGTCCTCTGGAGGAGAAATGGGCTCAGCAGGGCCACATGTGACCCTATAGCCAGTCATCCACAGCCACCCCATGGAAGACAGAAAGGGAACTGGATCTGCTGTAGCCAGGCTCCCAGACAGCACAGCACCCTGGGGCTTGCCCACTGCAACTGGTAGCCTCCACTCCCCTGTGGACCTAGTTCCCCCAGAATTTCATAGGGTCTCGGCTGCCAGTGGCTTTTTCTGTAAACCAAGAGTTTACAGATGAGGTGGCACTCAGTGAGGCTGTCCCAAACAGCTACAGACATCTGCCTCAATGCCTGTCTGTGCCTTCCATAGGAGGCCCGAGCATGTCGCGTCTGAAGAGGCCTCCGTCTGCAAGGCCAGCAGTGCAGGGTGAGGGGCTCAGCTTGGTCCCGGGTGGCAGGCCTTTGTTGCCAGCCTCCTTGGGCCACCACCCATCTGTGTCAGCCCCTGGTGACCTGTACTCTATCCTGGGCATACCTGCCTCGCATCCTGTGACCTAACCCACCTGCATCTGGGGTGCCTGCGCTCTCAGGGCTGCTGAGGAGCAGCCACGTCTGTAGCATGGAGAAGGCCTGCACATTCAGCCACTGGTCCTCTGTGAAGTGCTGGCCCATGGACAGCACCGTGAAGAAGTCCGAGGCTACTGCTCCATCTACCTCAGTGATGGGGCCTGGCTGCAGGAGGTGAGAGAGATGGGGCTGCAGAATCTTGGGGCCAAGACCAACAGGTTCACCAGCTACTCAGGCAGGTGGAAGGTCCCAGTCCAGGGGGGTGGGAGCCTACAGGCCACTTCCATCCCCTTCCAGACCAAGAAGGCCAGAACCATCCCATGGAGAACCCAGATTATCGACCCCAGATCAGATGTCAGGTGCATGCCCTGCATCCACATAGCCCCTGAGACACACAGCAATAAGGGACCCTGCTGGCACCAGATGGAAGGCTGGGAGGTCTCAATGGCAATTTGCTGGGTGAGTCATAGGACTGCCCAGGGGAGAGAGGTTTGGGATTTCTGTTCATGAGGTATGGAAGCAGGGTGACTCACCTGCCGAGCCCTAGGTGTAGAGAAGAAGCCCCCTGAGTGCGAGGCTCCTTGCTGGACACGGGCATAGCGCAGCCAGTCCACTAGTCGCTTGCTGAGCAGGCTGGCTTGGTCTGCCGAGGTGAGGGAAGGCAGGGTTTCCCTTAAGGAAAACAGTTAATCCCCATAGAGTCCCAAGCCCCAGGAAGTAAACTGAGTCTTGCAGAATCCCACATCCAAAATCTTCCCTGCATCCAACCTGACCAGGAGACCACCCACCCCTTCCCAAGGACACTGGCATGAAAGAGCCTGGAGCACAGATTCCACATGAGGGGCCCTAGTACCTTCCTGGAAGGTCCCTGGAGCAAGGCCCACGACCTTGGACAAGACAGGCAAGAGGGGCCTGAGACTGGGCCCCTCAGGCTGCCGGCTCTCCAGGATGGTAAAGATGCGCTGGCCCACATTTCTGACCTCCTCTCTTCTGTCACCCTTCAAACACAAGGCAAGTGCCAGGGTATTGACTCAGACCATCTACCACAGTGGCACATATGCCTTCCCTGCTTCACAAGTATGCAAGAAGTTCCCTGAAGAATAGTCACCCTGACACCACCGTTAGTGAAAGACACCTTTGTGGTGTCCAGGTTGGAAAGTTTCAGGTCCCAACACCCTTGGCAATGACCAGGCCCATGACGAGGATTCTGGGCTGGGCTTAGCTCAGATCTGCTTGTCTCTCTTCTTCCTGGGCACTGCCATTCTCGGGCACCTGCTAACAGTGGCCACACTGGGCATGAACGGTCTATGATCATTCGATGTCCTCTAGTTGGTCCAGGGGTCAGAGCCTGGCGGCTCTCCACACTGATCTTTGGCTATGTTCCTGAAGTCGAGCAGGTGAAATGGAACACTACTGACAGCTAAGATGTCAGACTCACACATGTACATGGCTCCCTAGCAGCACAAGGGAGCCACGCGCCGCACGTGTGAGGTCACTGCTGCTATCTGGCTGCTCTCAATACTGTTTTCTACTCAGGGAAAAATGTTTCTTGAGGGAAAAGGGCTGGTTCCAGACTAGAAGAAGAAATGAAAGAGAAACTGGGTCAGCTTCTTCTGGTTAAGGAGCTGGGTCACCTTGCACCAGCAGTGAGGCAGTGGCCACGGCACTGCCAGGTCACTTAGGGAGCTGGCTGTGTGTGGAAGCTGTGGGGCTCAGGGCGTCTGGCATGGAAGACAGTTAGCGTCCCAGCAGCACGCTGCCATCTTTCATCCTGATGCTGAGCCTGTAGCAGCTGCAGCTGCGCGTGACTCAAAAGAATTGCAGGGTAACTGGAGATGCTGCCTCTAGCCACTCTGCTGAGGGGCCCAAGTGCAGAGCAGTGAAGAAGTTTCTCCCACAGAGGCCACTGACGCAGCCCCAGGGTGCCTGATTCACACAAAGGGCATCCTGCGCTGCCCCTGCCACAGCGCTGAGGGCATGCTGTGCAGAAGCTGCCTGAAGCAAAGTGTAACCCAGTCCCTCGGATGAGGACAGAGGAACAGCTTGGTCCTGGCTGGAGACTATAGGAAACAGGCCTGGTCCCTTCCATGAGCAGATGCCAGGAAGCCATGCTCTTGTCTGAGTAAAGCTCAGGCAAAAATATCCTGGGCCTGCACATCTTGTCCCTAAATGACTGAGGAAGCAGAGGACAGCAGAGAAACAGAGGCAAGTGTACCTCACACTGCTCTTTACTAACATACCTATGAAGGTGGCCATGCCAGGACCTGACGCTGCTGGTCAGTGGGTGCCCTCTTGGTCACAAAACCGCAAGGCTACCCCCGACCTTCTGGGATGCAGCTGCTGAGGGGACATGGTGTGGGCAGATCCTGGCTTGCTGTTGAGGGTACTTCCTCTCAGTGAAATCCCTGTCTGGTCCCTGTCAAAGCAGCATGATAGCTGCTGGGTGGGAAGGCTGGAAAGCAAACCATGGCCTGCTCCCTAAGCCTCACCAATGCCACCACTGCGTGTGTCCAGGGGCATCACAGCATAACCCCCATGGCCTGACTGGTCTCCAACAGAGTCCTGGGAGGTACTTTCCAAGGCGGCAGGGAGGGAGCAGGCAGTCACAGGCTGTTTTAGAATCATCTGAGCACCGAGATCCCATGCATCAGAGCAGGTCCACATTGAACCTGGGCTGGCCCAGGCTCCAGGACCACCAGGGCAGGATGGACAACTGCACAGTGGGCAACTGTTGTTACCTGGGCCAAGAGTACAGATGCCACCAGGCTCAGCTGATGGGGGTTCTGGGTGTGATCACAGGACAGGGTCAGGGTGTTGGACGGTGACATCTCTCTCAGAATGGCAGCACAGAGGACCTGGATCTGCTCCGAGTATGTGGACAAGGACAGGGTGGCCTGGAGCAGATCCACACATGTCTTCTCCAGCCTAGAGGGTGAGACCAAGGTGGGCCGCAGGTCATGCCTGTAGCAGGGAGGTCAGCCTGGGTCCATGTGGCAGGGGGACAGAATGTTTCCCTGTGAGGACCCTGGGAACTAGTCTAAGTAAACAGAGGCTCAGATGCCATAGGTTGCTGGCACCAGCCTCTGCCCACGACTGGCCCTGCACTCACCTTCGGGTGTACTTCGTGGCTGAGATGATGAGGAAGAGTCTTTGCAGGGCATCCACGGTGGCTGGTCCCAGGTCCTCCTGCAGCAGCTTGCTGACCCGGGAGCAGAACCTCTGCAACTCCTCATCACGGATATCCCTGTGCAAGGAAAGGGTGTCAGCAGCTGGTCAGCATCCGAACAAGGATCCAGTTACATCCTGGCTTGAGGGAGATGGTCCCCACGTAGCAGAGTGTGGAAAAGCTATGGGGCCACTGTTCCTTTAGCCACAGACACCCAGAGGTCAATTCCAGGTGCACTGGAACTGAAACCCATCACTCTTAGTTACTACAATCCATGCAGACATCAACCATTCTGGTTCTGTTATTCCAGAAGCAGAAGTAAATCTCACTACTTTTAATTAAGAGTCTCACTGAAGCGGGTGTGATGGTACACCCCTGTAATTCCAGCACTCAGGAGGCTGAGGCAGGAGGATCACTGGGAGTTTGAGGCCAGACTGTGCTACAAAGTGAGTTCCAAGTCATCCTGAACTACGTCCAGCTGCTGCACTGGTAAGAAAGGGAGCCAGCTTTTTGTTTAACTGGGTTCATGATGTTGGATCTCAAATGCTAAATGAGACTGAGAAAGAAGCAACCAACTGGCTTGCAGGCTGTAATTAAAAATTCACACTGGACGTATTCTGCAGCTGGGTGTAACCCCTTCAACATGCTCTCCAGACTTTAGTCTTCTCCACTGCCAGCCTGCCCTACCCTCCCACAGCCCCAAAGCCACACCTGCCTACGCTCACAGGGCTCCCTGTGGCTTGGCCGCAACCCCTTCCTCCAGCTGTGAGGCTGTTTCTCTTGCTTCTGCCTTTTTGTTGGGTCGCTCTGTGTAAATAAACCAAGGCGGGACCTTGCTGTGCACCACACTCATTTCCTACCTTCACGTATTACTCAGCTCAGACATGTTTTCAATTCCCTTCTCCACCCTTACTTCCTATACTCTGGGAACATTTAAGAGGAAACTGAAAATTTCCTAACTCTCAAACCTAAGTTACTCCTATCAAAAGCGCCACCAGAAATTGCAGCTTGAAGTATACTATATAAACTAGTTAGAGCGCCATAGGTTACTGCCCATCCAAATCCCATCCAAGAGGACCTGTGTGTAGAACGTGGGCTGGCAAGTGTTTTGTGAGGTTTTGTCCCTTGCCAGGAGTTTGGGGGGGGGGCCTCACATTGGCACTGGAACCCACGTCTTTTTCGTTTAATGCAGGCATCAATTCGGCATGTGCACGCACCTAATAAATGCAAGTTGCACTGCACTAGGCACAAGGGGAGAATGGCAGGTCCTCCAGAACCTGAGATTCTCTGGTTACTCTGACCAGAGTTTTGTCTTGATAAAGACTTTAGCCCTTAGTCTGGCCTAGGACCTTGCTCACTCCAACTGCTGGGATCTCCACCACTCTGGTCTTTCCCACCAACCAGGCCAGCTCTCAATCCTGGATGGTTCATTTGCTTTTTTCAAGTTCATTTACCAAAGACCTTAAGGTTCCATCATATCTCGGCCTCCTTCATTGGAAGAGGAGTCCAGAGTCCACCTGGGACCACAAGGCAGTTGTTCTACGTGACATCCGTGACAGGTCCCCAACCCCCAGGACGGGGCCGAGCTCGGGGGTCAGCTCCCTGTAGCTCCTCCCGCAACGCTGATTCCGCTCAGTTGTCTCCTTCCCCCGCCGGGCCGGCAGCTGCCCCGTCCGGCCCCAGTCTCTGGTGCGGGTCTGCCGAGCCCCAGCAAGTCGCCGCGCCCGGGCCAGGGTAGGGGTGCGGGGAGCTGCCGCGCACCTGGCTTGATGGAGCAGACTCTCCGCGCCTGCTGAGAACATCTCCCTGCACGAGGACACCGAGGCCACAGCCGGGCTTGCCGACTGGCGGCTTCCGGGGCTGCATCCAGTGGTGCGCACGTGAACAGGGCGTGCCTCGGTGTGTGTGGGTGGAAGGGCCGCCGGCCAATTGGCTTTGGCGCAGAGCATCATGGGGCGGGACCGGAAGCACCTGGTCTGTGGTGTGTCCTGGCAAACTCCCGGGTGCCCTCGGAATCTTGGGATCCCGGAACCTTAGTTCCCCAGGACTCCTTGATGTCTAAACAGTTTGCGGAGGAATCTGGCGCCGAAGACATCTGGGGTCCACAGTGCCCCTGTGCGCTTGTCGTCTTCCGGTTTCTGTTTCGCGAGTTTCGGGGTCCCGTGTGCAGAATGGCCTGGAAACTCACAGGTTGCGACATGCAGCTGGGGCCAGAATCCTGCCATTTTCCGAGGCAGCTAAGGCAATTAGTATGTATTTTTAAATTATTATTTTGGGGATGGAGCTGAGATTTAAAGCTAAGGCCTGACTGAGGTACATCCCCAAGCCTCACCTTCCGTTTTTAAAATTTTGAGACAGGGTCTAAGTCACTAAGTTGCCCAGGCTGGGCAGGAACTTGGGATCTTCCTGCCTCACCCTCCCAGAGAGCTGAGATCACATGAGTGCGCCACTGCTTCTGGCTAGCTGTGTTTGTTTTAAAGTTTACTTTATTTAGCGTATATCATGGGCCATATGGACTACTTTAAAAATCTGACTCAGTCCCCACCATAATGATAGGACGTCACTGCATTTATCAGAGGAGGCACCAAGCTTGGAGGGGATACCAGTTTCTATTCTGCATGTGTAGGATATCTGGGTTGTGCTGAGCCATGGCGGTAGAATTCCACCTCCTGAGTGTGTGCCGCACTGGACAGCCACAACCCACATGACAAACACTATGCCGCCCAGGCACAAGGGGAAGAGGGCAGCATGACCACCTGACTCCTATGGCCAGAAGGCGGAGCATGGCAGGGGAGGGAGAAGGGTGCTGAGCAGGAGAGGACGAAGTGGGCAGATTCCATTACTACTCGGGGGTGGGATACGTAGGCCTTGGTAATCAGTGAATTTGGGGACCAGAGGAGAAATGAGAAAATCAAGCAGGTTTCTGTTGGGCACAGAGTGGTCCAAACTCAATTGATATTGGAGCAGAAAAAGAAGTTTGTGGAGGTTTGAGGGAGGGATACACCAGGGAAGGGTAGGGGAAGTAAAAACAATCAAGCCGGGCCGGCGAGGAAGCTCAGTGGACCACATGCCTGCTTAGACAAACGCAGGAACCACGGTTCCATCCGTGGCACCACATGCCGCGCTAGCCCCGCCTCCGGGCGACTGAGTCCAGGCGTGGTGGTGCTTGCCTGTAATCCTAGCGCTGGGGAGGTTCAAAACAGGAGGATCACTATAAGTCCGGGCTGCGTAGTGAAACCCTGCACCAAATACATTAAAAAAAGAAAAAGATTAAGTTGTGACATGCATATGGACCAGTTTTGCAAGATGAGTGTAATTATTATGTATCGAAAATGTATTTCCATTTTTAAAAGAAAGTATGCAGACTCATTCAGCGAGCAACTGTGAGCCCTGGCTGGGCCAGAAAGCCTAGGGTTCTGGCAGCAGAGTAGTGTAAGTAGTGGGGTGGAATGCCCTTCACCTAGGGAGGTCAGGAAGGGGTAAACATGGAGAAGACCAGGGTGGGAGATGAGAGAGGGGCTGAGTGCTAGGCAATACCTGGGCAGATTCAGACATACTTTTGAGATGCCCTAGTGGTATTCCTGCAGCTCCCTGAGGCTCAGCCACTGGTGTTGAGGATGCAGGCAGGAGCCAGCTGCCCAGCAAGGCCAAGTGAATTGTGGAAGGGAGGGACAGATGAATGGTGGAGAGGATAATCTTGGCAACCTGTGGGCAGCCTCCTGTTTAGGATTAAGGTAAGACTTGTGTGGTGCAATGTTCAGATCTTAAATGAGCTCAGCAAGTTTTTACAGCTCCATCAAGCAGTAGCAAACTGGTAAGCATTTTAACTGGCTCTGTTCACGAGGGACTGATTTGCAATCATAACATGCAATGGCTGATTCCATCTAGACCATTTCCAACACCCTGGAGGCACCCAGTGTCCCTGCCGACCATCCCCACTCCCCCAGAGGTAGCCATGATCCTGTCTGCACTCCATGCAGGACTTTGCCTGTCATGTTCTTTTAGGAGTATCTGGTTTGTTTCCAGATTCTGGAATAACAAACCATGCTACAACACACAGTCCTGTGTCTTTGTTTCCCTGCTCCATACCCAGCCTCCCAATGCAGCTCATTGTTGAGTACTGTGTGCTAGTGATTGCTCAATCTCTCGCGTCTCTCCAAGCATGATTACCATTATCTGACCTATTTCTTACAAAAAGTCTTACTCAAAACCAGAATCTAAAGAAAGGTAAAGATAAAAATGATACCAAACAACCATTCCTTAGAGGAAATAAGTATTGGTGGCTTTTTTTTTTTTTTTTTTCTTGTACCAGGGATCAAATTTAGGAACTCACATTTTCCAGGCAGGCACTTACGCTGTTGAGCTATCTCACCAGCCTTTTTTTAAAAAATAAATATTCCCACTCACACTTGTCATTTGGCTGGAATCCTAAGCTGGAATGAATCTGTTAATATCACATTGGTGCTTGGGGTCAGAATCTTACATCAGAAATGGAGCCATCTATAGCAGGACCAGTCAGTGTACAAAGTCCAGCCCTTGCTGTGGGCAGCAGTGAAGTCTGAAAAGCGTGATCTGTTAGCTGAGTGAGGTAACTGGTTATGTGCACAAACATCACAGAACCTTGACAGAAGACAGAGGTCTGGAAAATACGTTTTCTTAAAGTCCCAGTTAGAGGCAACCTGCAGCAGAAACACCCAGTGTCTCGTACCCCATCTGGAGCCCCTCAGGAGGGGAAGGAGCTGGCTTCACTGGAGGTGATGCGCAGAGGACTTGCCCAGGACCTGATGGCAGTTTGGAGTCCCGTGGCTGCGATGGGGCATGTGAGTCAGTGCCCAGCCATGTCACCCTGCTGACCACCAACCACAATGAGCAAGGCCCTGGTGGGAACACAAAGGCAGGCACGAGTGGTTTCCTGGCTAAGTGATGGAGGGACCCTCATTTGCTCAAGGTCCCTGTGGGCACTGTATTCCGCTTGAGTCAGCACCATGGCAGGGGATGGCACAGCTGGCTCTTCTCTGGCCATGTCTGAGGGGTAGGTGTGAGCTGTCTTCAGACCCTCATGCCCAGAGGACTCTGGGGCTTCAGAAGTCCTCAGCAGTCATGGGCACCTATGGAAGGCATATCTGTCCAGACATCTGCTTCTTCCCAAGAGCCCAGTGCTGAGGACAAATAGAAGTACAGCCCCCCAGGAGTTATCCTTCAGCCTCTAGAGCACCTTGGGGGTACGGCTCCCTCAATGCAGGGAGAAAAGGGGCTGTGTCCAGGCCATCTATCCATTCATCTGTCCCTCGCCTGGCACCCACTTGCAAGGACCACTTGGCACCTGGTGTCATTTCTTTAATATATAATTTTATTTCTGGTTATAGAAACAAATGCTAAGAGGAGAAACAAAACTTCCCCATCCACATACAACAATTTAATAGATAAAAGAACAGTTAAATGGAAAAAAAAAAAACAAGTAGAAATTTTAAATTTTGTTATAGTTTTAAAACATTAACGTCTGATACAATTAGAAATCACATTCAGATCTCAAACTTTTTAAAAAAAAGTATGGCTCCATAATAAAAAAATACTGTATCCCATTTGAAATGAAAACCCAGGCAAGCTGCTTTAGACGTGGGTGCACTGGCTCTCCTGACTCCAGCGCTTCTGCCCACAGGACCTTTCCCCATGGGTGTGGGACAAATCCCCAGCTTGAATTGGAGATCCCACTTTAGAGGATACCACTGCTTTTTAAAGCACTGATTATTAAACGTATTGTGAAAATACTTTAGACAGCCACTGTAAAATAAAAACACACACACACACATACACACTCCCCGAACAACACCCACCCCCCCATTCAATTATTTTTACAGGAGAATTATCATTCAGGTAAAAAAAACCAAAAAAACAAAACAAAAAAAAAAAAAAAACAATCTCAGAGTTGGCTCTGACCCTTCCCTTCCATGCTGAGTCTAAGGGAAGACCCAGACAGCCGCCTCTCCCCTCCCTGCCACTTTTCCTGCAGTAGGAACCAAACCAGATAAGTTAAGCTATATTAGGAATCCAAAATGCCTCCCGTTGAGTTAGCAAGGAAGAGAGAAGGACCAAACTTTAAATGTTTGATTTTTTAAACCCCATTTTTACTGACTATAAAAAAAATCTGGACCAGCTAACCCAGAAATTCAGAGGCTACAGGCAGTTTGAATCCACAGCCAGAGGAGGTAACAAAGGCAAAGAATCTACCTTCAAGCCGCAGGGGCTCCTCCCAGCTCAGCCAGCCTGGCCAGGAACCAGGGGATAGTGCTAGACTCGGGGTAAGTGCTGTTACTGTAGGAAGAAAACCCAGAGGATGGGGCGTGTCCAGCCCCACTCACTCGGGCCCAGCTCCCTACACAGATCAGAAACAGATCCCCAAATAAAGAACAAAAAGCAGGACTCTTCTGATCTCCTTTTACTCTTAAGGTGTGAGGATGAGAGGGTCCCTTGGCGCCCCCTCCAGTTGTCCTTGGCGGCCTCTGGACGACCACAACCCAAAGGTCATGACCTGAGGATGCTGCTTGCTCTCCGGGCCTTGGGGTCCCATGCGCCAGTGTCCACAACTGTTTGACCCAAGGACAGAGGTCACCTGCCACTTGTCTGGGGCTGGGCTTTTCTTCCCATTTTCGTGGTTGACAGAAAAAGCAGGTGCAAAGAAAGAGTAAGGGCTTTTAAGTGGAGGTTCTCCCTAGGAAAAGGACCATGGCCCTCTTAACTGTACTACAATACTGAGCAGCCCAACCAACAGCCTACGTAAAAGAAGCTAACAAATCCCCAAGGCACACCCAGTGAAAGAAGAAATCTTCATTTCAGTCTGGCACAAGAATACACTGGGAAGTTCCAGCAGGGTGGTGGGTTGGGCTTTGGGGTTGAACTCAGACTTTGGGTCACGATGTGACCAGCAGAAACCTCCAGCAATGACCTCCTGCTCCTACCTCTTTCTGTCCTTTGGGTGCTTTGCCCTGAAGACATTCCCATCACCTCCTGGAGAATGCCACCCACTTTACACGCCCAGGAAGCACCTCCGTGGGGCAGCTACCCCCCTCCCATGTAGTTTCAGATATTCCCTCCAGCAGCAGAGCTGGGGCCTGGAGATTGGAGCCCAGTCCCTCTAGAGAAGAGCAGCTGGACAGAGTACCTAGAGCTGCTGGAATGGCAATGAGCTGCTCAAGCAACTTTTGTTGATGAACCTAAGTGTAAAACATCTTTCCTACATGAAGTCAGTGGAATAGACCACTGTTTATTTCAGATCAGGGAAAACATCCAGTCATCTAACACAATCCTTCTCTGCCAAGCAGTGGTGACTTCCGGGAGGACAGAGGAGATAGCAGGTCCCAAATGGATGAACCTTTCTCTATCCCACACTCAAGACAATCTGGATCTCTGGCTGCAGCAGGAAAGGAGTGCTTGCCAGACACCAGGCACCAGCGGGGCAGCTTTTGGTACTGAGAGAAGATGCCAGGGGCAGATGTCCTGCCCTAGACCTGAGCAAGAGGAGCAAGCACAACGATGACCAGGGGTGTCCTGTGTACTCAGAAAACCCCAGTGGGAAAAACAAGGCCCAGAGAAAGGAACTTAGGAAGTACAAAGAGCTGCAAAGGACAGGAGCGGACTGTGATGAGTGAAGCCAGAAACTGGCAGGGGACCAGTTCTAGTCTATACTCTGCCCTCACCTCAGAGAACCAAAGCATGTGAAGGGGCCCTCCAGAGCTACGGCCTAAGATTCTGTCTTCATAGCAGCAACGTGAACAACCCATATTGTTCTTATTAAATAATATTGCTTCGAGGCAGAGGTATTCTAGAGGAGGCCAGAGACCAGGCTGCGGTGAATGCATTCCCATCTGAAGCCGGCAGTCCATGGTGGGGCCACTCCTGGGCTCTAAAGGCTCTTTTTACTAGAGTAGTCTTAGAGCCACTTTGTGTACTCAGTCTGGAGCAAGCACTGCGCCATGGCATGGAATCACTGTCCGGGGTGCCGGTGTGCAGGACAGCCAAGGGCGCCCATCCGGAGATGGCCGCATCCCTCAGACCACAAGAAGCCACTTGAGGGCAAAGTGGAATTTGAGGCTTTTAAAGAAAAGCAGTGTCCCCTCCCACTATTTGTTTCTATTCTCTAAAAGCTATGGGAAAATTTTTTTTTTTTTTTTTCTAACATTGACTCACATTCATCTAAGTTCTTGTGTTGCAAGTGAGGTCTGGTCTTCTGTCTGTAGAAAGGAGCACACGGCTCCTAAGCCTGAGGGCAGCTTTCTCTTCCTCCTGAATTAAATCTCCCTAAGTAGAGGTTTCGGTCTACCAGGAACCCTCCCCACTCACACAAGGTCCCTGGAGAGCGCTCTCTGTATCAGCGGTAAGACAAGTGCCAACCGAGTGACACCTGTGAGTTCATAGCAGGCTGTCACCAGGCCTGGTGAGGGCAAAGAAGAGCTATGGGCAGGGGCCAAGGCCTTGCCTCAGCTTCATACCCCTGGGGACCAGGTGAGGTGGGGGACAGGCAGGAAAACATCGATCCCAGCCTGGGTAAAGCCCATCTGCTCCCTCCCCATGTGAAAGGGAGCAGGACCTGGGATCACCCAACACCTCCCTAGCAATGTAGCAGTTCATTTCCACTAACAAAAAGGACAGACAACTAACGCGTAGGGGCAAAGCAGGCCTCGGGAGGGAGGCTGAGGACTGCTCCATACTGCCTCTCCCAGTGGCCCCAGACTCTGGGCTCCAGCCTTCCCCAGGGAGGATTCAGCGACAAAAGTCTGTGAGACTGGGCAGCACGGTCCTGACCACAGGAGAGGTGTGATCTGCGTGACTTCTGAGGATTTGGAAAGAAGCATGAAGGCAAGGTTAGAGACTTCCTCCAGGGCAGCCAGGCCGGGCTTCATCCAGGAAGCCAGGTGCAGAGCACAGTGCTGCAGCATGCTCCATGCTCTCCGGGCCCGGTGCCCTGGGCCTCCCTGTGTTCCCCCGCTGCAGCCGGTGCCACAGTGGCCAGGAGTCCTTCTCATGTCCAGCACTACAAAGCTGGTCTTGGTGGGATGCACCCAACTGTTTAAAACCAGTGACTTCTGTCACTGACCCCATTCTTACATCTGTAAGTGTGGCAATGGCTGGGCAGAAAGCACTGGATGCGAGTGGACACCAGTCTCCATCTACAGCCCATCAGATGAGCTGAGGTGATGGTGGTGCCCCTCTTGGTTTCCTCTCCACCTCAGGCCGTGCAGTGCCAGGGACCCTGGGTGACCCAGCAGGTCCTCAGGATCCACAGCTGCAGTAATGCTCACCCTTTGTCAGAACCATGGCTGGTCAGCTCTCCCTCAGCCATGAAGAAGGCTGCTTGGGACCTTGTCCTGTGGAGGGTCACGGGCATCCCGAGCCCAGCATCAGCTCTCTTGGCACACAACTGGGCTCTGACCCTGTGGATGCACTCAAGAAAGGCCCCGTGGGGAGGCTCGGCACACACCAGGGGCCTCTGGTCAGGATTTATGGCTTTTGGTTAGTGAGTTCCAAGCCAGGTGTGCTGCCTGGTGGGCAACCAGAGACCCTCACTCATCCTGCACCCCCAGACCAGTCCCTCTGGCAGAGGCCTCTGCACCAAACCATCCGCACTGATCCCAAAGATCCCTCCCCCATCCCTCTTTGCAGTTGGGCATGTCTCTGTCCTCCCCACCCCTTCCCCTGGCACCATATCAAAGTCACCAACAGAGGACAGAATGTCCCTGATGCCAGGAGAGCAAACAAGTTGGAGACAGACTGATAAGATCCTGCAGTTTGGGCACAAATGAGGCCCAAGAAAGGGAAAGACACAAGAGGTCCTAATGCCCCTTGTCACACAGTTCCTCAGACCCCCTCACCCTAACCCTCCTCCCCTGACCCACACAGGCACCAGGCACATAGGAGACCGCATTTATAGGAAGAGAGCAGCGCAGCAGAAACCGTTGGTGTGAAGGAAGCCACATCTCTGTGGCACCATCTGGCAAGGGCACAGTCAACTGGTCAACTGCTGTTACCGGCACCTGATTTGCTGAAACTCCACCATGGCCACACAGATACGAACTTCAGAACAGAGCTTATTTCCCATTGAAGTTTTTAGTGCCATAGCAAGGGGAGGGCTTTAAAAAGCAACAGGAGAGGGATTTTTTTCCCAGTGGGGCAGGCCAAGTGCTAGCGGATACTGCATGGGGCTGGCACATTGCCTACCAGCCCTGTCCCAGCCTGGCTGTGGCCTGCCTTCCAGTGCTACCTTGGAGTCACCATCAAAGCTGCACCCTCCATTAAGGTGTTGCGTGCCCTGCCGGCTGCTGGCTCTCCTGGCTCCTGTGGACAGGCTACTACTCCGTCCTGTACTGCTCAGGACCTGATCTGTGGGGGCTTTCCTGTCAGGCCCAAGGCAGGGGAGCTGTCTGCTGGTGAGGCTGTGATGGTGAGGCAGGCTGTGCCTCCAGGAGCTGTGCCCACCATGCTTTTGCTCCTGAGATGATCCACCTCCAAAGCCACAAAAGAGGGACTGGCTTCCTGGAGGCTGACTTCTATGAAGATGTAGTGATGTTTCCTGAAAGCATCATCCAAGAGGAGCCAGGGCAAGAGGCTCCCACTTTACTCCTTCTATGACAGAGCTCAAGGCTGGCTGTTGGTCAGGACAAGCAGAGGGGCTTCCATAAGGGACCTGGGATCAACTGATCCTGTCCTTTGGTTCTCACCATGTTGCAGTCACGCCAGTGACGTTGGCACAGGGCTTCCTGCTGCTGCCTGAGGAGCGTTTCCTGCCTGCTAACTGACCCAAGGCCCCAAGCATGAGGCAGAAGAAACAGTTCCAATTTCAAACAGTGGGTCGATTTGGGGTGGTCGAGAAACTGGAATGTGGCTGGAAAGAATGTGAGCAGATTGTGTCCCATTGGCCATGAGCATCAGGACATCAGAGGTGCCACAAACTTGGAGCTCACCTCTCCTGTGTCTTCCAGTGACAGGCACATGAAAGTCCTCACTGCCAAGTAGGTGACTGGCTCCTTCCCCAAGCACCATCTGCCTGTGTGTCTTGGGCCTGTGATGTGGCACATGGGTCGTGCTTCGGCTGGAGAAATCTCCACCAATCTCTACCTGGGGCTTCCGTCTTGATGCTAACTAGGAGCCGCTGATCCTTCTTGAAGTTATCAGATGGGGCGGCCGGCTCACTCTCCTAGGGGGGGCTGATGGCTGGGTGACCACAGCTACTCAACTGTCAATGGATGAAAGCTTTGAAGACACAGGGCCCCATGGGCTTTTGGCTCCAATCTGGAATAAGCCTGTATGCCATGTTTTAACACAGCAAGAAACACTTGGGTTCCAAAGCCAAACCAGACAACTCCCCTCCCCATCCCATTTAATGCTGATGTTTTCTATGCCATTTTGGGGAGAAGGCACCAAAACCAGTCTCCAGTTTGACAGTTCCTGCCTTTCTCTGGCCTATTCCTGGTTTAGAGTAGGAACTGGTTCCTGTTCTGTCTCCCAGAGAGGCCTTGGGCTATGCACAGCTGCACTTCTGTTGGCACTGTCTCGGCAGAGCTCTGAGGCCAGGACGTGGGATGCGGTCCTCCTTGTCACAGGGGGCATCTTGCTGGGTTCCTGAGGTGCTGGGGCTTGATCTTCTCCCCACACCCTTGACCAAAGGGCCAGGGAGGGACAATGGTACAAAAGGAGAAAGAAAGACACGCAGAATCCCCAGAAGCATACAATCAGTTGTCTGAACTTATTTATGTGTTTTTGTTTCCAACTTCGGGAGGACAGGAGATAATTGGGCAGGACGAGTTTTCTGGTGTGGCAGCCAAGGGGCAGGTAGCTGCCAGGCTTCCCTCACATCTGTCCGGGCGCAGCTGTCTGCTCCACTCGGGCTCCTGTGGTGAGTCCCACTCCACCCTTGTGCGTGCATGCAGGTGACTTCATTCCCCGGTGCCTGGGCCCTGGGGGCCGGCAGCTGCCATCACTCCGGCCTGCGTGGTCACTGTCCCACCAGGCTCCTCTACCCGGGACCTTTTGACCTCCGGCTCCCCGCTGGAAGAGGCTGAAGTGGCAGTAGAGGTGACTGCAGTTGGGGTGGCACTGGTGGCTACTGTGGCCACTGCTGCTGGTTCCTCGGGCCCCACCTCACATACCCGGGTGACCACCACTGGTGTGGACGAACTCGCCTGGGCTGCAAGGAGCTGCAGGGGGCTGGTGAGAGCTAGGGTAAAGAAACAGCAGGTTACTTAGGATCTGGGCTCAGTCAAATAAACAGGAAGTTGAGCGTGCCAGTCCTGGGGTGCTCTGTTCCAACACCCATCAGCCAGCATAAAGGAGGGCACCATCCCTGAGCTCTAGTACCCAAAGGTGGCCTGCCCTGAACCAGCCCAGCCCACTTTGTACCCACACCCTCCTTCCTCTGGTCTCCTGTCCCACCTAGTAAGGTGTGAACCTGACAAAGCGCCTAACACACAGTGGGCGCTCAATAAATGGGCTGAGGCAAACTGGGAGAGGTTCAGCAAACTTTCTGATGCTGAGCTGTCCTCGCATCTGGGCCTGGGGCCTCACCGTAAGCACTGGTGGCTAAACTGTTTGTGGGAACCGCATGCTTTCCGTTCTGAGTGACGGCCCGGACGGGGAGATGGTGCTGCCCGATGGTTACTGGTGTGGCTGGCTGCAGGATGGTGACAGTGTGTCCAGGAACCCCAGGGGCCATCTGGCTGGCCACGGTCTGGATGACTCGGCTGGCTGCAGGGATCGTGGCAAAGGCAATGGTTGGCTTCTCTTCCAATCCTGTGGGGCACGGGGCAAATCAGAGCCACGCGCTGGGGGCGGTGCTCAGCTGTAGAGCACTCTCTGGTGCACTGGATGCCCTGGGCTCCAGCCCCGGCACCACAGAAACAAAGAAAACACACTGGGCCACTGAGGTCAGGGATGTGCACCAATGAAAAGGGCTCACTGATATGTGTATGTGTGTGCACATGTCTGTGTGCTACATGGCACTGGGAAAACTGCCTCTCAAATGAAAATCACATGGACAAAATATACTTCCAAAGAAAAACAAAGTCTTAGAAAAATATGATTTAACCTTTGACCAAACCAAATTTAATCTGAAAAAGAAAAAGTATAATTTGGAATGAAATCATTCGCTTTTGGCGCAGTAACTCAGTCTTACAGTTTTCATTGACAACGTCAAAATAAAAAGTTGCTGTAAGATTGAGCCAGTAGTGGTAAGAGTGGCCCTGGATGCTGCCCAGGATAGAAGAGCTCCCAAGAGGATTCCTGACAGGCCCAGTGCTCTGGCCATATGTATACAGGGACGTCCTGGGATCCTGCCTTCCAGGGGGGATTCCCAGCTACTTTTCACTCCCAGTGACCTCTACAGACTCTAGTTCTAGAGGGATCGTCCTTCAGGCTTAATCTCCCTCCCTCAGGAGACATTACATTCCAACTGTATGTAGGACCCCACAGCATAATCCAGTGCCACCCTGAGAGGAAACAGAATTTGGCATAAGAGTCACAGCCACTTGAAGAATCAGTGAGGAGGCTACCTGGGTTTCTTGGACCTATGATGGACAGTCCCTGCTTAAAAAGGACATGCTTAGCCAGGTATGTTTGCCCAAGCCTGTAAATCCAGCACTCTGGGAAGCTGAAGTAGGAGGATCACAAGTTTAAGCCCAGACTAATCAACATAGTAAGACCCTATTTCCAAATGACAATAAGACAAGGGCTGCAGATATAGCTCAGTGCTAAGACCCTGGGTTCGAGACCCAGCACTGGAAAAAGAAAGTACATACTTGCAGGAGACAATGGCAGAGACCTGGCCTCTTTGGACCTCCACCTGCTGGCCCAGGTGATGGCGCATGGCAGTGATTATGTGGCAGGTGTTGGCAGGGTGGCTATATTACTCACCTCTGGCTTCACTGCCCAAGTCTAGCACAGCTGTGCCCGCAGTGTCATGCGAGCTCCCTGCTGAGCCCTGACTAGCGAGGATGTAGCCATTGGCTGAATTGGCGGAGGTGGTGACCACTCTGACCATGGTGACGGTGGGGGCCTGCTGCACAACGTGGATGGCATGGCCTGAGGGCTGCTGTGAGGTCACGATGGAGGCTGGCATATAGGCGACAGGCTTGGCCACTAGGTTGGATGGTCGGGGAGGCACAGCCATGATCACTGGCTGCGCGCTGACGGGGGATCCTGCACGGGGAAGATAGGACAGCAATGGGATGGCCGTGCCCTGCGGGCACCATCCTGCATTCCACCACAGCCAGGGAAAGGACAGAACCGTGCCTCACCAGGTGCGCTTTGGGAATACCGGTACTCCGGGACGGAGGCTAACTTTGAGCCTAGCTCAGGGTCATGTGGAATGGGGGAGCCCTCCCGAGACAGGCACTCTGGAGTCTGCAGGCCACTGGAGCGAGGGGACATCAGCCCAGGGTGAGTGGGTGAGGCCGGAGCACTCCTGAGAAAGGACAGAGAAAGAGAGAGCTGCCAAGGTAAGTCAACTTGCCACTGCTTGGCAATGACTCCAACTGTCACCCCCCCCCCCAAGCCTACCCGGAATGTACCCTCCCCATGCCTCCTGAGGCTCTTCTCTGCCCCACTGAAATTTGTCCAGCTCTAAAGTTCTGGGTAGTGACGACTGCTACCTGGTGACACAGACCCAGCACTGTTAACTCCACACAGTGGGGTTGGGCCTCCATTAAATGGGGAGCACACATCACTGGTGGCTCCACTGCATATGCCACAGTCAGTGCATGTACCTCCCGCGACACACAGGCTATCTTCTATAAGAGTGGCTCAGCCATGGCAAAAGATCAGCTTCTGACGGGCACTGGGAAGACCAGTTCATCTGACAACCACCACACAGCCCAGATTGGAAGTGGTGTTCAAAACTTTGGGCTGTCTTTCACAGGGCAGGTTTGAAACCACGCTGAACAGAAAGCATCCCTGATCTCCTACAGGGAGAATCCTGAAGAATTCCTGAGGGTGCTCCCTGCCCCTTCCCTTTCCCCTTGGCTAGGCCTGGGGCTGCTTCCCAAAAGCCACCCACCTGTGTGTGAACAGGAGAGGCCTGGACCTGCCAGGCAGGGGGAGGCAGCTGGGTGCTCCCATGAGGGGTGATACACCAGCCCCCACTCTGCCTACCAGTGGGCAGGCCGTGTCCCCAGCACCATGCTGCCAGATTACAGCACAAGTGGTCAGGCAGAGCAGAGCCTCTCTTCCTCAGCCCTGAAAAGGCCGCGCACTGGGTCAGGATGGGGAGCACAGGGCTGTCTACTGGGTCCCTCACATGGGGAAGCAGGCAGTGAGCTGAGTGCCCTCACCAGCTGCTGCACACTCAGGGTGCTGAGATGGGCTATTGGGAATGCAGCCGAGGGCCATAGCTCCATGCCATGTCCCTGCATGGGCCAGCAGAGAGGGGGACTTACCGTGAGGACAGAGGCCCAAAAGGGGTGCGGAAGCAGGAGACACCTCTCTGTCTTCGTTTTCGGAAGGCCTGTTCCACTAGTTTGGCTTCGGAGGCGGGGTCTATCCGCCAAAAAGATCCTTTGCCAGGTTCCTCCTGGGACCGCGGGACTTTGATGAAGTAACGGTTTAGAGAGAGGTTGTGTCGGATGGAGTTCTGTGGGAGGCAGAGACAGCCTTGGTCACCAGCATAGTGAAGAACAGGTCCCTTGTCCTGAGGCCAAGCACAGCACTGCAGGACTGGAAGTGATGGAACAACAGGCCCACCCTGGCTGTGGGCCGCTCAGGTGGTTTTTCCTATCCAAGTCCCACACAGGTAAAGCCCATCACCACTCCTTACAGAGAAAACAAAAACAGATAATCATGCACAGGAACACGACAGCCGCAGGGTCCTGCAGAGCTCAAAACTCATCTGGGATAAGCCAGCCAGAGGGAAAACACTAAATAGCAGTGGACATCAGTCTAAGACAGATGTCTTGAGGTCCTACACAAATAAAATACACACGGCTAGCCAGGAGTGGTGGTGCATGCCTGTAATCCAGCAGTCTTGGAAGCTGAGGCAGGAGGACTGCAAGCTGAAGCCCCAGATCAGGCAATTTAGCAACTTAGTGAGACCTTATCTCAAAATAATAAAGAAAAAAGGGGATGTAGCTCAAGGTGGAATCCCTGGGTTCAATCTCTAGTACCACAAAAAAACCAAAATACGGGGCTGGGGAGATAGCTCAGTAGAATAAGCGCTTGCCTGGCAAGTGCAAGGTTCTGAGTTCAATCCCCAGTACTGCCAAAAAAAAAAAAAAAAA
>NW_004524607.1:13790629-13835062 GCF_000260255.1 Octodon degus
AAAGAAAATCATACTCTGGTTTCTCTTCAGATTACTTGACCCGAACTCACTGCAGAGCCCGTTTTTTACCTACTTTTAATAAATGTGATGGGGCTGGGGAGATGACTCAGTAGAATAAGTGCTTGGCCTGAGTTCAATCAATGGCCTGAGTTCAATCCCCGGTTCCACCAAAAAATAAATAAATAAATAAATAAATAAATGTGAAAATTTACCACCAAAGAAAAGGGGCCTTGTTTTAGACTCAACAGTGCTGCAGCTCTGGCATATTCCAGGTGTACCTACGCTGTCCAGGAAAGACATGCCCTGAGTCTCTTGCTGCAGCGTCACAGCCCTGGCGCTCATCCCAGCCTGCTCACCTGCCAGCCCTTGTCGGCCGTCCTGTAGTACGGGTAATGTTTGGTGATGTGTGCGTAGATGCCGCTTAGTGTTAGCTGCCTGTCCGGGGCTGAGGATATGGCCTGCACAATCAGCTGGGCATAGGAGTACGGTGGCTTTGACTCATCCTGCACAGAAATAGGGACCGAGGGTCACTTGGCAACTGCCTCCATGTCACCAGCCCATGAGGAAAACCTCCCCACAAGGGTCACCTAGGTCTGGACCAGCTCTGCCCCAGAGACGCCCAGCTCAGTGCACTTGCATTAACTCGCAGTTGTTGCTTCTGCCTTGTGGGAAGGAAAAGCTATTTCTAGTGTAGTTTAATTCTGAAGCATCCTTCCTCCCTTGACACATTATGTCTGGTCCCAAGTAGAAGTGAACAAAAGCACACACTTATAAGGAAGATATGTTCTTCTCAGGAGCAGACAGGGTGATGAGCAAGGTTTCAGCAGTGACCTCAACTCAAGGAAAATGGCCACATTTATCCTTTAGGCTGGCCAAGGCTGGAAGGTTACTGGCTCTACTGGCTACCCAGCCACAAATGTGCCCTAAAGCACCATCTGTGCCACCCACTGGGCCCTACTGCCTGGTCCTGTCAGCACAGGTGCTAAGTCTCCAACCTTGGGGCTGTCCCCGCCGGACGTGTCCGCCTGCTGCTCTGAGGCAGCCTTCGCTGCAAACTCCGCAGCCAGCTGCAGGTCTGAGGTTACATTCTGAACATAGCGGTAGCCAGAGGACCCAGCTCCACGTGGACTGGCCGGGCAAGAGTTGGGGACACTGTAGAAAGGAAAGGACATATGTTAAACTCTTGACTCTAGAGGGAGGACTCTGCAGGGGCAGGTTCCAGGACCACCCTGGATGATGGGGGCCTTACCACTGTCCCCACCACGCATAGCAACACTCCACTGTGCAACCCTCTTCAGAGGATGGGGAATACCCAGGGGAGAGGTCCCACAGCGTGGGCAGTCTCTGCCTGGGCCCCACGTCTGCAAGCAGGGCTGCTGAGGTCCTCCTGCCCACCGAGGTGGGGCAGCTCTCACCTGCCCAGGCTTACCCATCAGGCAGGGCCAGCTCCAGGCAGGAGGACCAATAAAGTACCTCCCAGAGCAGCCGGGTAATACACAAGTGTCCACAAGATGGCACCCTAAGGAAAGGTTTGGGATGGAGAGCAGCTCCTCGGGATTTTATACAGAAACACGTGCTTGGAAAGCACCTGGGACCTGTGGGCTTAAGAAGCAAGCACAGAGCTGGGCATGGCAGTGCGTGCTCATCATCCTGGCGCTCTGGGAGCCTGAGGCAAGAGGAGCACAAATTTGAGCCCAATCTGGGTACTGAGTGACTCAGTGAGACCCTGTCTCAAAATACAAGAGAGCTGGGTTTAATCTCTGTCTGTCTCTGTCTGTCTGTCTGTCTGTCTGTCTGTCTCTCTCTCTCTCTCTCTCTCTCTCTCTCTCTCACACACATACACACACACACATATCAAGGAATCTGTAGTTTGTTTCCTCTCATTAGTGAAGACAGGCTTTAGTTATCAAACCACATCAAAACCTTGATTCTGAAAATGATTTTTATTCAAAACATTCTGAGAAAACCAAAGGGAGGTGGATGTGGGTGCTAAGATCAAAAGTCCTCACGTGGTTGCTCTGCCCACGTGGGTCCTGCCTCATACACCACATCGTCCCACCCAGAGCCTGTGACGGCACAGGCAGGACAGATGCTCCTCTGCTTTGTGCCCTGAGATGGCCCACGGCCCTGGGGAGCGGTGGCTCTCCCTGTACCTGGCTCAGAGCTCCTGCCAAGTCCTTGTTGGCCCCACATCCAAACACCATGTCTCCCACATGCACTGGGACTCAGCCCCACGCTGCCTCCTCCCTCCTCAGCACACTGCCTCCTCTCAGGCGCTGCAGGACCCCACAGGGTCCTGATCTGTCTCCCTTTCAGCAGCAATCACCTGCACAATCAGGGCTCAAGAAATACTTGCTGCATGCAGCAAGGGATGAATGAAAAGCAGAATTCAACTCAGAAAACCCTGTGGCTGATGCTGACAGAATCTCGAAGCTTGGTCGCTACCCTTTCAGAGATGAATCTGCTCAAGCCAAGCAGAATTCGCAGCATTCTACTTTATGATTTAGACTTTTTTAAAAAATCATTTATTTATCATTTATGTATTTATTTAATTTGACATAGGGTCTCACTATGCAGCTCAGACACAGTGATCCTTCTGTCTCAGCCTCCATAGTGCTGGGATTATAGGTGTGTGCTACCACGCCCAGTTTCCAGGCTGGCATGGTGTGCCCAGGGTTCAGGGGCCAATTTGGCATGTGGTACTGGGGATCAAACTCAGGCCCTTGTGCTTGCCAGGGAGGCACTTAGACTGCTGAGCTATCTTCCTAGCCCTTAATTTATGACTTTTTGATGGTATCAGGAGTTGAACCCAGGGCCTTCACATTGAGTTACTCTTCATTCTGCTTTTTTTTTTTTTAATTTTGAGACAGGATCTTTCCAAGTTGCTCACGCTGGGCTCAAATTTGCAATCTTCCTCCTGTCTCAGCTTCCTAAATCTTTGAGATTACACAGGAGTGCACCATCATGCCAGGCTTCTAACTTGAGAACTTCGCTTCCCTTTCCACCTGATTTCCAAATCAGGAAATTTTCTAGAAACAGGTAAATCTTGCTTGTGCAGAAATTTTTCCAATGTGTGCCCTGGTTACACCTCCAGCTCCTTAGAGAGGCCTGTGTTCCCAGGACCCAGCTTAAGCTTCTGTCATGCAGACATATGCTAAGCAACAACTATACGTGACTGGAGGGTAGAGCAAACATAAGACTTCTGAATTTGATTCTGAACCTGAAATACAACCCACACGTGCAGGTGGGGCAGGGACAGAAGCACTCACTAGTAACATCTCACACACTCAAAAGTCAGGTTTTCAAATGCATCCATTTGGGTGCGGTGGCCCAGAGGTGTCTGAGGAATGCAATGGGAAGAAGATGTGGGGCAACTTACAGGACTACAGCGGATCCTGCAATGGATCCAGGCCCTGGGAAGGTGCTTGGGCACGGAGAGGCTGCCCTACGGCCTAGGGCCACACTACAGACCACAGGGCCCCAGCGTCGCCCTTGTACACAACCAGCCTCTCTGCAAGAGACCAGGGAAGGTCCAGCTCAAGTGGGAGCTGGCCAGGGGAAGCTCATCTTGGACACCTTGCACACAGGCACTGAGGCAGTGAGGGCTTCTGTTCTGTGTGCTCTGGCAAGGGCGCATCCTCTGAGTGCTGATAATTCTGGAGGACTGTGGGCAGCTGTGGGAAGGCCCATGCTGCCTGCACCCACAGGTGCTTTGTACGAACTCAAGTGCAGGGCTAGATGTGCCAGGTGTGGTGGTGCACATCTGTAGTCCAGCTCTTCTGGAGGCCAAAGCAAGAGGACTCCAAGCTGGGGCCCAGCCTGGACAACTCACACACTTACCAAGACTGTCTCCCAAGAAAAAGTGAAAGGGGCTAGAGATGAGCTCAGGGAAAAGCTCTGGGTTTAATCCCTAGTACAAAATTTATTATTATTGTTATTATTTTTTTTGGCGGAACGAGGGATTGAACTCAGACCCTTGTGCTTGCCAGGGAAGTACTTATTCTACTGAGTCATCTCCCCGGCCCCAAAATTTAACAAGACAGAGAAAAGAAAACCAGGAATGTGAGTCTGTATCCTGCAGGGAAGCCCCAGGCGGAGGCCTCTCTCCCTCCGCATAGGATGGGCCAACAGAAATAAGACACCAAGCTTGCAAACTCCGGCTCAAAAACGGGAAAAGGCAGAGCAATCCTTTGGCTGCTTTTCAGCCTGGGTTTCCCAGCAGCACCAGGTCAGGATGATGCTCACTCAGCTTTTCCGGCCTGTGGGGCAGCTCCTTTCTCAATAAACCCCATTCAGCTATCCCTTGAGCTGGCTGCAGCCAGGGCTGCGCCTGGGACAGGCCACCTAATGCCACACTTCAGGGGCTGTGGGAAGGGAGATGCCAGAGACTGAAAAAGCTCAGGTATGTCCAGTGAGCCACATGAAGACCAGTGCAAATGCCCAGGCCTTGCTGAGACGGGAGCATCTGAGCTCCGGCCACCTGAGAGTGAACCCAAATCGCAACCCAAGTGCCAGGGACACAAATGCGGTATGCCAGTCCACTGCAAAACTCTTACAGCCAGGTGTGGTCATCCCTGCAATCCCAGCACTCATGCTGGGGCAGGAGGATACCACAAGTCAGAGGCCAGCTTGGGCTACACAGTCAGTTCAGGGCCAGCCTGAATTACAAAGTGAGACTGTTTTTAAAAAACCAAACCAAACCCAACAGAAAACCAACTCTCTAACAGCATCTGGGGAGGGTCCTTAGAAGACATGTGCGTACTATGTCTCCTCAGAGCCGGGATCTACCTCTGTCTCTCCCCTGATATTCTCATGTCCCATCATCCCATGTCCTGCATCCCATCTCTACACTGTGTGGAAAGTAGAAAGGCCGAAAGAGTGTACAAGCTCCGAGTAGCCAGCCTGTCTCAAGTCTGTCCCTGCAGTGGCCTGCTCTGGCCAGGATAGCCCTACAGTGGCCCCTACAGCGTGGGCCATACCTCAGTGCCTGGCCTGGCCACACTGGTGCCTCCCAAAGCCAGGGTGTTGACAGGCAGGGCAGCAGGAACAGAGGAGCCTCACTCAGTCTTACAGGGAACTCAGGCTGAGGGGACAAATCTGCCACGAACATCCCTGCCCCAAACAACCAAGTGAAGCCAGGACGGCCATCTTGGGCCCATGGCTACCACCCTCCAGATGACCCAAGCCCCACTCTGACTGGGACCAACCTCTGAGCTTTCTTCCAGTTT
This sequence comes from Octodon degus, assembly GCF_000260255.1. NCBI lineage: Eukaryota > Metazoa > Chordata > Mammalia > Rodentia > Octodontidae > Octodon > Octodon degus. Next base: position 13,795,858 of record NW_004524607.1, read on the forward strand.
TAGCCCTGTAGTCCAAGTGGAAATGGGGGGCTGCTGGGCAAGAGGGGCAATGTGGCTGAAATAAAAAGGGGATACTGCATGTGGACCCCAAAAGACAGGCATAGCCAGAGCTCAGGTAGGTAACGCCCTATACGTGTGGACAGTCAAGGAGACGGGAGGGCTGAGCACCCTCAGTGCCTCCTACGGTCCCACACATCTAGGAGTCTCGCTAGTGGAGGATACTCAGGGCCTGGTCCCAGTCCTAGCTGCTGCATTCTTATGCACAATGATCAGCCATGCAGTGAGCAGAGCCAGGCAGGACCCCCGCAGAAGAAAACAAAGAACAGAGGGACACAGATAAGGCCACCATGCCAGGGAACAAAGCAATGCACAGCTTGTATCCCCAGAAAGGGAGAAAGGATGTACCCATGAGGGGGTAAGAATATTATAGGCATACATGGAGAAAAGAAAATGTTCTTTCAAAATAAAAATACAAACAAGTAATAAGAGAAAACAAAATCTAGCAGAGTGCAACAGGAGGGATGGGACAGTCCCTCATAATGCAGAGCATGCAGTGAAAACAAAGATGAGGGGGGGCACGTGAGGACATCAGCAGGTCACTGGGCACCTGGACACCAGAGAGGGGGTGAGGATATGGGAAGACCTCACAGGCAGGAAGACAATGCCCAGGGCTGTCGAGAGGACCCTCAGCAGAAGGGCCCACTGAGGATGGAGACTCTCCAAGCCTATCGTGGTGGCAGTGCCACATACCAGGGTACCTTTGGGAGCCAGAGGTGGGGGTGAGGAGGATGTCAGGAATTGGACAGTGTCCGACTTCATAACAATAACTTTTGAAGCCAGAAAAAGACTAAATCTTGTGTGTGTAGGGGTGGGCAAGTGTCCAACCTGCATCTCTCTAGAAAACTATCCATCTATGGGAATGAAAATTTAACAATTTTCAGGCATGGAAGATTTTTTGGGGGGTACCCATCCTATACCCTTTCTCAGGAAGGGTGTGCTCTGATTAAACAAAAGGGCAAGTCAGGAAAGAGGATGCCACCAGAGTTAGGAGAGATACCCGTAGCTTCCCGGGAAGTCCCAGATGGCAGGGGAGACGAAGCCATAATCAGGGGGGCACAGATGGGAGGCTGCGGAGACAGGAAGCCTCTCAATGAGCTTCACGCCCTCTCTCTGGAGCAGAAAAGGGTGCAGCAGGCACAGAGAGCCAGCCAAACAGAAAGAGGAATTGGGGAGTCTGGGGAGGGAAAAAACAGTCTAGAGTACAAGGAAGGAAATGGCTAGGCATGACCCTCACCACGAGGCTACAATAAAGAAAATGCTGATACTGATTGAATCAAAATGATGTAATTTTACAGGAATGACAGGCAGGGAGGAAATACTAAATCTTTCACTTCCAACAGGAAATCCAAGTATAATATATAAATCCAAGACACCGAGCCGCAGTTGCATATGACTGTGACTCAGAAATATTCAGGTAAAGGCCAGAGGACAAAGTAAGAGGTGAGACAGGGATTATCTCTGGGCAGTGTCCTTTGGGGGATTTTCACCTGCATAGACAGCACTTCTACAGAGAAAAGAACATGGAAAAAACACTTTCAGAGGCAACTTTTTAGACCTACATCCAAGAATCTCTGTGTTCCCTTAAGACATGTTCCATGCTATAAAATCCCAGAAGTTTATTTTAAAAGCTGAACTAACCTCAGACATGCTTCTTGTCCCAGGGAAGGACACTGGCAAGTTGGTCGGCACACGACACTTCAGACCTGTGTGGATGCGTGCGCTGGGCTGTGGCTCTACAATCCTGTACACTCCAGAGCCTCCGCAGCCTCCCCAGCCCCTGCCAGCACCTTACCCCTGCAGTGGCCAACCCAGGCTGGGCTGCCGTGGCATGCAAGTGCCCACAAGGAAGCACAAGGCTGGGTGACACTACGCAGGTACAGCTGAGCAAACAGGAGACTAGGCTCCTGCCACTGTCACAGGAGAACTGGGGACAATCATGCCATGCTGCACCCAAGACCCTCAACATTTCAGAGGCCCAAATACCCTGGAACAGATTAAGGCAGCAGAGAAAAATAAAAGGAACACAAAGGAACAGCACCTTTTGTCTTCTGAAGTTGAGACAAGCTCTTGCTAAGTTGCTAAATTCCTCAGGCTAGGCTTGAACTTGAGCTCCTCCTGCCTCGGCTTCCCTAAGTGCTAGGCATACAGGCATATCCCACCATTCCTGGCTTACTTCCCCATTTTCTCAGATGGATAGTGGACAAGGTGAGCCTGACCTGGCAAGGGTAGCAGGTATAGGTGGAAACCCAAAGGTGAAATGCCAATGATCCCCATCCCAATGTCCAGGGCTCCTCAACAGTAAGATCTGGCCTGCTCCCCACTACAGTGACTGGCCCCGCGCACATATTTGTCTTGCAGTCATGCTAAGAACGTGAACAAGCCACCGTGGGGAGAGCACCAAGTCTGCATGAAAAACAAGAGTACGGCAGTCCCCTTATCCTTGGGGATCAGATCTGAGCTCCCCACTGGATGCCTAACCCTCAGTACTGACCTAGAGCCACTGCTTTGTCCTAGGCAAACCTATGCGGCCCTTGCACCTTTTTACTTAGAGGCAGTGCTTTGCTGCTGGTCTTGGCACCCGAATCTCCAGCATCGATCTCTGGCGCTCTGGGGCCGCTGTTAAGTGAAATGAGAGCCACCGGAAATGCTAACACTGTGTACAGTTACAGATCTGATAACCCAGCCGGCTACTGAGTTGACTGGGGGGGGGAGCGCACGTGGTGAAGAGCTGGAGACAAAGGGATGTTTCCTGCCCCACGCTGGAGTGAGATTTCATCACACTATTCTGAATGGAGTACAGTTTAAAGCCTGAGAACTGTTCACTGCTGGAATTTTCCATTTAGTATGTACAGAGCCTGCCTGATTGCCAGCAACAGAAATCGTGGAAAATGAAACCAAGGAAGGAGAGGGAACCACAGAACTTCTAACTCTGACCCAGGACCCCTCTGACGTCCAACATCACAAAGCTACAGGAGCTGAGTCAGGGCTGAGAAACATCTAGCAAAATAAAGCAGAGCTGCACTTAAGGGTCCTGGATAAAAGGGGTCTTAGAGTCCATGTGGTGCGTCATTTTAAGCAACGTACTGCTAACCTTTGCAGAATTTTACAAGTTACTTTCATTCATTTTTGATCGCCATGCTGGAAAACTAAGGCAAGACCCCCCTCCCACCCCCTGCCCTTTGATGCTTCTTGCGTGTGATGCCAGTGTTTTTTTGAAAACTCCAGCTCTGAAGAGCACAGATTAGAGTGGTGGCTGTTTTTGTCAGAGCCAGAAAATGATTAACTGATTCACTCTTTCCTAAGATAGGTCTTTAGGAGAAGAAAGGTCACGGTGTGGTGAAGGCTGAAGAATGTATTTCAGAGAGCTCATTCATATGGTGGGTGGAGTACTCCGCAGGGCAAAAACCGGAAACGCACGGAGGCGCGCGTGCGCGCGAACACACACAAGCACACACACACACACACACACACACACACACACACACACATACCCCTCTCTCTCAGGCAGAACGCCTCAGCCTGGGAACCAGCAGCTGCCCAGCCAGCATAGTGAAACCAGGAGGGAGGGGGAGACAAAGTGCTGGGGCTGCAGCCCTTGGAAAGGTTCCAGCAGGTGACAGCCAATGCTGGGACCAGCCGAGGAGCTGCCACTCTAGGGAGGAGCCAACCAGGACCTCCCCCAGCCTCAGAGGCGGAGGCCAATGGCGATAGGCGAAGCGAAGGCACACCAAATTAGGCAAGTGGCAGAGCTGGCCCAGCGCCCTCGCCAACAGCCACCCCTCCCCCGGGAGAGGAAGGGCAGGGCAGGGCATGTTTGTAAACATGTCGGCCCCACCCTGCAAAGATACTCAAACTGAAAAGTGCCTTGGCCAGCAAAACCTCAAGGGCTGTGAGGTTTCTACGCACTCAGTTGAATTCCCAGGCCTAAGATAAATGGATATCAACAGACGGCCTTTGCTGTTAACACTGCATGAAGGGCCCAGGACCTGAGAGAGCCAGGGCCAAACCACTACTTTTATCAGGTGACCAGAAAGCTGGTCCCACGTGAGGCAGAGTGCACCACGAGGGGACACAGGGCCCTGCCCCCAGCTCCAACAGGAAGAGTAGCACCCTGGACTTGAGTCACCACCCAGGCCCTCCTGACAAAAGCACCCTTCAGGCCACAGCTCAGCTCCAAAGCCTTCTTCAGCAGCAGATGTTTTCCTTTGGGCTATGGCTGGGCAACACTCCTAGTTCCCAAAGGCCCAGACACTTCTCCTGAACCTGCTTCGTTCTCTGGGGCTGGCTGGATTACCACGCTGGGCCTGGCTAAGGTGGAGGTGGAGGCCCAGCCCAGAAGCCCCGCCCCTCAGTGGCACCCAGCTCAGCTCCTGCTGGGCAGGGAGGGACCTTGCTCCCAAGGCACTGAAGAAATGGGCAGTGGCCAGCCCAGCCCCTGGCGGCTCAGACACTGCTTTGCTTTCGTTCCAACAGCTGCTGCAGGGAACACTGGACACAGCCTTAAGGATGTGTGCGGCTTTTTGGCTTTTGTGCGATAAACATCACATAGGATACATTAATCCACAGAGTGTGAACAACTCAGTGGTGGTCACTGTATTTGCTAAGTGGTGCTACTGTCAGTCACCACTGACTCCAGAACATCCTCATCCCACAAGGACCCGCCCCACCCTGTACTTGCAAATGGCACCACCTTCTCCCTCTCATCCCTGGCCTCAAAACTGTCTCCCGTCTGTGACTGCCTGGCCCCAGATGCTGCTGCCAAAAGAATCACACACTACACAGCCTCCATGCTGGCTCCTTAAGGGAAGTGCATTTTCCTGGTCCACCCACCAGGACCAGTGCTGAGTTGCTCAGAGCTGGCTGTGGCAAGGGACCTCCTGTCCTATGGATGGGCCACACCCACCCCACATTAGCTGACACATGTCTGCAGTATCTGCTTTGGGGATATTACAAATGGTGCTGCCACAAAGACACAGGATGAGTCTTCCTGGACAGAGGATGGCAAGCTGTCTTCTCTTTCTGCGTTAAACTAGCATCTACAGTGGCGGCCTCCTTGTACCACCCTGAGCTGGAGTGGCTGGGAGTTGTTGGGATCACACCCACCCCCAAGGTCTGGCACACACCTAATCACACACAGAACTTGGGTTTTAGGACAGGGCTACTCCAGGAATCTGAAGTGACAGAAAACCAGACTCTCAGAAAGCTGTGAAGAATAAGAAACAATGCCAAAGTTGTGCTTTACGGCATACACCTGAAATCCCAGCACCCTAGGAGGCTGAGGCAGGAGGAACTCAAGTTTCAGCCCAGCTTGGCAACTGAGTGACTTAGTGAGATCCTGCCTCAAAATAATAAAAGACTAGGCATGTAGCTCATTGCAAAGGACCTGGATTTAACTCCCAATAATAACCAAGGGAGAGAAGAAAGGAAAGAAAGGAAGACAGGAGGGGCAAAAGGAGGGAAGGAAGAAGGGAGGGAGGGAGGAAGGAAGGAAACCACTAACTTAACAGCAGTGCTGTGCAGAGGGCCAGCATGTGTCAAATGCTCCTCAAGTTATTCATTTCCTGATCATCACAGGGAACTGTGGCATTTGTGGCAGTTTTGTGGACAGGTAAGAAGACCTGTGAGGCTGCCATGCCCGGCCAAACAAGACAGAACCAACCACACAGGGCCAGGGCTACTTGCTCCTGACCTCTCAATGTCTTCCAGTCTCTAGTGAGAGGACGCTGGCTCCTCACAGCCCAAACACAGCTGCCCCCAGGCACACACAGGTGCACACAGGTGCACGCAGGACAACCAAAAGCCACTGCAACACTGAGCACAGCCCAGCTGGGCGCGGGAGCCATCCCTGGGGCAACACATGAGGGTGAAGCAAGATGTGATTCTGTGCACAGAGCTTGGGAGGGGCCACCTGCAGGGACTATTTGCTGTGCTGGCCATAGGAGGGCCTCCTTTTGGGGCTGGAGGCTGGCACCGCACCACCCTGCCTCTGCAGCACAGCGGTTCTCAAGAGTGTGGCGTGGGGCATCTCTAAAAGCCTGAGACCCTGCAGTGTAGTGTCAGACCCAGACCACCATCATAATAGCACCAGAAGTGGCCTCCTTCCTTCAGTGTGGCCTCTGGTAAAGCACAAGCGGTGGCAGAAGCAACAGAGGCTGTGACAGGAGCTGTGGCCTCATAACCAAATGCACTAGGGCCACTTTCAGGGACACACATGGGTACATGTATGAGTGAAAAGCCCATTTTATTTATTTATTTAGTATTTGGTGCAGAGTCTCATTATGTAGCTCGGACTCGTGGTGATCCTCCTGTCTCAGCCTCCCCTGTGCTGGGATCACAGGTGTGTGCCACCACGCCCGGACTCACCCATTTCATTTAAAAGTGGCTGTGATGATGGTCAAGATTGGTGGTACACATCTGTAACTCTTTCTTCTGGGAGGCTGAGGCAGGAAAATCATAAGCTTGAGCCCAGCCTGGGCAACTCAGCAAATTAAACAGACTCCGTCATCTCAAAAAGTTTAGGGGCCTGGCCTTAGCTTAGTTGTTTAAGTGGCTGCTTCTACAAAGCTGTCAGCCTCAGGCTGCTGTAGTTCGATCCCCACAACACTCCAGCCAGCCAAACCACCCCTGAGGGCATTCGGAGCAAAAAAAAAACAAAAAAAAACCCTTATTCAAAAAGTTTAACAAAGGGGTTGAGGATGTAGCTCAGTGCAAAGGCCCAAGGTTCAATTCCCAACATCTCAAAAATAAAGGAAAAAAAAAACAGGCTCACCAGATCCTAATATACAAATATTACTTAAAAATGTTTTTAAGGGGATGTGTGTATGTGTATATATGTATGTGTGTGTGAGAGACAGACAGAGAGAAATAGAGACAGAGAGAGAGAGAGAGAGAGAGAGAGAGAGAGACAGACAGACAGACAGACAGACAGACAGAGACAGAGAAACAGAGAGAGAGAGAGAGAGTGAGCGAGATTTCTATGCTTGTGTTAACAGGCTCTGTATCTGAAACTTCAGCCTGGCCAGGTGTGAAGCAGGTGACGAGTGTTCTAGGGCTCAGGCTCAGCAGGCAGCTGCTTACCTGATAGTGCCAGTTGGGGAGGGTATAGGGCTGACCAGGCTCCGGAGATCCGGCTCCGGAATGTGGATCTTCAGCGGGGAGATCTGGGGGTACAGTGGCCGGAGCGGAGATGCTGGAGCCTCTTCTTTATGGTACAGGGATGTGAACTGGATCTTGATGGCCGTGCTGGGAAAACGGAAGGTGCACCTGCAACAGGGGGAGAGAAGGTCAGGTGAGGAAGCAGGGAGGACACAGGGTTCCAACGGGGCAGCTCCTGGTCACTCTCAGCCCACTGTGGCTCACGCCTCTGCTAGGACACTTCCCACACAGCTTGGCCATCCGAGGGACAGAAGAGGCACAACCCCAGGCACGATGTGGCCATCTCCCTCACAGCTCCCAGACAGGCATGGCCACTTGTTGCCCACAGGGCAGCTGCTGTGACACTCTGGCCATGCCCACCGCTGCACATGGAGACTTGATGACTGGGCACAGTATTTATGCAGAGATGCTCAAGACAGATTCCCTCCCACTATGCACACAGTGAGAGCAAATGCTACGTGACAAAGGTAGTGAGGGATGCCACCTGAAAACACTTGTCAGGAGGAGTCCTAGTGAGCAGAGTCATGAACCAGAGCTTAATGCTGGTTTTCCAGTTTGCACTGGGCTTAAGGACCGTAAGCCTGCTTTTCCCACTGGACCTGACCATTGCTGCAGCTGCAGAGGCATCCAACGCCAAGGCCGCTTGGGGCGCTCAGAGGACAGCAAATATTGCTCAAGGCTCCCTCTCCGAGACAAGCCCATCCTGCACACCACCTCATTTCCACACAGAAAAGTCACAAATCAACAACTGCATGCCATGAAAAGAACAAAACAAAAATGAAACAAATGAAAGCAGGTTGCCCAGGACCACTGCTTGAGGGGAAAATGGGCAAGGAGGGTAGAGAAGGGGCACATAAGTCCTGTGACAACACACAACACACAACACACTCCCACACTTGAGGGACGCTCAGCCTTCCTGGCACAGCCACAGGGACCTGGGGACAGCTTCGTTTCCCCTGACTGCATTCCACCTGCAGCAATGTGGACAGCAGCTCTAGCTCCACCCTTGCATAGATTCAGATGTGGGCAAAATACCCGCTTCATTCCAAGAGTCTCCTGCTCTTACAAGCCAGTGTGGGTTTTTTAAAAAATAAGACTTAAGAAAAAGTCAAAGCTGGGACATGCGATATACAACTATGAACTGGTATGAACTGGTATAAACTGATAATCCACCCTGGAAGGCTGAGGCAGGAGGCTCAAAGGTTTGGTTCCATCCTGGGTAGCTTAGTGACTCATTGAGAGCAAGTCTCAACATTGGGAACTGGACATCTCAGCAGGTGACTGTGACCCGCTGGAGGTGATGGTCCTGTGCACACAACTGGAGCAGAGCCGAAGCTCTTCTACCCATTTCCCATCTAGAGGGGAAAAAAGTGCAGCTCGCTGGTAGCATTTACTTAATTTCACATAAACACACTCTTTGAGGCTGAAGCAAATCTGACTGGCTTTTTTTTTGGCAGAACCAAGGATTGAACTCAGGCCCTTGCACTTGCCAGAGAAGCGCTTATTCCACTGAGCCATCTCCCCAGCCCCCTGACTGGCTTTCAATGTGGAAATAAAATATAAAAACTCTTCTTGGAGCTGTTTCTAACCAAAATTTGTCTATGATTCTAATAATGATACTAAAATACTAATAAAGTGATACTAAAATAATAAAAGTGACAAGCTTTGGTGGGGGGACTCACCCAGGGGAGTTGTGGGGCTTAACAGGAAACAGGGCAAGGCAGGCTTCGAGCGCCGCTGCTAAGCCAACCTAAAGGGGCACCCTGGTCCTCCATGGTCTCCCTGCACCGGAGGGAAGCATCTTCCCCTGGCATTCTAACTGCAAAGGCCCAACACTGGTGGCCCCAAGACGCTCTCTGAAGGCCTGGGCTGTCTTCCCGGATGCCTGTCCGCTTTTGCAAGTCACAGAGCACATCCACCCACATTGCTGTCTGAGGACAGGTTAGATGTCCCCAAGCTGGGGAAGTGGGGTAAGCACTTGGTGTCAGAAGCACGGCTGGGGATCTGAGCGGGTGAGCCACGCTGGCCGGCGGAGGTCCACTGGTGAGTGGCAGCCCTGAAGGAGGAGTACGGTGTGTGGCATGCTTGCTGTGGTAACGCTACCAGACAGGACAGCAATGACAGTGACAGGGAGACAGTTTCCAGGTGCTGTACTGCGGGTCTTTTTCTCCCATTCCATCCTGACATGAGACTGGCTAGGGGCTCGCATTGGGGCTCTGGGTCCTGTGCAGGGAAGACCCTGTGTCCACACAGGGCCCTGACACAACTGCCCCATCCAGGCCAGCGAGAGAAAGGATGTGGCTTCTGGCCCACATCCACGGTCACGGGCAGACGGGGTTCTGAGAACAGGGTCCTGGCACAAACACGAAGAGGGCTACAGTCCCCAGGGACTCCACCTTGGGCCACCCGACCTCCAGGCCTGAGTCCTCCTGCAGTGATGTGAGGTGTGCTGTGCCCGTGAGGACCACTACCCCACCCCAGTCTCTGTCCTCCTTACCATCAGAATGGAAGGCTTGAGGATCATCTCTAAGGAGACTGCTAGGTTAAAACCCAGGCCTCTGGATGACATGCGCAGGTGGACCATGCGTGCAAGGAGAAAAACAACACAAAGCTTTCTTTCTCTTCTTTTCTTTTTTTTTCCCCAAAAACACAATGTTTTCTAAGACCAGGATTCAGGGATACCTGTAAGTGAGGTAACCAGGGGAACCTCCCGTACCTGAGTTTTCCAATGGGGGTTAATAGTAAGCATCTTTGTGGTGTTGGTCACTGACAGCTATTTTAAAATTAGCTCCCCATCAAAAGTAAAAAAAAAAAGAAAAAAGGAATGAGCTCCTAACTTATTCTCCCAGACCCTATCCTGAGATAGGTCCCACCAGGAGTGGGAGGAGGAGCCAGGACACAGGGCACCCAGGACTCACATCTCTCCTAATGGCTTTCTTTCAGGCATAAGGCCCTGGCTGGCTGCCGATAGGTTTCTTTTTCGCATCAGGATTGAACCCTGGGCCTTCGCAATGAACTACATCCCCAGGCCTTTTTTGGTTTTTAAATTTTGAGACATGGTCTCATTGAATCACTGAGTTACTGAGGCTTGGCTCAAATTTTGATCCTCCTGCCTTAGCATCCGAGAGTGCTGGGGCTACAGGCACATGTCACTGCGCCCAGTCATCCCAGCTGCTGCATGGCTTGTGACCTCAGGGAAGCATCGACCCAGCCCCATACCGTGTGGGGCCCAGGTCCAGGGGCCACAGGCCAGACAAGAGGAGACTGCTGAGACCCCGAGTGCGCAGCCTGCAGTCACAGCACCAGCAGGACCCCATGTGTAGCAGGGACTTGCCAAGGAGCCTCTTCCCCATAATTCTGAAGAGAAGCCAAGGCCACTTAGGTGCCAGAAGCTCTACCACTGTGGGACATTACAGAAAAACAGGATTCCAGGAAATGGCTTTTACATATATAATCCCAAAACAAAGAACTCTGCCAATCTGAGATGATTTTTTTTTTAAATTTTATTTATTTATTTGTGTGTGTGTGTGTGTGTGTGGCCAGCTCAGCCCACCAGGGGGCGGGGCTGGCTGGCATGTGGTGCTGGGGGATTGAACCATGGTCACTATGCTTTGCTAAGCTTGTTCTAAGTAGGTGCTTTAGATCACTGAGCCATCTCACCAGCCCCACTGAGATGATTTTTAACCCAGTGTATCTTCTACTAAATATTTAATACATCCTGCCAGAATATACCTCAAGTGAGCCGAGGTGGCTACTGGCTGTGGGAACCTGTCAAAGGGCTGGGGAGCAGCACGGGAGGGCCACAAACACCACTCACGTGCTGAAGGTGCTCACTAGCATCCCTGGAGAGGAGCCCAGGAGGTTGCATACCTGAGGACTGCTTCAGATATGCAAGATTTGCAAGACCAAGCACCAACAAAACAAGACACCCCTTGCCAAAGAACAGAACAGTCCTGCTACAGCGGGGACACAGACTCAGGATCACAGAAGCGAGTGCCCCGGGGCACAGCCCCCTGGACACCATCCCATCACCCTCTCAGGACCAGTTCTAATGGGTGTGTGCTTCTGAGTTCAGCCATGGGGTGTGAGGGAAGCTCCTACAGTAACTTTGGAGGGTTCCCTCAGAGGCAGGGAATCCAGACTGGGACTGGACAGATTCTGCACCCAGAGCTAGTTCTGGGTCACATGCAAAATCTCTGAGAACCATGGCAGGTCCCTGGCCAGGTGCCAACAGGTGTACCTGGCTGCCCACCACCCTGGGAGAAAGCCCAGCCTGCCTCTTGAAGACAACCCTGAAGGTCAGGAGGGGGCAGGAAGTGACCCTCACCAGCTCAGCACAAGGCTGGAAGAAGGACCCTTATGGGGACCTGGACCAGGACCCAGGGAACCCTAACAGAGGAATAGAGACATACGGAGGTGAAGGGGGGGGGGGGAGAAGGTTGCAGGGACAGCAGGGACAGTCTTGTCCTTTCAGGGAGATTTATCAGATTTAAAATAAACCAAGGAAAAAAAATCACCGTGTAAATGGAGCTCCCAAGCTTTCCAGTTTGGAAAACAACAATAAAACAAGGGGCTGGGGATACAGCTCAGCAGTCCAGCCCCGGCCTGACAAGCTCAGGTCCTGAGTTTGATTCTTGGTACCCCCCCAAAAAGACAAAAACAAAAACTTATGCCCTCTGGAACTTCCCACGAGCCAAGGAACAGACTATCCTGATTTTGGGTTAGCACCACACCATGGAGCAATTAGCAAAGTCAAGTCTGCTACCTAAATTTCATTAACATGAAATCAGTAATATAATAGTGAGTTTAAAAATTCCAATACCTACTAATACTAATACCCACTAATTACTAATATCTGCTACATACACACAGGTACCGGCTACACACATACTCTAGGTCAACTGCCTAACCAAATGTCCCCTGGAAGGATGTAACCACACGTGTGAGAAGAACACAGAGAAAGCCTGGGGTGGTTGCTCCCTATGAATTAGAGAGGGGAAAAGAGAAGGCTCTGGGACACAGTGGCAGTCAAACTGCAGAGGGAGAGGAGGCTGGTGTTCTGGAACCTGGAGAGTTCAAACCCCGGGCCTCATGTTGTCAAGCATGGTGCAGGAACCACTGTCAGGAGCAGAGGGCAGGCCCCAGAAAGGCTGTGGGACAGGGCCATGTCCCCACAGAGCCAGCTCTGGTCGCTGGGAGTGAGGGCCTGTCCTTTGGAAGCAAGCAGCTGTTACCTTCTAGGCACGGTCACCTCGAAGACCACCTCAAAGAGGTGCAGGAGGCACCTTCTTAGCCCTCCTTTGCCTCCTCTGCGCACTGCCCCTGGGAGCACTGTGAGCTTGTGGCCCACTCTCACGCTCCTCGGTGGGCAACAGAATGTCCCCTAATGCTCCTGGCTGAGACAGTAGCTGCAATAACAAATGTCAGCACGGAGCTGGACTGTGTCTCTGGCATGCTGGGGAGGTGGTAAATCCCATGGCCACTCTGTGATTTCTTTAAAAATGAAACATACGGGGAGGCTCTGGCTGGCAAGCGGCGTGGCAGGGCATGTGCCCAGGGAAGCGAGGCTGGGCGTGCTCCGAGCCTCCATGCGGCTGCTCACAGTGACCTCACGTGTGACTCATCAGAACCAGAGCTGTGAAGTCCAGCAGGGGAGACGCTGCCTCCCCTATGGCATCCTGCTGGGGCACGGAGCAGGGCTGAGCTACAGGGGTAGTGTGGCTCCACACAACATGGTCACCGCCACAGGGGAGAAGGCTGTGGGCAACCAGGGTTAGGACAGGGCTGGAGTAGTCGTGGCCCCTCTGTAGCATGTGGTTCCGTGTCCTGGCTGAGGTGGCAATACCAAGCCCACACTTGGTCAGTCAACAAAACACTGCACACAGCCTAAGGCCACTAGGAGGAAAGGGGCTAACACAGACAGGGAGCTCCTGGAAGCACATCTTCAGCTTCCTGTGAATCTAATTATTCCACAGTAAAATGTGTGCCTGAGGCTGAGCGTGGTGGTGTACACCTATAATCCCAGCGCTCAGAAGGTCGAGGCAGGAGCACCACAAGTATGAGCCCTGCTTAGGCAACATAGTAAGAGCCTATAGTTCTGCGGACAAGGGGCAGAGGGCCTGGGCTCCGTCCCGTCTCCTACACTGCATACCAAGAAAACCCACTGTGATTGGAAACAGCACTGAGACCACAGGCCCATGGCAGGCTGGACTTGGGAAGCAGGAGCCACCGTGCTCTTCATCTCAAAGCTCAAGTATCTCAAGGGAAGAGGAAGCAGACGAAGCAGCAGCACCATGGGCGCCTGGCAGGAGGCATGCTGGCTCCTCTGCGGCCCTCGGAGAACGGATCATCAGATAGGACGGCCCCCAGCTCTCAGGAGACTCAGCCCCGCCCACAGGTGCAGCCTGCACGTCTGTATAAACTCACTTATTCTACATGGGACGGGGACAAGCATGCATAGGACACCCACACTAGGTGACATGTGGTCAGAAGGCATGGTGTGCAGCTCCTTCCAGAGGATGCTGTGACACCTGGGGATAGATATGGACATGGACACAGGGCCCTGCCAGTCCTCCCCGTCAGACAGGTGCTGTACCATGACACCTTGCACAGACGCAAGACTGGTATTAATTTTTAAAAGAAAAAGGAAAAAAAATCAAGAAATCAGCTTTAAATAGTTCATAAAATGAGAATTTGTCCCATCTGGCCTGCTCCTTGGGAAGCTAGTGCCTGGGCTGCAAGGTGGGGACTCCGGCTCCTCTCCAAGGCCCAGGGCACTTGCTCCGTGTGCCTGAGCAGCAGCCCTGGGCCCCAGCCCTGTGCCTCAATGCCTCTTCTTCTCCCACAGGACACACAGTGGGCTCTCACAGAGGTGTCCATCCCTCCTTACTCGTGCCCCCTTGGAAGAGATGGGACAGGGAGGGGCCCTGCATCTGGAGCCCTCCTGGTACAGCCCTGGGCTGCACCACTTCAGCCCCATGGGACTTCCTGCTCTGTGGAACCCTTTCTAAATGCTTGCAGAGACACACCCTGTGTTTCTGGCCTTTGACCTACAATGTCAGGTGTGGGGGCTGCCAGTGAAGCCTGGTCACTCCTACCTGCGGCCAGTATTGTCTCCTACACCTCCTACAATTCAAAGAGCCAATCAAAAATACAGAGCACCTCCACTACCACCATCCCTGTGGTACTAGAGATTGGATCCGGAGCTACATTTCCGACCCTTTTCTTATTTTTTATTTTGAGACAAGGTCATGCTAAATCACTAAGTTGCCTGATGGGGGTCAAATTTATCATCCGCCTGCCTCAGCCTCCTAAAGCGCTAGGATTGCAGGAGTGCGCAGCCATAGCCCACTGACATAGGCACTCTCTGGGGGAGAGCAGAGTCACCGTGAGAGGACCCAAGGGAGCCCAGCGGTGGCCTGGCAGTGACACCAGTTTGATTTAACAACTTGTTCTGGCAAGATCTAATTCCAGCAGACTGGTTACAACAAGGGACAAAGGGGACAGCTGAGACCTTGTAATGTCTCAAATTTCACAACAGCAGCGAATTTCAAAACTTATCTATCTTCCCTCCCTGGGAACTGGCTCTGCTCAAGTCAGAAGCAGACTGCAGACAGCACGAGGCCTCTCACCTCTGCAGCACCTAGATGAGGCCCCAGCCCGATCCGTCCTTTGGAACGGTGTGTAGATGGTCCCACTGGCTGTCCCCTGCACCCAGGACACTCAGGCCTGACTCCACTGACATTATTAGAGGCTCTCAGCTGGCAACCAAAGCCATCGGCTAGGGTCCCTCCTGCACAGGATGGACTGCACATGCCACACTTCCGGCCACACTCACTGTGCACGTGCCTGATCAGAACTCAGGGCGAATGCTTCCATGTTTAAAGAATACACTAGAGGAAGACACATTGCCATGAGTCCTCACAATCCTCTAGCTTTGGACACGTTTATCCCATTGTCCTTGCTGCTTTTTAAAGCAGTTTTATAAGGTCTCTTTCCTTTTTTTTTTTGAGGCCAGGCTGGTCTTGAGCTCAGTAGTAGTGGTGATCCTCCTGTCTCAGCCACCAAGAGGTGAGATTACAGGCACACCGCTGTGCCCCACAGGTCTTTCCTGAACAGCTCTAGTTGCATTATTGCCGCGGCCTTGATACTCTGAAGCAATTCAAAACATTTTGCTTTCATAGTCATTTTTTTTTTTTTTTTTTTGCTCCAAATGCCTTCAGGGCAGGTCTGGCTGGCTTGAGTTGTGGGGATCGAACCCCAGCAACCTGAGCCTGACTGCTTTGTTGAAGCAACCACTTAAAGAACTGAGCTAAGGGGCAGACCCCCTCATAGTCATCTTGACTCCGAGGAAGAGCCGGAGTTCACACAGCGCCAGACCTGGTAAATAAAGTGGATGGGGGCACACCATCAGTTTCCATGAACCTGGCTTTCTGTTGGATCGTGCTGGGCAGTGGCATTCACTGGATTTTTGATCACACCTCATAAATAATTGAAAGATTTCCAGAACTGCTTCAGGAAGCAGCAAGAACAATGGGTAAGTGTTTTGGAAGGACGTGGGTGTAGTGAGAAGGATTAATTGTGATACGTCTTTTATTGTAGTGACTAAACATTCACCACACTTTCGGTCCCAGCTTGCATTCTACTTGTCAGAGCCGAGAGGGCACTCTCTATGTACTCTGTAGAATCTGTGCCTGGTATGGCTTTTGTCCTGTACCAGGGACACGGAGACACAAGTGACGGTCCCAGCACAATCATTCCTGCAGGGCCAGGACCCAGCATCTGGCATGGTACCAAAGGTCGAAAAAAGACTGGGTCATCCACCTTCCTGGGCCAGAAGCTGACGACTGCCTGGGAGAGACTGTGGAGAGTGCTTCCTCCCAGACGCTTTGGGGCTTTGCACTGCAGGGATGTTACCTGTGCAGCAAACAGTCCCATGCCCAAGACCAGCCTTGTGAGAACAAAACGAAGGAAGCACAGTCTTCTTCAGAGGGGACAGCAGGAGCGGCTACACCCTGCCTCTAGCCCTTGGCCTTCACACCCCAAGCCATGATGAGGACAGCAGGCAAAGATGGTCCTCATGCCCCTAATTACTTTTCTCTCACTGCCAAGACAAAATATCCAACACCTGAAGTGAATGGGAAGGGTTTATTTAGCTCACAGTTTGTGAAGGTTTTAGTCCATATTGCCTGGCTCCAAGGCTGGGTAGCTTCACAGAAGAGAGTGGTTCATGGTGGGCAGATGACAGCAAAACAAGCAAGAGAGGGGAGAAGGCAAGTCTCTTTCTGTCCCTTATGCACACCCAGACCACTAGGATTAGGGTGATGGCAAACCAGCCAGTAGACTGAGGTAGTAATCACCCAGCCTAACACCCGCAATCCCAGCACTGTACTAGGAATCAGTCACATACTCTAAATCCAACCACCTCTGGGTAACCTGCCCATGACTGCATGAGATGTAGGGGGGGACAAGGCATCACAGCCCTGCACTATCTCACGATAGAGACAAGGTCTGGAGGTCACACAGCTACTTCTCTGCAGGAGCCAGAAGGACAGTGGCCATGCAGTCTCCTTGGTAGCCATGCAGTCTCCTGGGACAGCAATGACAGGCCAGCTCCCATTGCTGTCCCAGGATTAGCGGAAGCAGCAGCCCCAACTCCTCCTCTGTTACCCCAAGCTGGGGGATGGCACTCCACAGTGCTGAAATAATTACACAAAGGAAACACTTGTTTGCTTTCTAGAATTATACAATGGGTTGCTGATAGTTACAAGTTTTGTTAACCAATTAATTCACTGTAGAATTTGCAAATTAATAGGATAAGGATAGAACTGTTTAGGCTACAAAGTCACCTGGATAAACCACGTGAGCCAGAGCTACTTGCTATAAGTTCTAGGTATAACATTTACAACAAGGGACTGTGGAGTGGCTGTGCCCCTCAGGTACACTGGGCAGAAGCCTCTTCCTACTGTATAGAGACAAATGGGGGTGGGGCTGGGTTTGGAGCCCAAGGCTTCGCATAGATCTATATCCCCAGCCCTTATCCTGAGGTAGGGCCCAATGTTCAATCATAAATGGATCTGAACTCACTTGGAAGCATGAACAGATCAGGTCCTGAGGATAACGGATCACATTCGAACACACACAGTTGCAACCGTATTCCAGACTATAGCAAGGAATCCAGAGGGCGGCCGCCCAATCTCACAACTTCCTCCCCAAGGAGGCAGGGGATGGCAGGGGGGGGGGGGGGGGGCACCCTGGCTTGTTGCTCCTTGGAACATTTATGCCTTGACAGCAGATAATAAGATGGTGCCCCACACAGCCCCTTCCCCCTGCCCCCATCCACTCAGGTCAAGGTACTGGAGGCCAGGCAAGACAGCCTGCTAGAGACGGGCAGTCCAGACCCAGCATCTGGCTGGACCCCAACTTGCGATCCTCTGCCTCAGCCTCCCAGAGGGCCGGGATGACAGGCGTGCGTTAGCAGGCCTGGCTCCCAGGACTCTTACTCCTAGTTCAAGTGCCCATGGAAACACGGATTGATGCTGTGGTGTCTGACATTACCACATGGGTCTTTTTTAACCAGCAGACAGTGCAGCCTATGGATCGCAGGAAGGGAACTCATTTTCTGAGCACTTTCTGTGGCTTCCTTCATCTCAGAAAGGAGATGGCCATCCTCATGCTTCTTAGGAGAGGAAACTGAGGCTTGGGGGAGAGAAGCTGACTGTCCAAAAGCCGTCAAGACAGCAAAGGACAAGACCACCTACACTCCAACCTTCTGACTCCTCATATACAGAAACAGAAAAGGAATTTTCTTAAGAGTTTTGTTTGGCAATATAATTAAAAGAATAAAAAGGGCATTGTGGGGTTCCTTTGTGTACAAATTCAAACCAAAGGCAAGACTGGCAAGCTGATTCCTTTCAATTGCTCAGTTATACTGTACTGTGGCAATGTGAGTTCACAGTTCTGAACCTCGGCCCTCCCACCCTGTAGGTGCCTGTGTGAAGTCCATGCCTTGCTCTTGGGACTGTAGATCAGGCCCACGTGCACAGGGACAGTCTGCACACACTAGGTCATGGCACGGCATGGTGACAGCCAGGGTGACCTGCTCAGAGGTGGCCTATCCACTGTGAGCCTTCTGGTGACC
The DNA here is from genome assembly GCF_000260255.1 of Octodon degus. NCBI lineage: Eukaryota > Metazoa > Chordata > Mammalia > Rodentia > Octodontidae > Octodon > Octodon degus. Next base: position 13,814,213 of record NW_004524607.1, read on the forward strand.
AACAAACAGGAAGCACTGGAAGTGTCAGGCCCTGACTAGGCTGAGGACAGAAACAAAGACAATTCCTCAAAGAAGACAGCGTGGGCCACTGAGCTACAGAGGCTGGTCCACAGGGAGGCCTGGAAAACTGCGGAGGGGCCAAGGCCAGGTGTGACAGGCAGCAAGGGACACGGAAGCAGGCAGCCCAGGGTGCATGGCGATAGCCCCACAGGTTCTGGCAGGCCCTCACCCTCTCTCCTCCTTTCCCATGCCCCTTCCTGCCCCCCTGCTGGTCGTCCCCAGAAGGAGAAGTAGCAGGAACACTGTCACCAATGGGCTGGGGACCCAAGAATAGCTCCAGCACTCACTGAGTTGGTGGGAAAACTCTTTACTGGGTCGAGTAACTTATACCTTGAGAACAAATTGCTATATTTTATTACACTGGAGTGTCACCCATGGTTATCATTGAGTTGTTCTAGTCGTAAAACTCACAGTGAACCTACCTGCCTCGATGTCCCCTATTTCCTGCTTTGATAACCTCTATTTAAAGGTAACATCCTGTTCTGTCTTGATAAGGCAAGGTCACGTTACAATTACTCACCCCCAGCCCACCCCCTTTGGGGCAATACTGGGAACTGAACCCAGCACCTTCACCAGAACATCCCCCAGCCCCTCCCCCTTTTTGAGATTTTTTTTAGACTGGGTCTTGGTAAGTTGCTAAGTTACCCAGGCTGGACTTGAACTTGGGAATCTCCTGCCTCTGCCTCCCAGAGTGCTAGGATTACAGGTAAGCATCACCATGCCAGGCTGTGTCTCCTGACCTGCAGAGTTTTGGTAGGAGCTCTGCCTCTCCATTTTCCAACAGAGTCTTATTTCCAAGACCTACCCAACCTGCCTGGAGCTGATTCCCCCAAACACAACCATGCAAAACCCGGATGAAAGCCTTGGGAGCCTCAGTTCTCCATGGGGTGCAGCACAGCAGCTGAGGGCAGGAGCTGTTTACAAAGCCACAGAGACCTGCCTCAGAGACCTCCACATCAGCCCAGAGAAAACTCCAAATAAGACAGAGTAGTCTAGTATCAGCACAAACAGAGCTGGAAAGAAGCCTCAGATTTGGTTTAAGCCTGGCCCTTGAAGGGCACAATCTACTTGCTGCTGGGAAGCCCACAGATCTGGCTGTCAGGATGACTCAAGAACACGTGAGAAACAGAGTTAGTGGCAAGGCCTAATCCCACGCACACAAATCACAACAGACCCAGGCGAGGTGGCGCACACTTCAAATGCTACCACTCTGGGAGGTGGAGGCAGGAGGATTCCAAATTGGAGCCCAGCCAGGGCAACAGCAATTTATTATGATCCTGTCTCAAAGGGGGAGAAGGGGGTGCAGCTCAGTGCCAAGGGCCCAGGTTCAACCCCAGCACAACAAAACAGAACAGGATGTTACCCTTCAATAGGGGACATTGAGGCAGGCAAGAGCACACTCCAGTCTGCAGCCAGCTCCCTAGTACCTACCACTGCCTCAGATACCTGTCTCTAAACAGACTTTAATGATACGAAGGAGAAATTACCCATTTGGGGAAACTGGGTCATAAAACACATTAATAACCCTGAATAATTGCTCAGGGAGAAGTCAGGTTTCAGCATGTTACAGGATACACTAAACTGGTTTAATTGTTATGTAAATCGCATCCCTAGTCCCACCAATTTATCCCTGATGGCCTATTCATCAGCACAGTTTTCGCTGAAATAAAAACTGAGCCAGCAGCGCGGTTCACCAGTGCCCACTGCGCAGCACAGACCACCCCAGACTCTTCCCTGGATTCTGGGTCTGTCTGACGTGGGTGTGCAGAGGGTGGTGGGACTCTGGGCTGTAGCTGCTGCCCCTGGTACTGTCAGCCTCACAGAAGGGGGTGCATGCCTGTAATCCCAGCACTCCTGGAGGCTGAGGCAGGAGGATCATGAGTTCCAGACTCACGATCTGTGCCCAAGGCGCCAGGGTCCTCACAGAACATGGGAGGGGTCTTGACGTGCCTGAGGTTGCCAGGTGCCCTGCCTTGCATTTGTGTGCAGGTTCTCCTATGTGAAGAGGCAGGGACCTGTGGGTGTCAGCTTTCATTTTTGAGCAGAAAGGACAATAAAATTCAATCAGCAGCTGAAGGACTTTTGTCACAGCATGTAAGCATGGTGGGAGTCGACCAGAAGTCCACGGACAGCCTCTATCCAGAGAGGACAAAAAGAACCAAGGGCACCAAACCCAGGAGAGGAATGGGCAGTGACCTCCAGGGTCCAGCTCACTAATACTCCCAGGGGAGGAAGACCCTGGCCCTCGGAGGCGCAGCTGCTGGGAAGTGTCTTGAATGTGGTGTGTGTGTTGATCTCTGACATTTTCCACTAGGAAGATGATTCTGAGGAAACCACAAAATCCATCGAGGTGGACACTGGGACTCCACTGTGCTGGAAGAGGTGGAAAGGGTCAGTGGGACCCACAGATGGAGCCCAGGCAGGGGGAGGAGCCGGGAACCTCTACCTCTGGGAACTTTTGCCTCCTTGCTCACTTAAGAGGTTTCTTTTAGGCGCTGGTGAGATGGCTCAGTGGTCTAAAGCACCTACTTAGAACAAGCTAAGCTAAGCAAAGCACAGGGACCGCAGTTCAATCCCCCAGCACCACATGCCAGCCAGCCCCGCCCCCTGGTGGGCTGAGCTGGCCACACACAAAAAACAAATAAATAAATAAACAAACAAATAAATAAATAAAAATTTTTTTTAAAAAGAGCTTACGTTCAATTCCTAGGACTGCAAAAACAATGCAACACAAAACACACAAAAACCCAAAACTTAAATGGGCATGGTGGTTGGCCAGGGCTGGCTGTATTTGGGCAAAGGAGGAGTAGGAAAAAGGGTCCAACAGGGGAGGGAGCCAGGGCTGCCATGCAGCTCTGCCTGCAGAGCTCCAGTCTGGGGAGAGGAAAAGCTCAGAGCAGACCATGGCTGTGGCTGCGCACAGTGCCCCTGAACTACGCGCCTGGAAATGGCACATTTATGGATATTTTTAACAATGACAGGAGACCATTTGGGACAGACCAGTTTCTCGTGTGTGTGGCACAATGGGTGGCCAGAAGCCATGGACAGGAAACAAAGAGGTCATCCTGAGGCTCTGGCTGCCCACTGTCACAGATCCCAGAAACGGTTCCCTCTCTTCCTGGTCACCCTGTCTATCCCTGGGGTGGGCCACCCCACCAGCCCCCTGTGGTACAGCAGTCTCTGACCAGTAGCCTTGCTTTAACTGCCCAGGGATGCTCATCTCGGATCTCAATGGCACTTAAAGCAAAGCAATCGTCTCAGAAGGGTTACACATGCTGGGCTGATCCCCTTGCTCAATCCTGATAAGTGCAAGCAACACTCCGGGGAGGCCCAAAGCACCACAAAGGGCAGGGGCAGCTGCCCAGGCCTTCTCCAAGGCTCTGCAGGGAGCAAGAGGGCTGCTAGCACCAGGGTGGCCATCCAGGTGAACCATGGCCAGACAGAAGGCACCCTGCGCCCTCAGGAGGATGCAGTCAACACAGAGCAGCCCCCACTCAGGTCCCACACCGGCAGGTGCACCAGGGTCCAGTTCTATCCTCCCCCCACTCTGTTTCATCCCCCACTCTCAGAGACCCTAACAAGGGCTCATGCTTGTTTGTTTGTTGGCAGCCCTGGGGATTGACCCCACGGCCTTTCAGTGAGCACATTCACAGCCCTTTTTATTCTTTATGTTGAAACAGGATTTTGCTAAGTTACTAAACTGCTCAGGCTGGGCTGGAACTCATGATCCTCCTGCTTCAACCTCCAGAAGTGCTGGGATTATAGGCATGTGCTCCCTTTCTGTGAGGCTGACAGTACCGGGGCAGCAGCTACAGCCCAGAGTCCCACCAGCCTCTGCACACCCATGTCGGACAGACCCAGAGTCCAGTCTGCCTGTCTCTTAGAAGGTGGTGGCCACCTGCCACTGCTGCAAGGCCAAGGTCAGTCCTGGCACAGTGCCACCTGTCTGGTTTTGTTTCTGATGACACAAACCCTGTCACAGTGCAGCCAGAGCAGGGCTGGCTCTGCCTTCCCTGGCTCTGCTGGAGGCACACAGGCGACCCTCAGTAGAGACTGGTCCGGGAAAGCCCTTGGCAGTTCCACACAGAGGCTGCGCCCCCAACCCACAGAGGAGCAGGAAGCCACACAGCACCTGGGCTGCCTGCTTGTTGACCGCTCTGTCTCTGAAACAGCCTGGCTCAGTGATCCTCCCAAGTCCCACTAGCCGCTGAGCCTGAAGCTGGCTGGGAACTACAGGACTCACTTATGAGTATTTTATTTTTCTTTTTTTGCAGAACTGGGGATTGAACTCAGGCCCCTGCGCTTGCCAGGGAAGCGCTTATTCCACTGAGCCATCTCTCCGGCCCGCTTATGAGTATTTTATAAAGCAGGAGGCAGGTGACTTTCCAGGCGCAGGCACACACATGGGCTTTTTCCTACCGTTGCTTTTCCTGCGTACACTGGTGGGGCCCATGCTCCTCATGGGTGAACACTGTGATGTGCCCAAGGAAGCCCTAGTTCTGGCACCCCATGAAGCTCCCTGCAGGCTGAGATTCCATCTTCGTTTTTTCAGATGGCCACAAAATTCCAAGTGCTGTGGCTAAAATGCTCCCTGAGCTCTGGAGGGACATCCCGTTGTCTACCTGGACTCCTGAATTTGTAAGACACCATCCTCCACCTGGAGGTTTCCCAACATGGTCTGGTTGCAGTATTTAAGCGTCTCATTTTGCCACAGACAATGACAACAATTTGTGGTTCTGTTCTATCCCCAGGTCTATGATGAATCAAACCCACCCACGTCTCCTAGGTACTGGAGTCGTGTGCACCTTCGTACCTCGGGCCTCTGCTGCCCTCACCCTGTGCTGGAAGCCACTGGTCCTGCAGATGCAGGTTCTTCTCATGGCTTTGGAGCCACTCACTTCACTCAGCCAGGGGTCACTACAGCATCCCCACCACACATGCCAAGTCCTTGCAGGTCTGTGGGCGAGGGGTGTGGTCAGGAGCGTCCTCCTCTGCCACGGCCTCTCTGGTTTTCATGCCTGCAGGGCCTTCACAGTGTGGCCCAGGTAGACTCACTTGTCTTCTCCCTTCCTGTAGACTGCTGAGGAAACTTGCTGTCCCCTCTGACCATCTGCCATGACCGTGGTCCCTGGTGCCCCTTGTCACCAGCTCCTGCTGGAGTTGGAGAGCCCAGTTCAAGTTCCACTCCCCAGAAATACCCTGCTCAGCCTGGCAGAGAGGCACCAATGAGGGCTCAGGAGATATGAGCTAGGTGAGGTCCTGCGACAGGGTAAAGGGGCCCAAGCCCAACCTGATAGGCCAGACAGGCCTGCCTGGGTGGCATGGGACCTGATCCCAGAGGGAGGTGGAGGCATCAGAGTGTGGGAAGGCACGCAGTGCTGGAGTGTGCAGGACCTTGTGAGTTTCAAGTCTGGTGGTGTAAAGACACAGCTACTCAGCCTGCGAGCACACCGGGGTGCAATCTCTCCAGACAAGAGGGAAATGTAAACAGTACAACAATGAAGACTGTGTGATACAACTTATGTAAATTAAAAACCCACACAAAACTAAACACAGTATCATTCCTAGACATCCCTGTGTGTAAAGCGTGAGATGGAATCAGGGGCCAAGCCTCTGCCACTAGAGAGGAAGTGGATGAGAGAAAAAAAGCCAGGGACGCTAGCTGACCGGCAATGCAATATTTCTTTGACTTTAAACAGGAGTTTAAGGGCCGGCCAGATAGCGCAGCAGACTAAAGTGCCTGCTTAGGCAGAGTGCAGTGGCCGGGTTCGAACCCTGATGTGCCATGCCGGCCCTGCCCCCAGTGGCATGGGCCTGTAATCCCAGTGCTTAGGAGGCTGAAAACAGGAGAAACATTATGAGTCTGATCTACGTAGTGAGACCCTATAGACGCTGTACTCAATATTTTTTAAAATAATTTTTTAAAAAAATTATTTAAAAAGGAGGTTTGAAGCTAAGCATGGTGGTGCACATTGTAATCCCAGCTACTTGGGGGGCTGGAGCAGGGGGATTGGACCTTAGTGAGACCCTGCTCCCAAATAAGAAAAGGGCTAGGGGTGCAGCTCAGAGTGAAGATCATAGGTTCAGTACCCAGTGCAGAAGAGAGTATTTAAAAATGACAACAAAAGGCAGACAAGCACCACAGCATCAATGCCAGCTGGGCTCACAGTGCTTGCTTAATGACCTTCGCATCTGTGTGTGTGTGTGTGTGTGTGTGTGTGTGTGTGTGTTTTAAGAAGAAAAAAAGAAAAACCCTAAATTTCAAAACAAGATGATGGGACGGTAAAAATGATTAATACATTGCATAGTGTTATCTTTATTTATTTGCTTTTGGTACTGGAGATCAAATTCAGGACCTTGTGCTTGCCAGGCACGGATGCCGCTGAGCTATCTCCCTGGTTCATGTTATCTTCAAATTAGTTACTCAGAGTGCAAGACACAGGCATCTAATTGTCCAAACAACATTAACACAAACCCTTCTCCGCAGTGAACCAATAAAAATTAGTAGTATAAAAATTCCAATTATTTTATATATGTAATTTTTTCCCGTTTTTCTTTTCTCTATTCCCCCATCCCAGTTTCTCTTTCCTTTTGAACAATTTCTTCCCATTTCACAATATCTACTGTATATTTTAGATCTCATTCTTGCAGCTTCTCACTCTGAGGAGATAATAGGGTATGCACATTCTGTTTTCAAATGGTCTTAATTCTGTGCTTTCCTGGCTAACTCACAGCCTTACCTTCTCCCCGGCACCTCAGGGACAGAGCTGGCACAGCCTGCTGGCCAGAGCTCGGGACCCACCTTCTGCCTCCCTGGTTACTCCGGTGAGTTCAGGGAAAACCTGAGTTTGCCTTTTCAAGTCCCCTGTACTTTGAACTCCCATTCTCTGGGCAAACAGCTCAGGAAAGCAGAAGGAAAACAAACCCCTGGGATTCTGCCCTGATCATAACAAGCTTCAAGCTGGTGGGGAGCAGGAATTCAACCTGACCTCTGGCTCCCCTCAGCTGCCCAGCAGCCTGGGCTGGGTGGGGTTGTGGACCCCCCCCATGACCCTTCCAGAGCACTTCAACATGTCCCACCTCTGGAGCAGGCCTTGAGACCCACACAAAGGCCTTCTGCATCCTGGACTGGACCAGGCGCTCAGCTCCACCAATGCCACAGCGATGGAGATGATGGTGGTGATGGAGACGCAGCACTGGGTGCGGGGCGGGGATACTAGGCACACACCACGAGCTGACACTGAGGTGAGTACTAACCTATGTATTTCAAACTCCTAACTCCCTCAGAAATGCCGCAGAGGTCAGGCCTCTTGCCAAGGGGGCCCAGCTAACCTAAGCCAGATCTTTTAAAAGCTAAGCAAATTAACCTCCAATCACTTCCCAGCATATTTCTGCAGTCAGAGCTCTCCTATTTGCTCATTCATTCTGCCAGCAAGTACTGACAAAGACCCAGCTATGTGCCAGCAGGCTGGTGTGTGCTGGGGCTGCAGCAGCAAACAAGAAAGTGTGGCCGCAAATGCAAGAGCGCGGCAGGGAAGTGCAAGTGCAGCCACTGCCACCGCCATCTCAGGCCTGCCAGATGCCACCAGACGCCAGAGAAGACCCAAGGAAGTGCCCCTGCTCCCTGTGGCATCTCACTTGCACCCAGGCTGGCCTTCAACTCCAGGGCTCAAGCCATCCTCCTCCTCAGCCCCAGAGAGGCCAGACTGCAGGTGTGCACCATCATGCTGCCTGCCTACAAAGAGGCTTTTAAGCAGTCAAAACTAAATGCCTCCAGTCCCCATTCCTCCTGCAGCTAGCAGTGGGAAAGGAGGCTCTTGCTGGGGGCATCATCCAGTGTTACTTAGTGGTACTAACCATTCCAGGAGCCAACAAAAAGAGCTGAGATACAAAAAAGTAAGAAGGAGACAAAATAACCATTATGTGCACATAAAGGTTATAATCCAGGAACTGCTTGCCCCTAATTGAAATACGGTTGCTAGAAAAGGTAAGGCAGGCCACACAAACACTAAGTACTTTACCCCACTGTGGAGCCTCCAACTTCTTATTAGTTACACAAGGAGAAACAATAACTGTGAGAAAGCCAGGCAACACCTAAAGTCAGGCACTGGAGTTGTGTCAAGGGAGATACGCTCAGGCGCTCAGGCGGCAAGCGGCCCCCTTCTCAGATTTTAGCCAAAGATGTTTAACCTGATCCTGAGACTTTTTTTTTTTTTTTTTTTTTTCCAGAACTGGGGACTGACCTAATCAGACTTTTATCAAATGAGAGAGACATGCTATAAAATATCCAATCTGTTTTCTTTAAAAAGGTTCATGTCAGTAAAGACAAAGAAAGGCTGACAACTGCTCCAAGTCAAGGAGACCAGACGGTCAGGTCACAACAACAGTCTTCCCTGGCTGGCTTCTCTGTTGGGTCAATGGCCCTAAAGGATCCTCCTGGGACAAAGGACAAAAACTGGTAGACTGTATGTCGGATGACAGTAAGTACCCTGCCAATTTAAATTTCCCCAAATTAATAACAAGACAGGTTATACAGAATGTCCTTAATGACAAAATATATACAACAATATTAAGGAAAAAGGGGGATGATACGTACAATTATTTCACGAAGAGAAAATGCTTACAGCAATGTGGCAGTGTTTTAAAAATGGGCAAATCTAAGCCTGGCATGGTGGTGTGCACCTGTAATCTCAGCACCCCGAGGCAGAGACAGGAAGATCTCTCAATGTTTGAGGCCAGCCTGGGCTATAGCCTGAACTACATAGTGAAATGCTGTCTCAAAAAGACAAAAAAAAAAAAAAAAAATCCATGCAGAGGACTACAGGAGTTGTTGGTACTAATCTAGCAACTTCCATTTGTATATATTTAGTACAGGGTCTCACTACACAGCTCAGACTTGTAGTGATCCTCCTGTTTTCAGCCTCCCAAGGGCTGGGATTACAGGTGCATGCCCAGTCTCAGTTGCTGTCTCAGCATGCACAAGGGGCGGGGCCAGCACCAGGTCCCTGCATCTGCCTAAGCAGGCACTTTAATCCACTGAGCTATCTGGCTGGCCCTTAATCTAGCAACTTTCTTGGAAGCTAGAAGATTTTATTTTTCAAGATATAAAAATCTAAGAATAGACTAGTATTATAAAACAGACCAAATATACGCACCCATACAGACCCTTTAGAAAACAATGAAAAAAGATCCATTCATTTCCTCCAAACAAATATGCAAAAACCTAAATTAAACATAATAAGAAAAGTAGGGTTCTGTATGAAGGAAGCCCAAGACAGTGGGACGCTGCTGGATCCCAGGGGCAGCCTGAAGACAGCAGTCTGCTCTGCTCCTGCCCAGAGTCAGACAGCACAAGCTGCCCAGGCAATGCAGACAGGGTGGCACAGTGGGTTCCAATAAAACTTTATTTACAAACACGTGGCTGGCAGGCTCTGGCCCTTTTCCTGAATACACACACTGCCCTGCCCTGGAGCAGCTGGGGGCTGAGCTCCGGTCACTGGAGTGAGGGACAGATCTACCATCTCCAGGCCTGGCCCAACTGCCCCAGGACCTGCCCCATCACCTTCTGCCAGCCTCAAGAGCCAAGCTGAGGTTGGCAGTCTGGACAGTGTCAGACTTACCTCTAGGGGCCTTGCAGGCCACATTTATGGTCACATCCATGTGACCAGGACTGAGAGGACAGCAGACAGCAGCAAGAGACACACCACAGCTGCCTGTCTACAGAGCAATCTCAACATCTGGAGATGTTGAGACAGAGTGGCAAAAAATGTCCTGGAGCCGGGACTCACGTGTAGTCACGATAACCAAGGTGCACGGTCACCCAATTTTTGGAATGTTGCCTTAACAGCCTGCTGCCTGCCTCTCTGCACTCCACAGGAACCATCTCTTGGAAGGTTTCCTCTGTCCTCTGGCTTTGAGAAGCAGAGCAAGAGAGGGCAAACAGGAGGTGCACGAGCTAATGGACTGCGAGGGCTGTCCACCATACCTCTCCTGCCTCAGCCTTCCAGAGTGCAGGGACCAGAGGCTGGGCCACCTGCTTGGCTCACATAAGTGCCTCTCAGGCGGCACCAGTCTGCCACGCCTTCTAGCACAGCTGCCGGCCTGGTGCTCTGGACTGGCCTCACCTCCTACTATACTGAGAAAACTTGCCTTACTCTCAGTGATCCAGGTAACCGAGATGGTGGCAACATCCAGCATCTGGGGATCTGCAGGTCCACAAATGCTCTAAGGATCCCAAGGAGCAGCAGCACTAGAGGCTGTTCCAATTTAACTTAAAACTAAAATGGATTGGGAGTAGTGGTGCACAGCTGTAACCCCAGCACTCTGGGAGGGGAGGGCAAGAGGATCACAATTTTGAGCCTAATCTGGGCAGTTTAGCAACATAGCTAAGATGCTGTCTCAAACAATAAAAAGGGTTGGTACGCAGCTAGTTCAGAGAACAGGCCCTGGGTTCAATCCCCAGTACTATAAAGAACAAGAAAACGAAAACAGGATTAAAAGCTCAGCTCCTCAGTCACATCAGCTGCATTTCAACAGCTAGGCAGCCCCACTAGGCCATGGCTGCCACACTTAGGGGAGCTCTAAGGCTCCCCACAGGACTGCAGGGGCAGGCGGGGCCTGGGAAATCTGTCCACCCCTGATGCATGGACACAGATGGGTGGAGAGTGGCAGCACAGCCCCACAGGCTTCAGCCGTGTGTGCTCTCCGGCCGGCATGATCCGGCTGGTGTGAGCTGGATGCTCCTGGGGGAAGATGTTTTCCTCCAGTTGTGATGAGTCACTGTTCCCAGAGCAGGGCCCTACCTGCCAGGCAGGCCGGATGCACGCCTGGGCAGAGGGGACACCCTTTCCTGTGCAGCTCCCCTCCACTGGCCTCCGAGCCCCATCAGCCTGCCATCAGCCACGGGCTGGCTCCAAGGAGCTCCTGAGTTTATACACCACTCCACCCACACCACTCCAGCTGCAGGAGGGAGGCGCCTTGGTTTCTCAGTGAGCTATTCAGAGTCACAGGATGGAAGGCTCTGTGCTCCTCCAGTTCTGGCTTACCTGCTCCCTCTGTCACAGGCACAAAGACGAGGACAGACCATTAAGAGAGGCCATGGCATTACTTTCCTATTTGGTGGTTCTGGGGATTTGAACCCCAGGCCTTTATACTGAGCTACATCTCTTGCCTCTCTTTTTTAATCTGTGACAAGGTCTTGCTAAATTGCCTTGCATGGGCTTGAATATGCAATCCTCCTGCCTCAGCCTCCCAGCCAGAGCACTGGGATTGCAGGTGAACACCACCATGCTGGGCTTACAAAGTTACTTTTTGAACCTTGGATGCTGCCAACCTTGCTCCAAGCCCCAGAACATTTGTGAGGTGCAACAGTGCTTCTCAGCAAAGGAGCTAAAGGCCACTCCACCTCCACAACTGAGCTTGTGTGCAAAACCCAGCAAGGACCCTTTGCCTCTGTGGCATGGCTGCAAAGCCTTTCCAGAACAGGTACAAAAGTAGTCCTAGGGCTGGCCAAATAGCTCAGTGGATTAAAGCACCTGCAAGCACGCTCAGGGGCCAGGGGTTCAATGCCCAGCCTGCCTTGCCAGCCCCGTCCCCTGGGGCACACTGAGACTGCAATTGAGACTGGGCGTGGTGGTGCACACCTATAATCCCAGCTCTTGGGAGGAGGCTGTAAACAGGAGGATCACTACGAGTCTGATCTAGTAGTGAGACCCTGAACAACCTGTAGACCCTTCCCTAAAAATACAAAAAAAAAAAAAAGTCTTATCCTTTAAGCAATAGGGGCTGCAAGGTATTCAGAGAAAAAGTTCCTGCAGAAACTCACATCTGACTGGGAAGGGAAATACATTTAAAAAAAAAAAAATATTTAGCAAAAGTAGCAATTTTAGAAAGTGTGTTTAGAAAAAGTTTCACTAAAAACCCCAAAGCACTGTCACAGTTCCCATGCCTTCCACTGTGTGGCTGACATCATGGGAACCCGGGGGGCGGGGGAGCGACACCTGCTTACAGGCGAAGCCAAGACAGCCAAAGAACCAAAGCCTGGGCTCCCTGAACCCAATCTGTGCTACAAGACGTAAATGAGGTCAATCACTGAGCTTGCACCTCTACAAATTTCTGTAAACACATATTCTGCTATGAACCTAAAACTATGCTTAAAAAAAAAAAACAAAAACTACTTAAAAATATGCTGTGTCATGGAATCTTCACAATAGATTTTAAAGGAAGGAATACTGACAAGTCTGGTCCTACATAAGAGTTGGCAAGGGCCACCTAGATAGCTCAGTGGATTACAGCGCCTGCTTAGGCAGAGCCAGGGACTGGGGTTTGATTTCTGGTGTGCCATGCTGATCCTGCCCCTGGGCTGCGCTGAGACAGCAACCGAGACTGGGCATGGTGGCGCCTCTGTAATCACAGCACTTGGGAGGCTGAAAACAAGAGGATCACTACAAGTCCAATCTGTGTAGTGAGACCCTATAGACCCTGTACTAAATACATTAAAAAAAAAAAAAAAAAAGGCAGTGTTTTGTATTTTAGGGAAGGGTCTTCAGGGTACTCAGGATGTTAATATTAGATCAGACTCGTAGCGATCTGCCTGTTTACAGCCTCCCAAGAGCTGGGATTACAGCGTTCCCCTGGGATTAGGGCCAGCACACAGGGGATGGGGCCAGCACCGCAGGCCCGGAGATAGAACCCCTAGCCCCTGCACCTGCTTGCAGGCACTTTAATCCACTGAATTATTTGGCCAGCCCAGTTTTGTTTTATTTTGAGACAGGGTCTTCTTATGTAGTCTAGGTTGGCCTTGAACTCCTGGAGATCTGCTTGCCTCAACCACCCACGTGCTGGGATTACAGGCATGTGCCATTACAATTTAACTACAAGTGTATCTAAGGGAGAAGTAGACATTTCTTTGAGCCGTAAGACTCGGGGAGGGGGCTTCAAGGTGTAGTCAGTATTCACCGATAGTTTATGCAACAGCAGATGCCCGCATGGGGTGGGAAAGTCACTCCTAGCACAGGGCAGCGCGATGGGTTTTGCAACTGTGACACAAGTTGAGGCACAGATTCCATGCTGCTGCGAGACCTTAAGAAGCCAAAATGTCCCCAGCTGGGAGCAGTCCCTGGAATGCTGTATGCCTCCATCCGCCCACCCTTCACACACGGCAGCCCTGCCCGAAGACAGACCAAAGCAGGAGCACTGACAGGAGTCCCACTGTCGGTGAAACCACACACTGAAGAGTTTTTCTTAGAAAGAAAATGCCCTCATTTGAAATTTTTGTTTCATTTTGAGAAATATAGGATTTTTTTTCCATTAAAAAGCCATTGTTATTTTTGACTACTGAGTATCTAATCTGTCACATGGTAAATTTCAGCAGGTACAGCCTTCATAAAATACCTATGGCCCTGAGACTAAAACATCCATGAATTGCTGGGTGAACAGAGCAGGTCCAAGGCAATTCCACGGGGGAGAGAACCAGCACCTAGGGCGGCAGGCCGAGGAGCTTTGGCAACAGCGGCATTAACTCTGAGGGCACTGGGGAGACACACAGGTTTCTGAGTTTGGCAGCAACATGGGCAGGGTGGGCCCCCCTAGTAGCGAGGAAGAACTTGTCAATAACTCTGCGAGGGCTTGTGGAAGGCCAGCCAGGCCCTTTGAGAAAAGCCTAAGTGCAGTGCAGACGTCCTGGGGCTAAGGAGGTCCTTAACAGAGCAGACACACACATCCACCTCTCCTTTCTGTCTACAGAGCCGCTGTGTCTGCCAGAAAGCACTCCTGGGACACAGGGACACACATCTGCGCGCAGCTGGAACTGTGATGTCTAAGAAAAGCAACATGAGCACTATACCCTGATCAGTGTCCCAGGAAAGCACTGTCGACACTGAGAAACAGAGAAACCAAGCAGGTGCCAGCTCCTGGTTGGGCCCTGGCTGTCCCAAACCCCCACAAACACTGCCTCAGTGTCTCTATAAGCTCACAAGCTACACACACACACACACACACACACACACACACACAATCTGTTTTACTTTCTTTTTAATCAACTAGCATCATTTTACCAGGAAACCAAAAATTTCTGAAAAGGGATAGTAGCAAAGAAAATTAACTACAAAATCTCCCAACAAGTCACAATGCAAGGGCCGATTTCCAGGAAATCAAAGTGAAAGCATTTTTATATAATCCTCTCATTTTAACATGAAATGCTTTAAATGCAGGGTAATTACGGAAATGAGGCACTGCTGCAATTTGAGTTGTCATTAATTTAGCAAGTTTATCCCGATATTCACAAGATGCAAAAACAGCAAATAGTAAATTACTGTATCTCCAAATCCAATGCCTTAGTCTCAATTTAAAACATAATTTTAAAACATAGTTGACTCTTCTCCTAAAATATTAAATGCGGATCCCATAAAGGCACTGTCTTATATACTTCTAGCTCCTATGAGCTCTGTTCTTCCTTCCACATGAAAAAGGTTTCCACATAGCAATTATACACTCAGTTCAAAGCAAACGATGTGATAAATAAAATCCTTCCCATAGATTGATTTTTAAAATTTTATATCATTAGTTACATGGGTGACAAACCCAGCTCAATGTGCTGTAGATACTAGAACATGGCCCTAATTTTAACAAAGGTTCAGTGTACTAGCACCTAATTTTGCTATCTTTGCACATACTTTTTTAAAATTTATTTTTATTACTACATGTTTCCAGTATGTAACAATTACATTTACTGTAGGGAGTCTTTACATATACACCACACATTTTCTTTTCCTTCTTTTTTTTTTTTTTTTTTTTTGGTGGGACTGGGAATTATACTTGCTTTTGATCCTCCTGCCTCAGCCTCCTGGACAGCTGGGATTATCCTCACCACCACGCCCAGCTGGACAAACCTTTGTAAAGTAAATTTTTAAGGGGTGACACACTAACCAAACACACCCCCTGCACAACTGCCAACTAGCCTGAACCGAAAGAAAGCTTTTGCCTAGGAAGCTGCCCCGCCTCCCATTCTGAGCACACTATCTGGACACAGCAGGGGGGGGCCAGGGTCTGTTCTCCAGAGCAGCTCACAACCTGCCACACTTCCTCCACCATCCACACCACATAGGGACCTGGGTGCTAGGTCTCTCACCCTGACAGCCTTCTCCGCCCACGCCAGTGTGGCCTGGGCGGAGTTCAGAGGCAGGCCTGAGGTCTGTCTGTCCTGGGAAGGGGCTTCCCAGCTAACAGAGACTGCTAGACTCTGGTGGGGCAGCCACTCCCACTCTGTCCTGGGAGGCCAGGTTCCTCCATGCGCTAGGAGCGAGGTGTGGCCACAGGAAAGACGGCCAAACGCTCTCTCCTGTCCCAAGTGTACGGTTGGGCCCAGCACAGCAATGTAAACGCCTGGAGTTTCTGACCAGTGGGCTGGGGGGGCGGTGGGGGGAGCTTTGACAAACTCCAGTATGTGGGCCGGGCACATTCAGACCAACTTCCTGTCTTCATCAGGTTCAGGCTATTTTTCAATTAATTTCAAAATAATGCCAAACTGTTAACTAGTTACATGATTAATTCACTAAGATGATACATTTCAATGCAGCCTACAAAGAACAGGGGAAACAGAAACTATGTTACGTATGTTTTTACTGGGTCTAAAACAATGTAGCAAATGCTTTGGTGGTCACAATGAATTACTTTTTGCTTCTTGTTTTCTTTTTTCTCCCTTTGGTCCTTGGAGTTGGAACTAGGAACTCTGCACTGAGCTACAATCCCAGCCCTTTTGGTTTTTTTTTATTTTTTTTATTTTGAGACAGGGTCTTTACCAAGTCACTAACAGGTTTGAATTTACAATTCCTCCCACCTCAGCCTCCCAGCATTCTTGGATTAAGAACAAGTATCACCACACGCAGCTACTTAAAAAAAAAAAAAAAAAAAAAATCCTGGCACAAGGGCAGAAGCTGTGATCTCTAACATCGGCCACTCAGCCTGCTCTGTGGCACATGCAGTCCATCGGCACAGCTAAGTACCTGGTGCCAGCAACCAAAGTGAACCACAACAAGGACAGGCGATAACGCTGGGCATGGCACGCACCTGGAAGCCCAGCCCCTGGGATGCGGAGGCAAGAGGTATAGGTCATCTTGGGCTGGCAGTGAGTTCAAGGCCAGCTTGAACTGTTAAAAAAAAAAAAAAAAAGGTACAGGGATCAAGCAACAACTATGAAAAAGCTGGAGTCAACCAGGTAACTTCTGACAGACTCATGCAGCACCATTTATGAGGCAGCTCTGGCCGAAAAATCACCACCACCACCTCCATCATCAAATGAGTTTAATCAGATCTCTGGGTTGAACAACTAATTTACAGGACAGGGGAGAGGGACACAGTAAGCAGATGTGAAGGACTCCAATCCATAAGCAATGTGGGGACTTCTAGAAGACAAAGGGCCCTGTCCCTCCAGTGACTAAACTACAGTAAAAACAAACGAGGATGAGATGGAAACTCCAGGTTAAGAGACACACCCACCAGGCTCGGCTTTTGGACCTAATCCAGGGCTGCTTCTAATAAGCATGCCAAGAAAGAAGAAAACCTGAGACGGAAAGGGAAATCTGAAGGGGGTAGGCACCACTGATAGGAGAAATTCACTATTAATTTCTGGGTGTGATAATGACCTTGCGGTTACATTTTTAGAAGGGATTCCCAACTATCTGTGACGTGCTTCTGTGTAATTGGGCAAGGGGGGAAGGTGTGGCTACGAGGTGGGAACTGTAGACACAGAGTAACAGGCATGTAAAAATTTATTACTCATTTTTTTTTTTTTTTTTTTTTAACCGGGGATTGAACTCAGTCCCTTGCGCTTGCCAGGGAAGCACTTATTGCACTGAGCCATCTCCCTGGCTATTACTCAATTTTTATGCTTGAAATAAAGTGTCTTTTAAAAAAGAAGAGTAGAGCCAGGCATAGTGGTGCATGCCTGTAATCCCAGCATCAGGGTGGCTGAGGCAGGAGGGACTGCCATGAGTTCAAGGCCAGCCTGGGCTGCATAGTGAATGTGAGAGACAGTCCAAACTACATAGTGAGACCCTGTTTCAAAAAACAAAACAAAAACGTAATCAGTGCAGCATATTAGGAGGATGAGGCGGGGGGGGTTCAAGTTTGGATCCAGCATGGGTCCAAGAACAAGATTCAAAAATGCAGAAATAAAATAAGGACTAGGGGATGTAACTCAGTGGAAAGGCCCGGGCCCTAGTTTAGATGTTCAGTATCACCAAGAAAAGTAACCAAGCTCACTACAGAAAATTTGGAAAACAGAGTAAAATATAAAGTTAAAAAGACTCCCATAAATCTTACCACTCAAAGCTGCAACAAAAGGAAGTCTTAATTTTGTTGCAACTATCTGACTAACCCAGACTTCCTACAAAGGACCTGAGAAAAGACTGCAGAAAAGGAAGAAGAGCAGAGAAAGACTACAGGATGGTCTTAAGTGTACTCATTCCAACCAATGCAAATTCCATATCCAGCAACATCAAGAACTACACACACGTATACACACACACACACACACACACACACCCCTGTATAACCAGAAGTTGCCACTGTTAGTTTAGGATACTGATCCTAATCTAGGTCACCGCTTTGCTCCTATGGAAGCTGCAAACTCATGTAGTTGTTAACTTGTTTGTTCAATAAGCACAACTCCATTGTCACCTATGAGAGCCAGTTCCTGCACTGAGGCTAATTAAAGGAAACAGATTATCTGCCCAGCCTCAGAGACTTCAGGGTCTGGGAGAAACACTGCCACCTCTGACCCACCAAGTCATGTCAGGAAGACACATAATCAGAACCAGTGCAGACTCCTTCCATCCACATCAGGCATCCCACAAGACCAGTGTTAGGTTGTGTCACAAGTTGTGATGCTAAATTAAGATATGTTTTTCTCCCTACCAATAATTAAAAACATTGAGGATTTGGAAACAGATACTTCTAACAACAACTGGGGGTGAATGCTGGTTTCCCCCGAGTGGGCGCTGCAGGGGGTGGGGGTGGTGTGTGTACATGTTACCCACGTGGCTGTCACCTGTCCACAGGGTGAGGAAGGGGTGGCTGAGGACAGTTTGCACTACGACTCCGCATGGGGATCAACATAATGCAGTCAGAAATTGAAGCCACTGAACCCAGATTCAAGTCAACAATTCCATGTAACAAGAGCTCTTAGCTGCAGCTAAGAAACTCATAGCTTCATACACCGACGGCAAAACTGGGAACCAAAACCTGAGAGAAGAGCCCCACTAACTATTGCCATTATTTTAAAGTCAATTAAAATATGCCATTATTTCTTCGCTCTGGATGATGAAAACCTAGGCATCCAATTTCCTTGCTCTGAATGCACTAAAATTTCTTTGTTATTTTCATGGGATCAGCTTGAGAAGCGCAATCTCACCCTGAGACACAAGTTTACAGCCCCCTGCCCTGTACATGTGACTACTTGGATTTGAGCTTCCTACAAGAACAAAGAATTCGAGACCACGAACTTGTGGACACACTCCAACACTTCCAGCAGCACATGGCTTTGCTACGGACGGACTCGGACATGCACTCACTGGTGTTCCTTCAGCCCATTCATCCCATCCACACACAGCGTACATCTCTGCCACGTGGATCATGCTCAGCAATACAGCTAAAGTCACATAAAGACAGCGGGTACAGTGTGCAGAGCACAGGGTGCACATCTGCAGTACCTGTTCCACCGGCAGGCCAGCGCTCCCTGCCAGATCGGCCAGCACTCTGCAATACACCCCCACCAAGAGCACTAGCTCCCTGGAGCAAAAATTCCAAGGCATCTGTACACCAACAACATTTTATAAATAACAGACTCAGGACTTGGCCAGCTCAGATGATCAGAACCCTGTGGGTGCAAACTTGCCTTGAGAGCAGAGATAACCTCAGGTGAGAGAGAGCCTCATTACAAGCTGGGCAGGTCCTAGACGGGTGCCCCTGAGCATGGCGGAGTGGGGAGCACTTGCAGTTATATAAAGGGGCAAAGAGAGGCCTTATGGGTGGGAAGTGAATGGGGGCTGTGCCTGCCATTACCTCATGGGGAGATGGGCTGAGGGTGCATGTGATGTCCTGAACAGAATAATGACATCATGGGACAGAATGCTACGGCCAAGTCCTAACCTGAGCTGTACACACCTTTCAGGTTTGGAACATGAGGGTGCACTTTACTTCTCACACCCTAACAGGAGTGAGTCACTGCTGAGGTGAAAAAGGTCCGATGCTATGGCTCTCATGCACACCCAGACCCGGGGAGAGGAGCCGACAGAGAGAAACACAGGGCCTGGGGGGCACCCCAGCAATCACTCCCAGAACCCAAGGTGCTCATAAAAGCAACTAATGACACAGTGAGACACTCCTGAAAGCAAGCTGCAATGAAGGAACCCAAATACTACAGAAGAGTTAGAGGCAATTATGGAGTAGGAAAAGAAAGTGCTGTGGAGGAAGTGAGTAATTAAACAGGCTTTCTCCCAAAGCACAGGCAGACCTTAAGGTCCTGACCAGGCAAGTGAGGGAAGTGCAGTTCAGAGCAGGGCCTGACAGGGGATCTGCAGGGAGCCACAGGTGGGATGCTGCTCAGCCAGGCTGGGCACAAACCATCCAGGCCAGGCCAGGGGTCCTACAGAGGCTTAGATGTGCCAGCCCCAAGTTGCCCACCATGTCTGTCCTCAGGATGCATGAGCCAGTGCCCTCCTAACCTGACCCCTCCTGGCCAAACCTCTATATCCAGATCTATACCCAGTGCCTGGACTGCCAACCAGGGACATCCACTTAGGGCTACAGAGTACCCTGCACCTCCTAAGGGACATCCTCCCAGGCCCAATGCTACCTCCCAGGCCCACTGGTCCAAGCTGGAGAGATGACTACTAAAGCCAAATTCTTGAGGTTACAGTTATGATAACCCCTGGCTGGGGCAGGGCAGAGATGTGGAGAACCAGGATCAGGGGTGTATCTGGAGGTTATGGTCAGGTGAGGTTGGGATTGTGAGCAAGGGTGGGTCAGCGGGATGAGGTCAGGCTATCCCAAGATGTCTGGACTGGATGGGCTGGGGTCAGAGTGACCTGGAAATTTAGCTGGGCAAGTACAAGACAAGATTCCCAGAGGTTCGCCCTGGGGGTACAAGAAGTACAGGCCAAGTGGAGTAGGGTGTGGAATTAGGATGAGCAGCATCAACTGGGTAGGGGTAGGGGATTTAGGCCAGGAGGGATCCGGGTTGGAAGTAACCAGGCAGTTCAAGGAGGGTGGGGTCGAGGCTAGGGCTGACGTGGGGTTTATCCCAGGCAGGATGGGGAAGACCCGGGGATTCAGGCTGTCCAGAAGCAGGGTGGAGAGCTCTGGGGTTCATCTCATGCAGGGTGGGGGTGACTCCAACCGTTCGGGCTAGGCGGGGGCGACGCTGAGGGACCCGGGGTCCCAGGCAGGGCTCACACTCACTGGGGGGGAAGCTGCAGGGCGGGGGCGCCGCGCCGCTGGAAGGCTCCGTCCACGAAGACGCCGTTCTTGCCGAGACAGCGCAGGTAGAAGTGAGGCTCCTGGAAGCTGAGCTGCAGGTGGCGCCGCGAGATGAAGCTGGACAGGCCCATGTTCAGGTCCACCGAGCCCTGTGACGAGTTGCGGCCGATGGTGACGCTGGGCTGCCGCATGAGGAACTCGAACTCGCGGCCCTCGAGGCGCGCTAGCGCCGGCCCGGGACTCTGCCGCACCGAAGCGGCCGCGGCGGCCACCAGGGCAGGCGGCGCACCCGCGATCGCGCCCTGCGTCCCCGGC
>NW_004524607.1:13836135-13860399 GCF_000260255.1 Octodon degus
CACCAGGCTGCCCAGCGTGGGCTTGCATTTACAATCCTCCTTCCTGCCTGCCTCAGCCTTTCAGAGTGCTGGCATTAGAGGTCTGCGCCACCAAGTCCAGCTCTCTTTATCTTTTCCTTTGAGACTAGAGTCTGTTAGATTGCCCAGGTATGACTTGAACTTGTGATCCTCTTGCTTCTTTTGGAATCCTTCCACAAATGTGCCAGGGATTGCACTCCCTACACGTACACACAGATCTTAGCTGAATATAAGGAATGAGACATCGGGGATTTAAATCCCTTTAGAACTTCAGTTCTAATGGATTGCTGAGTCAGCCAGGTCCCCTTTAAATTTTATTTTCTTCCTTTTGTAACTGTTCAGTAAGAAAAACTAGAAGAGGTTCCTGCCCCAGTGAAGCTTACAGACTGGCAGACATACAGACAGAAATAAAAGATGCGTATAAATAAAAGTGAGATGCCGACTTGGAGAGGCCCAGGGAGGGTTTGCTGCGTGTGGTTATGAGGGTGTAGGAAGGGGCTGGGCCTCGAAGAGTAGGAAGCCTCCTGGCCTTCCTGCCTGGCCCTTTGAGCTGAAACAGGCATTTAGCCAATTATATATCTATTCATCTATATGTGTATACATATAAATATTTGCATAAATGAATGGAAACAAGTAAATATGTATCCAGGAAGCAAAGGACACAATGTTTTTAATTATGTACTAGGAATTCAACTTAGGGCCTACACTACATTCACAGCCCACAGCTGGTGGATGAGTGTGTTCGAATTGAGGGGGATTACTTTGAGGGGGGATTCATGGTAATGTGTATCTCACTATAATAAGTATTTAAAATTTTTAAACTCACTGCACCCTTTGGTCACAGCATCTACATGCAAGGAAGCAGGATCCAGTCATGGGGACACAAAAGAGGAGTCTCTGGACATCCCCCTCCCCAGGCACAGGGGCTGGTTCTGAAAGCAGGTAGACAAGGCTGAGCGGGAGGGAGAATCCTCACAATGGAAAAGCAGCCCGTCCACATGAGGGTCTCTGAAGCCCCGGGGCTTTGTCCACACTTGGCAATGACTGGGGAGCTCAGACCACTTCTGTCTTCTCAGCAGTGCCTTCCTTTTCCCATCCACTGGATGTCACATCCTGCTGCTTCCGCATCCTTCTCAGATTCTTCCTGCTTCCTGCCTGCTCACTGAGACCCTCGGATTTCACATGACGCCATAAAGACAGCTCTGTCTCTGAAAAGGGCTGTACTTTTGTATCACTGCAGAATGCAGAGACCTGAAGAGAGAGAGAGAGAGAGAGAGAGAGAGAGAGAGAGAGAGAGAGATGCAGAGTAAATCCTCTATGTAAACACTTCTTACCCCTTCCAGAGCAAAACCTAAACACTAAAATAAATGCGGTGTTTCCAGCCTACTCCAAACAGGCTGGAAACTTTTGGCTTTTTCTCCTACAGCCACTGTCATTTAGAACTCATATTTTTTAAACACCAATTCAGGAAAAGATATGTCTGACTCTGACACCACAGGAAATGTGTTCAAGCCAAAGCATGGGGGAGAAAATACTCTTGTCAGAATATGCTCCCATTGGGACTTAGAAAAAGAGAAGTGTTGTTAGGTCACTTGTCAGTATACTGCTTTGAGACAAATGACTCTAAAATTCTTAAACACTTATTTTACAGTTCCTGTGGGTCAGGGGTTCAGAAAAGCCTTTTCTAGGCGAGTGTCATTCAGGCTTTCTCACGAGGTTGATCAACAAGCTATCCAGGGCTGGGCACAGTGGCGCATGCTCGTAATCCCACCACTTTCGGAGTCTGAAGCAGAGGTAGGGCAAATTTGAGTGCACTTTGGACAACTTAGATGCTTAGCAAAACCCTATCTCAAAATAGAAAATAAAAAAGACCTGCAGATGTAGCTCAGCGTAAAGGTGTCTGTTCAATCTGTGGTTGAACAAAAAAAAAAAAAAAAAAAAAAAAAAAAAAAAAAAAAAAAAAAAAAAAAAAAAAACTGGTCAGGTCCTTGTCTTCTGGAAGCTTGCTGAGCCTCCAAGGTGGTGCCTTGCACACCGAGGAAATTGGTGCTGTCACCAGCAGGCCAGGCCTCCTCTGTGAAGTGGCTTGCACACTCTCACAGCACAGCAGCTGCTTACCCTGCAGGGCAAGGGCTCCATGCCTGCCCAAAGGAATTGCAGCTATGTTTCATCCACAGGTTGGCCTCTATCCTTGTGGGAGAAGGCCACGCAGCACTATGGGCACTAGCAAGGAGGCGGCACAGGGAGCCAGCATGATGGGATAGGGGAGCACATAGGCTTTGGGGGCAGCTGCGCCGCCCCCCCAAGCTTCTCAGCTGGGAATGTTGGGACTGGTTGGGGCTGGAAGTTCACCTTGACCCAGAGGGCCATGTGTCTCCTTGCTGAGCAACAGTGGATGACAATTATAATAGGTTAAGGCTGGTACCCTAATTCTATCAGTGAAGCACAGAGAAGATTAATTGGGCACAACAAATCTCTGGTTAATCAGACTCTGTTTAGTAATTTTTTCCTGACCTTTATTGTGAGAACTGGGAAGGATCCAGGAGGCAAAACCCTGCAAAGTGTGGAGACCTCCAGGACTGGTTCCTGGAACTCAACTCTCAGACAGGTCCACACAGGGCCTCCAGAACTGTCCTTTACCACTTTTGCTTTCCTCTCCTGGGATTTGTTCTTGAGAGTTTCACCATGGGCTTCTGTTTTAGGTACTGTGAATCTTCCCATCCACCTTTCCCGTTTCAGTTTGGGGGCAGAGATTTGTGCGGTGACCTCATACGTCTGAGAAGAGCGATTAATTTTCAGACTGGTCAGCTCTTTTGTTTTCTTGCTGTGTGGATGTGAACCCAGAGTTCTAGACTGCTTCTGCACCAGACTGAGAATGAGAAGTCGCTCACCGTGAGGGACCAGGTATATAGCAGCCCTGTTTCTGCTTCTTTTAGAATGACTTTAAACTCACTGCTCAATTCTCTAGGCTCTCAAAGCAACCTTTTCTAGAGGCACCTTTGGACCTGGCCACCAGGGCCACTCCAGAATTCCTGACCTTATGCAGTCCATGTCATTGTGGCGGAGGAGTCCCTACTGCAGACAGAACGCATCCACACCAGCGGAGCCTCTTTTTTAAAAATTTTTATTTTATTTATTTATTTATTTATTTTACATTTATTTATTGTATGTGTGTGGGTGGCCAGCTCAGCCCATGTGGGGGTGGGGCTGGCTGGCATGTGGTGCTGGGGGATCGAACCGTGGTCTTTGTGCTTTGCCAAGCTTGTTCCAAGTAGGTGCTTTAGGCCACTGAGCCATCTCTCCAGCCCCCAGCGGAGCCTCTTGCAACTGGAACTCTGTGCACTGTTGGACACGTGTGGTGACCAAGCCCAAGCTACAACCCAGGTGGATGCCCGCAGAAATGTGCTGGGGGCACATAATAGGCCTACTTCCACCCTCGTAGCTGCTGGCCACACAGAGCTACTGAGTACTGGATGTAGCTGCTCTATCTGCCTCGAGCTGGAAGTGTCAAATGTGACATGCATTGGATTTCAAAGACTTAGAAAGCAATGCAAAAATCTCACTCATTGTTCTTGTATTGATTATAGTTTGACCTGACATTTTGAGTATATCCAGTGAAATAAAATAAATTATTAGAACAGAACTCATCTGTTTCACTTTACTGTTTAAATGCTGCTACTAGAAAATTTAAAATGACATCTGTGGCTAGTAGTTGTGACTCCGGCAACATTTCTATTGAATAGCATGGATAGCAAAGGGCAATGAAACTTTCTTGTCCTGATAAATGTTTTCATTTCAGGAATGCTTTGGATTAATGCTTTAGCAGGGCTTGTGTTGATTTGGTTGTCTTTGTTGGGTGTGTGTATGTGTGTGCATGCGTGGGTGCGTGCATGCGCATGTGTGTGCGTGTGTGTGTTTATACTGGAGATTGAACCTAGAGTCTTTACATTGAGCTACATCCTGAGCCTCTTGTTACATTTTGAAACAGTGTCTCTCTGGGGCCGGGAAGATGGCTCAGTAGAATAAGCACTTCCCTGGCAAGTACAAAGGCCTAAATTCAATCCCCGGTTCTGCTAAATAAATAAATAAATAAAAGTATCACATAGGTGTTAAAATTTTAAAAAAGAAAAGGAAAGGAAACAGTGTCTCTAAGTTGCACCCTCTGGGCTGGGACCTGCAATCTTCCTGTCTCAGCCTCCCAGAATGCTAGGGTTAGAGCTGAGCAACACCATGCCCAGCTGCTTTCACTTTTGGTGATCAAGAGCTTCTAGGCTCATTTGTGTCTGCACCAGCTGAAGGGAGAGGAAGACATGAGAGGAAAAACAAAACAGTTGATAGCTGTGGGGTGCTTTGGTTTTGAGCCAAGGAAACCAACCCTGGCCAACTTAAACAGAAAGGGAATTTATTGGGCCAATACTGGGCCGTTCATGAACAAAAGAGAATTAAGATCCATGTTCCAAAAAGGGTAGGAGCCAGGGCTGCCATGGGAGTGCAGCAGCAGGATCCCAAGGTGGCTCCCTCAGGATGCCCCTCTGGCACTCATCAGCTTTAAGTTTTCCATTTCTTGCATCAGAGTCCCCAGGGGGAGTGGCTGGTTGGCTCCGTGGAGGCTCTGTGCCCAGGCCTAGGCTAGCGGTGGACCGCACGCAGCGGGCTGGCCAGTCCTCAAAGCGATGTCTGGTTACTGTTAGCTGAGGGGGAGGGAGTGCTGAGCAGGCAAAACAATGGCCCGGCACCGCCTCATTCCAGTCGGATGTAGTCAGAGACCTGGGGAGGGCTCCGGCAACTCATTTATCTTTCTCTTGGCTTTAAGAGTCCCAAGCTCATCTTTTCAAACCTTTAATTGTGGATACACTTTAAACAAACAAAAGAAGGCACATAGTAAAGTAACGCAGCCATCACCCATCTCCCAACCTCCACAATAATAGTCAGTTCATAGTCAAAGCTGTTTTAGTTATAACCTGCCTCAGCCTTCCCATAGGATTTTGAAGTAAATCTCAGGTATTATAGAACTCAGTGTTTATCTTAAAAGAATAATAATTTGTTTTGGAAACATAACCACTATGCTATTTTTACCTCTAAAAGAACCCTAGTAATGCCTTAACATGATCAAATTTCTGGCCTGTGTTTAAGTCCTCATTTTTTTTCTTGGATCAATGTATAATTCACTTAGTATCTTAGTCAGCTTTCCAGAACTGTAATAAAAGATCTGACATAACCAACTTATATAGACAGAAAGTTTATCATGGCTCCTGATTCCAGAGGTTTCAGTCCATGGTCAGTTGGCAGGAATCACACGGCAGGACAAAGCCACCCACCTTAGAGCCAGGAAATGAAAGAAAGAGAAAGAAGAGGGGCTGGGAAACAAGATCTCCCATTTGGTCCCAAGTCTTAATTTCCTGCTACCTTCAATAGCCCCAAATCTTTAAAACATGAGCCTTTGGGGACATCCAAGAGACACACTTGAACGTGTGAAGTTTGTAGCATGCACCACAAACTGCCAGTGTACAGTTTGATGCTGCTAATAGCCCTGATTG
The DNA here is from genome assembly GCF_000260255.1 of Octodon degus. NCBI lineage: Eukaryota > Metazoa > Chordata > Mammalia > Rodentia > Octodontidae > Octodon > Octodon degus. The sequence continues at coordinate 13,841,691 of NW_004524607.1, forward strand.
CCACCATAATTGAATAGTCAAATATCTCCATAACCCCGGGTTTCCCTCATCCCTTTTGCTGTCAATCCCTGGCTCAGCCTCGGTGACTGTTGATTTGCTTGCTGTGCCCTGGTTTTCCCATTTCTACAAATTTCTCATCCACTGGGCCATACAACCCATGGCCATTGAGCATGGGTGGCTCCTTTCTGTAGGTACAAGGCTTGGGTGTTCCTTTATGTTGTTGTATATATCAGCAATTCATTGGTTTTTATTGCTCATTGCACTTTATTGGGTGAATATACCACAATTTAAGAAATGAACTCACTATGATGGACAGATGGACTGCTTCCAGCTTGGGATTTTATGAGAAATGCTGCTATTGCTGCTGCTGCTGCTGCTGCGGCTGCGGCTGCTGCGAACACTCATGGACTAGTCCCTGACACATGTTTTCATTTCTCTCGAGTAGATGCCTAGGGTTGGATCTGCTGGCTTCCAGCAATTCTACATACTAAGTATATGTTTAACTTTTAGAGAAATTACGAGACTCTTTTCCCAAGTGGTTGCAGATCTGACGTCCCCAAAAGCAAAGAATAAAGGTTCTCTTAATCTCTTTTAGTCTGTTTCTTTTCCATTTCCCTCCCCCATCCCTTTCAATTGATTTAGGAAACTGGGCCATTTGTTCATTAGTGTTTCCCACAGTCTGACTTTAGCTGATTGTATCCAAGTTCATCTGAGCTAAAACAAACAAACAAAAACCCCACAATGGGATATTTCTGATAGCTTATTCAGATATCTATCTACCTATTTATAAAGATACAGCTATCGACATATACCTCTAAATAAACAAAGTAAGAGTAATGAGGAAACTAGAAAATATGTAAATGATGAAAGAAAACAGATTAATCCATGGATACAGTCAGAACCCAGAAACAAACTGCAAAATCTCAGTGGCTGGTAGAGACGGATCCCAGTTACAGTTCTGAGGTTTTCCAACAGCCCAAAGAAAGGAGGGAACTTGGTCCATCACCAGACTTACCAGATCAACCAGGCAGGCTTATCGGTGGAAGCTAACTGTTTCTTCTTGAGACACAACACATTACTGAGCATTATTGCCATCTCTTTAGCATGGACACAGTAAGTGTTTTTGGGACCACAACTCCTGCCGGTGGCTGCACCAGCACGCAGAGAAGCCAAGGGAATTCAGCCATGGAGTGGCAGAAGTTTTCTTGGGATCCGAGGAGCCATAAATCAAACTTCCAGGCTCACTGTAGGGTGCCCTGGCTCTCTTCTGAGTGTGTGCAGCTTTGATTCTGTTTAATAAATCTGTTTAGCTGGGCATGGTGGGCACAGAGCTGCAATCCCAGGACTCTGGGAGGCTGAGGTGGGATGATTGCAACTTTGAGCCCAGTCTGGGTAACCTAGCAATTTAGTGAGTCCCCGTTTGAAAAAAAAAAAAAAAAAAAAAGGACCGGCCAAATAGCTCAGCAGATTAAAGCACCTGCAAACAGGCTCAGGAGCTGGGAGTTTAATCCCCCAGCCTGCTGTGCCGGACCTACCCCCCGGAGCAGAGTGCACTGAGACTGCAGTTGAGACTGGGCATGGTGGCGTGTGCCTGTAATCCCATCTCTTGGGAGGCTGTTAACAGGCAGATCACTATGAATCTGATCTAATAGTGAGGCCCTGAAAACCCTGTAGACCCTTCCCTAAAATACAATAAATAAATAAATAAAAATTAAAAAAAAAATAAAAAAGGGCTGGGTTGTGACTGAGTGCAAAGGCCCTGGGTCCAATTGTAGTACTGTAATCAATAAATCGATTGATCAGATAAAAAATTCAAAAATTTTAATTCCAAGTCAAAGAAGGCAACTTTTCATGGCAACATTACAGGGTTCTTACATGACTAGCCACCACCCAGCCCCTGGCTTGTGCAGCTGTGAAGGGAAAAAAATGTTGCTATAAATACTATTAACGAAGCACATATAACACTACCAGCCAAGCCTCTTCAGAAACAGAAAAACAAAGAAAAAATTCTTAGTTCATTCATTTCATTCTGGGAAGTAGCATACATTATCCTTCTTGGGTAAATAACTACTCACGAGAAGTAAGAAACAAGTCATGCAAAAGTCTGTCCATGGAGCTGGGGAGATAGCTCAGTATAAAAAACGCTTGCCTGGCAAGTGCAAGGGCCTGAGATCAATCCCCGGTTCCGCCAAAAAAAAAAAAAGTCTGTCCACGAATGTTCACAGTGGCCTCTTCATAGCTAAAAAGTAAAAATGAGCCAGATGCGAGGAAGTACATCTACTATCCCATCTACTTGGGAGGCTGAGGCAGGAGCTCGGCATGCTCGAGGCTGGCTTGGCCAACTTAGTGAGACCCTGACTTAGCTTAAAAAACAAAAATCAGGACTGGTGGTGTAGCTTGGTAGGAGAGCACTCATCCAGCATGTGTAAGGCCCTGGGTCCCATCCCAGCACTGGAGAAAAGAAAGAGACAACCCAAACACCCACCAGTGGATGACTAGATAACCAAAGTCAGAGGAATATTATTTGGCAATAAGTAGAAAGGAGGTGCAAAGGAGGTGCAGACACACACACTGCAACGTGGTTACACCTGGAAAATATGCTTCATGAAAGAAGCTACGAACTGTGGGATTCCTTTGATGGGAATAGGCAAAGCCGGAAGGATGGAAAGCGGACTGAGTGTGAGAAGGTTCGGGAGGGGGGATGACAAAGGAGCGGGGGTTTCTTTCTCAATGTAATGCAAATGAACTATAGAGGTGATTGCACACTTGTATGAATATACTAAAATCCACTAGGTTGCATCATCGAAGTGGGTGAGGCATATGGTACAAGTATTACATCTTTAGACCTTTAAAACATCAGCTGAGATTTTGTACAAGCTCAAATCAGTTGAGTGTGAGTTAAACCAACTTATTTTAATCATACTTCTAGGCATAGTCTTGAGTTATATCTTTCTTATGAAAAAAAAAATACAGGGCCAGGGATATAGCTCAGTAGAATAAGTGCTTGCCTGGTAAGCACAGGGGTCTGAGTTCAATCCCTGGTTCTGAAAAAAAAAATTTTTTTTTTCATAGTCTTCAAACATTTTGGTTCCTTTTTCAGTTGGCTTCATTGTAAAGGGTCTTTTAATTTAGATCCAGAGTACTCCTTGTATGTAACATCCTCTTAATCCTGAATGACACGCAGCCAAGTGTTTGAAAAATGACAGAACAGTGGCCAGTGCTGGGGTGTAGTTCAGTGATTCTTGCCTGGTGTGCAAGGTCTTGCAATCCATCTCCAGGACCAGAAAAGAAAGGAAGAAATAAAGCATGTGGAGGGGAAGAAGGGAGGGAGGAGAAGGGAAGGGAAGGAAGAGAGGGGAAAGGAATGGAAGGAAGGAAGGAAGAGAGAGAAAGAGAGGGAGGGAGGGAGAGAGAGGAAGGGAGGGTAGAAGGAGAAGGGAAGGGAAGGAAGAGAAGGGAAGGGAGTGGAAGGAAGAGAGAAAGAAAGAGAGGGACGGAGGGAGAGAGGGAAAGGGGGAGGGAGGGAGGGAGGGAGGGAGGGAGAGAGAGAGAGAGAGATGGCCAAGAGTAAGTTATCACTTGAGACCAGAGACTGACTGCCACATATCCTAATGAGGGAACAGTGACCAGCTTCCCACACTATGCAACTGCCCGTGTCCCAGAACTCCACATTCAGCCAGCTCATCCTATGAAAAGGGTCCTCCCAATAAAAAACATATTTGACTCTTACCTTGCATATTGCAAACCTGACTCAGATAAAAATTCATATTCTTCAAACCAAGCATTTATTCCAAGAGTTATTTCTGCCCTGGGTGCTGCATTTTGGCTTCCTATTTTATCGTACCCATCTCGCTGTCAAGACCCCTTCACTGAGGAAGGGCCCTGGGCCAGTGCAGGCTTTTGTCCCATCAGAGCTTAACAGGGCGTTCCCTTCTTACTTGAAGCCATATTCTTTATTCAAAGTCCAGACTTCTCTGCTAGAGCTAAATGATTCCAATGTTCTCTGGTTTCTATAATAATTTGCAAAAGTAAAAAGTGCAAAGAATTCATTAGAGTAGGTACTCTGTTTTGTTTGTTGTTTGTTCTCCCCTGAGCACCTGGAACAGAGCTAAGCTCACAGCAGGGGCTCAGAAATGACCTGTTTAGCGGACGCAGGACCATAAGTTTATAGCAGTTATATGAAATGTAGGACATCTGGTATTATTTCTTTCAAAAATCATTCTTTGCATGCAGAAGTAGTGTAGAATTTGGGTTTGGGTGTTAGCGGCTTTCCTCTCTCTCTTCCAGCACTGCGCTGTGGTATCTCACTCTGTGGAATGTGCTGGAGGAGGCAGAAGCCCTTAGCCCACATTGTCCTTTGCTGATATGTCCCTTCTTGCAGGCCAAAGGCTTCCTGAGGTTGGGCTTCAGCTTCATGGCCCAGCTCAGGGGCAGGAATATTTGGCAAGGCTGGGAAGGCCAGTTCCTGAGGCCCAACCACTGGGACTGCGCCTTCCTTGAGGTTCCTCAGGAAAGCAAGACATAGGACTGGGGTGGTGTCACAACCCCGTAAACTTAGTACTCTGGGAGGCTGAAGCAGGAGGATCACAAGTCCAAACTCAGCCAGCAATTCTGCAACTTAATGAGGCCCTGTCTAAAAATAAAAAAGAAAATTTAAAAAAAGGCTGGGAAGGGCCTGCCAAATAGCTCAGTGGATTAAAGAGCCTGCAAGCAGGCACGGGGGCCAGGGTTTCAATCCCTGGGCTTGCCGTGCAGGCCTGGGCTTGCAGTGCCTGGAAGATAAGCGAACACAAAGGCTTACTTAGCTACTTTCAGAAACAGAAATGGCGTAAGAAAATACAAATTGATATATTGGGAAATATCCTGCAGCAGCTATATTAAGGAGCCCATCTGTATGCTTTTTAGTAACAATAGTTTGCCTTTATCATTTTCAGCTTTGTTTTATTTTCAGAATCTGCTCCTCCAGGTGTGGCGATTGCAAGGTTGTAATCTCAGACCTCAGAAGGCTGAGGCAGGAGGGTTGCTTCGAGTTTGAGCCCAGCCTGAAAGACAAAACAAAATCTGCTTTGCTTGGAGAGCAGCAGTCAAGCTGAGAGAAAGCCTATCACTGGTTTGTAGCCTTGAGGCTAGGCTTGGGTGGGACAGGGGACAGCCCCACATCTCACGGCCCTCAGGCTGTGGGCAGGTGGGGGTGGGGTGTGATTCCTACTCCCAGTCCTTCATCTTTTCCATGGCTCCTGCTGGCTTTTCCTCCTCGCCCATCCTGTGGGTGCTCCAAGAGTCCCCTGCTCTCCTGGTTCTGCACCCAAGGAAGTGAACACTTAGACTTGGAGGAACTCGGCGAGGCTCATAGAAAGTTGATAGTAAAAAAATAACCAGATTGCCACAGAGGCAGCCTGCATTCTAATTGCCAGCTCTTTTGCAGTTTGCTGTGTCGTAGTTTGAGTTCACGTGTATCGAGCGCTTCCTGTGTGTGCCAGGCGCCTCACAAGTGTGCGATATTTAATTCTCCAGGCAGCTCGGTAGAGGCCCGATTTCACAGGCGGCTGAACTGAGCTCTTGAGGGGCAGTGTTACCTGCTTGTGGGCTCACTGTGCTCCTGGTGAAAAAGGGAGCTGAGGTCCAGCACTTGGGCTAGTCTGATGCCAAAACCCTCTTCAGCACCTTGTACCCTTTGCTCTTTGTTAATTGATGTAAATTCATAACAGAAGGGGCAGGCACTAAAATATATAAGCAAAAAGCTTTTGCACAGGGCTTTCCCACAAAAGGCTTTGTAGCCTGCATGGAGGACGATCTGGCTCTGCCCTTGACTTAGGGAAGCTGATACACATGGAATAAAGGGCACAGGAACAGGCTCTATGGCCACTCCCTCGGGTTCTTATTAATCATACGACCCTGGGAAAGTAGCTTCAATCTCTGTATGCCTCAGTTTCCCCAAAACCCAAGCTGAAATGAGGTTCCTGTGTGAAGAGTTTTGGTGAAGCACCCAGTTGTATTAGCAGGACGACATACACACTGCTTGCTATGGGACTGAATCAGATGCACTGGGTGTTAGGTGGGGTTAACTGGTGTTCATTTCATAGGGTCTTACCTAAAATTATAGCCAAAGCTTAAACTAAATAAAAAGATACGGATCCAAGGGGAGGACTCCAAGTTGAACCCTTCATGGGAGAAATGAAGAAATTAAACGGAGGCAATGAGAGAAAATGTAAGCAGACGTTAGCGAATTGTTCTATATGGGCCCGCGTTCCATTTCGAAAGGCAAACGCAGCTTCCCACATCTATGAAGAAACCTGTGTCTTAGAGAAGGAAATGCAATCTGAGAAGGCTTGGCCTCCAGCCGACGCTCAGCCATTTATAACGAGCGTGGGCGTACTAAACACACACAGCGCCCGGGTAATTGAAAACAGATGAGCTGCAGCCTTCTGCGTCCTCGCTGGTACCTTGCAAGTATGCTGCCCCTTGAATGGCTGGGTGTGGGGCAGCTATCCAGCATGTGTGAAAGTGCAGGCCTGTTTAATATCCTCGGATCATAGTTTTTCTCTTTGGTTTAGCTTGTTAATGCTTCAAAGGGGAAAATACACACGCTGGCTGAGAGTCTTATAAAGTCTAACTTAGCAAAAAAAAAAAAATTAAATTAAATCTATACAACATCTTTTCCCTCTCTCTTATATGTTTTAATGCCATAAAGCTAAGGCAGCCTGTTGTAGAAATGAAAGTGAAAACCGAAAGTATAGATTTACTGGATTTGAATCTCTCTCCAGCAAAGAATTTTCCTGCTAAGTCAATAACAGGAAATTCAGGTACCGAAGGATTTCAAGAATAAAGACACCCAGGATAAAAGGATAATAACTGTCCGAGAAAAGCAACAAGTACTTACATAATAAAATGCTAGTACAGGGGCTGGTGAGATGGCTCAGTGGTCTAAAGCACCTACTTGGAACAAGCTTGGCAAAGCACCGGGATCAAGGTTCGATCCCCCAGCACCACATGCCAGCCAGCCCCACCCCTGGTGGGTTGAGCTGGCCACACACACACACACACAAAATAAATAAATAAATGTTTAAAAAAAATAAAATGCTAGTACAGCTTAGTGGATTGTGAACCCCTTTCAAAACGAACAGTTTAAAATCCATATGCCAAGCTTAACAATAAACATGGAAAGAAAACGGTGCTTATGTAAAATAGCTGCAATTCCACTTGCTGGCCACTTTCCCTGGCAAACTTTGATTGGTCATTGATGACTTAAATTGCTCGAATAGCTGGTTGTGGTGGCACCCACCTGTAATCCCAGCACTGAGAGCCTGAGGCAGAAGCACAAATCAAGCTCACACTGGACAACTTGGTGACTTATCCAGAGCCTGTCACAAAGTAAAATGTAGAAAAAGGACTGAGGACATAACACAGTGCAAAGGCCCCGAGTCCAGTTCTCAGTACTAGGTTGGAGGGGTGGGGAGAGCTACATGATGGGAATGATTCTCCTTCTAAGGCTGCTTGAAATAAATCACTGTGAGGAAAACAGGAAGTGTGTCTTAAGGGAGGCCAGCAGCAGTAGACCTGGCTTCTGGTTACAACTCTGATGACAGTTGTGTGATCTCAAGCAGTGTTGTGAAGTGGTTCATGGTTATAGTCTGGGGTTAAAAGGGCAGAACCGCTAGGTGCTTCCCCAGTACTGCTCTGACCTTTCTCCTAATGAGCAGAACGCAGATTTGCCTGGAGTTGTAATGAGCTCAGCTACAGATCTGTATCTCCCAGCCTTCCTTGAAACCCAGCATGACCACAGACTAAGATTAAGTATGTTGAAGCAGAAGTCACAGAGCTCAGGATGGCCAACGCACCCCAGGTTTCTCAGTCTTTCTTTGTCTTAGCAATGAAAAGCCGTGCATCCCGGGAATTACTCAAGATGGATATGGGACCAAAGGGATCACTGGTCAATCCGGTGGCAGGCTCTTTAACAGGGTAATGCAGTTAATCAGTGTCATGGCCCTCTTGCCTGTCCCTCTCTTGCTGCAGGGAGGTGACTATGAAGTACCAAGTGTGAGAAAGAAAGCCTCTGAGCTGGTGGAAAGAACTTGACATAAGAACTCTTAACTAGGTCTAGAACTGTGGACCCTGTAAGTGAAAGAGCCACGGGTCTTGGAGGCAGCAACTGGATAAAGGAGATACTTTGCCTAGGGATGGGTGGGTGGAGAGGGGAAAGTGAAGTGGTCGGAATGTTCAAAATTTAGAAAGTCAGAGGAACTGAAATTCTAGCTGGGGGGTAGCCAGCGATGGTGACTTTGAGGAGTCAAAATGAAGCTGTTTCTGAAAGTGTTAGAAAAATGGTAGACAAAATTTAATTACTATGCAGGAAGTAACTGATGGTGCAAAGTAAAGAAGGTTTGCTAGGATGAAACTTAGAGGGACAGAAAACAGAGAGACACCCAGAGGGCAGAAGAGATGAGAAAGTCCTTCCTTCCTCCTCAGCTTGGCAATCTTTCTCTAGCGCCACCTGTTGGAAAAGCCCAAGACGTTGTCTCCATAGACAGGTGAGGTGCAGGCACAGCGTCCAGACTAGAAAGATGGGCTTGGAACTAGAAAACCATAACTTAATAAGTAGTATAATCTTATCCTTTTCTCCAGAAAACCATCATACTACCGCTGGTGATATTTCCTTGATTTTCCTTAGAGTTGTTATCACATATTTGTACATTACAGAGTTTGACTTTACTTCTTTTAGACTGTTTTTCAGTGCTAGAGTTCAAATCCAGAGATTCAGTATGGTAGACAAACATTGAAAAAAAAATTAAAAGAGGTAAAGTCTTTTTAAATTTAAACTTTTAAATTTATTTTTTTAACTCAGCTATATCCCCAAACATTTAAATAGCTTTTGTGATTTTTTTTTTTTTTTAAAAATACTGCACATAGTCTTTCATGTCTGGCTTTAGGAACTGTTTGGAATTGCACCTGTGTTTTGCATGTGGCTGTAGTTAATTCATTTCCGATGTTCCCTTGGATTCCATGGTGTACATGTACTGCATTTACTCATTCAACTGTTAATGGATCTCTTATGCCACCACTCTATGGCCAGTTCATGTGCAAGGGATGATTGATGAATATTTAAATTAAGAAACATTTTGTTACAGTGAAAGATACATTGCCATAAATCTCCCTCAAAACGCTCCTCATTGCTTTGAACACACTTATCCCATTGCTCTGGTCACTTTCTGGAGCAGTTCTGGAAGCCCTTTTTCCTGAGTGTCCTTCTGAGGTATGACCACAGGTCCAGTCAATGGCAGCAAGATGAAGGGTGTCAAGAATGAGTTGTAGGATACAGAGGGGTTTTGTGTATTTGTTTTTTGCGGTACTGGGGATTGAACTCAGGACCTTGCGCTTGCCAGGCAAGTGCTTATTCTACTGAGCTATCTACCCAGCCCCATACAGAGTGTTTTTGTTGGGGTTTCCCCCTTGATTCTTGTCATTTCCAGAAAGCCTAACTTACTCATTTGTGAACTGGGAAGTGGAAGCCAGCTAGTGTGGCCAGGACTTGCTCCCTTGGGACCACAAGAGCCAGGAAGGGATCAAAGCCTGGGTGCTGCACCTCACACTGTGTCTTAGTGAGTGGCTGCTGCAGAGCCAGTAACTCTGTCATGAGTGTGCCTCCGGCTTTCTCATGCTGGACGTAATTGCTGCTCAAGAACACAATGAAAAGGGGCTGGTGAGATGGCTCAGTGGTCTAAAGCACCTACTTAGAACAAGCTTAGCAAAGCACAGGGACCGCGGTTCAATCCCCCAGCACCACATGCCAGTCAGCCCCGCCCCCTGGTGGGCTGAGCTGGCCACATACACACACACACACACACACACACACACACACAAATAAATAAATAAAATTTAAAAAAAAAAAAGAACACAATGAAAAGATGATTGTTTGTCAATGCCACTCCAGGACCTTGCATGTGTGGTTGTGTTTGCAAAATGCTATGATGCTCATGTAATCCTTCAACATAGTATTAGTTTTATTTTATTTTATTTTTTGGTGGAATCAGGGATGGAACTCAGGCCCTTGCGCTTGCCTGGGAAACGTTTATTTCACTGAGCCATCTCCCCGGCCCCCATAGTATTAGTTTTAAAAAGAGAACCCTATAGGGAAGATTTTTTTTGTTCCTTGGTGGCTCTTTTCCTCTGCATTCTTAGTTTATTAAATTTGCTGTGCAAACACTCTAGTCCTCTGGAAGAAAACCCGCCTCCTTCTGCTTGGGGATGAAGCCACAATACAGATGACAGGAAGTCAGAGATTCCTTCCCAGCGCTCGCTCGTGGTGTGACTGCTGACCTGCCCAGGAACTAGAGGCCCTCAGGTGCTTAGGCGCTGATGACACTTCGCACCCGCTCTTGAAAGTTGCAGGACTGAATGACTTGGACTCAGTTATGACCACGTCACTGCATTCATTGTGTGTATGAACAAAGAATAGTGACTGCCTCACAACTGTTTTAATCCTGAGAGGAGACTGGGCTTCCAGCTGTTGGACTGCTTTATGGAAGCAAGTCTTCCTCATGGAGAGGAATTTAAGTAGGATTTTGTTACCTGCTGGAAGATTTTTTGTCTTGAATTTGTTTCTTTAGAAGAAGTTCTACACAGAATGGTTTAAAGTGTTCATAAATGTCTGCTTAGAAAAGAAAAAAACAACTATGGTGAGTGCTGCTGCTTAGCGCCATCCAACAAAAAGGCAGCTCAGAAAAATCTGATGGTGCGTCCGCAGGCACCTTATTTGCTGAGTCTGGCGCTGTGTGACTTCTGGCTCTTCTTCAAGGTCAAAATAACCATGGAAGGGAAACATTTTGAGTTGATTCAGGGTATGAAAGCAGCCATGACAGCATGACTAGACAGTCATGAGAAAGGCCTTCTAGAAGTGCTCAGAAAATGGAAAACTGATGAAACAAGTGTGTTCAAATACAGAGACTCTTTTGAGGAGGCCTTTTATTGTCATAACTTTTAAAACTGAAGCACATGCCATATTTCTGATCACCTGTTGTGCCTGCACCCTTCTACGCATGCGCACATTTCCCCCCAGGGTGGAGGCCCACAAATTGTGGCCCACAGGCGAGCACCAGGCGTAGGGACTTGCTAGAAATGCACATGCAGGCCCTGCCACAGACCGCCTGCCTTAGAAGCTGCGATTAGGGCCCGAGCCCTCCAGGAGATTCAGCCACATGCTGAAGTTTAGAAATAATGTTCTAAATGATGTAGCTAGAAGTGGATGTGCTGTCATATAACACACTGAGGTTCAAATTTCCAAAATAATGTTGAACAATTTCTCAAAGTCAATGTGCCAATCTACATTCCTATCTGTAGTAAGAGTTTCCATTGTTCAGTCAAGCACGGTGGTGTAAGCCTGTAATTCCAGCACTCAGGAAGCTGAGGCAGGAGGATTGTTTTGAATTCGAGGCCAGCCCGGTTTCAAAGTGAGTTCAAGGCCAAGCTAAGCTACATAGCAAGACCCTGTCTCAAAATAAATAAATAAATAAATAAATAAATAAATAAATAAAAATATAAAGAAAAGACATTCCCATTGCTCTACATATTTTTCAACCTCACTGTGATCTGAACCAGTCTAGAGGCTATATAACTCCATCTTGGTGCATTTGTAGTAGGACTTTGAAGAAGTCTAAGGGGTTCAAACAGCTCTTTGGCTGTCTGGATCTGGCTGTTCTGTAACGTGCTGGTTCTGGTCTCTGCCCACTTCCCCACTGGATCATCTGTTTTCTTCTTATGTGTTTGAAGTCCATAGAAGACTTGGACAGGCAGTCTTTGATGATAGATAGTTCTTGCTGATAACACATGTTGGTGAAATTGCCCACCACTCTATGATTTTCACTTTCTTTTGTTTAGATTTATTTAGTACAGGGTCTCCCTGTACAGCTTGGACTCGTAGTGCTCCTCCTGTCTCAGCCTTCCCAGTACTGGAACTATAGGCATGTGCCACCATGTCCAGTCTCAGTGGCAAGCATGGCATGGGCCAGCATGGATTGTGGTACCCGGGACTGAACCCAGGTCCTTGCACTTGCCAGGAAGGCACTTAGACCACAGAGCTATCTTCTCAGCCCTAATTTTCACTTTTACTTTCTTTTTCTTGCTATACTTTGATGGACAAACTTAACTTTAGTTCAGTCAATGTGACCACTGTTTTCCTTTATGATTATTGCTTTTTAGGACTTCTTTAGGGAACTAGTCTCTATGCAACCTTGTGAGATATTTTTACAATGGCCGTTTAAAACTTTATAGCTTTGCTTTTGCCATTTAATTTTCTCCCATTTAATTTTTTAATATACCTAGAATTGATTTTTTATTTATGTTGTGAGACACAGGTTCAATTTCTCTAAGCTATATTCCTCAACCTTTTTGTTTTCCATTTTGAGGCAGTACCTTGCTAAGTTCCCTAGGCTGGCTTTGAAATTGCAGTCCTGCCTCAGTCTCCTAAGTAGCTGGGATGCTTTCCTCTTTATATAAGAATACTGGTCATATTGCTCATTGGAGCTCGCCCTGCTCCAATACGACCTTAACCTGACTAATTACACAAGAATAGGAACGAATCTATTCCCAAATAACACCATATTTTGAGATATTGTAGAATCTGGCATTTAGAATTTCAATACATGAATTCGGGGGACATAATTCAGTCTACATAATGACCATCTTACAAATCATCTGAAGCAGGGACGCTTCTGAATGTAAACTGGGGCATTGCTCTAATCCCACCAGGATTGCAAGTATAAACCAAGATTGAGGGAGATGATGCGGGATGGGTCACTGAACTATGCTGTGGTGATGAGGGGATTCATGGCACACATACACTTAAGCCCTGGCTTGGATCTAGGCTGCTGGTACCAGAAAACCAAGCCAATGTAGAGATTCAGGATTGTACATAATGAACACTCGGGAGATGGGTCAGTTTAGGGCTGAGCAGGTTCAGCCCCTCAGAAGAGTCATCAGGCCTCATGTTGTGCTCACCTCACGGCTCACGTCCTCAGTGAGTTGGCCCCAGTCACTCCAAGGTGCATCCTGGGAACTCAGGGCTCTCATTTTCACAAACCAGAAGCTGGAGATAGTTTTTATTTCCTGGGTCTCTTTTTCAGAACACTGATGCTGTTCTCAGTTGCTTCCCAAGCCCAACACTCATCCTGGTGGCCCAAATGATCTCATGTGTCCATGCCCAAACCAGTTCCTGCAGGCCATTTGAGGCCACCCCATGTAACTTCATTTTGATTTTTTTCTTAGGAGCCCCCAGCTGTTGAAGCTGGTAAAAAGTGGATGTTTAGATAAAATTTGGGCTTTCCCAGCAAGACGAGGACAGGGCGAGGAGGGGGCTGTTGGTAGCCATCCGGGACTCATCTGCTGCATCAGGGAAACAGACAGAACCATAGGACAGCAGCGACTGAGGGAGAAGTGGAGGGGGAGATTTGCATAGCTGGGAGTTAGGGGAAAAGCAAGGAAGCATGAATCTGTAAGCTGTTATTCTTTCTAGTACATTTATTAAATGCAATGCTTTGGGAAGTTGGAAGTAATACCTTCTCTCATTCAGAGTTTTGTCGTTCTGGTGTGGAGTTGTCTCTGTCAGATTTCTGTGAGGCAGCGTCACTGAAGGGCAGAGAGAGATAAAGGCCTCATTAAAGATGAGTGTTACCAGGCAACAGCCAGCAAATTGACAATTGAATAAAGGGAACTGAAATGGACCATGGAAGTCAATCATAAAAAAAAAAGAAGAAAAGCTAGCATATGGGAGGAAAAGAATATTAGAGGGCTGTTTCAGTTCCTGTTAAATTTCATTTTGAAAACATTTCTCCCCATCAGATCTGCAATGTATGTTATTTGAAGAAAATAAGGAAAATAGATTTAAAAGAGAAATTAATTTCATGCATCTTGTGCAAGTCTTTTCTTTCCTTTTTTGAGATGGGGTCACTGAAGCTGGCCTTGAACGATCGCTTTATGAGATCCTTCTTTAGTCTCCGTGGTAGCAGGGACTATAGGTTTGTGCCACCATGCCTGGTTTAGGGATATTTTTAATGGGCATGGGAAGACACTCCTGTCCCGTTTGATCGTGGTACATGCAAGGCTATGCTACCCGTGCACCCAGAATAGTTAATTTTATGTTGTAACTTTCATAGGTTACAGAGGTACCCAGATAATTGGTTTCATGAAGTATGATTAAAAAAATACGGTAACTGTGTAAATGAGAATATTGTTGTAGTAATAAGCACATTGCCATCAATCTCCCTCAGGAACACCCCCACACACTTCAAGCATGCTTATCCCATTATTCTTGCCACTTGATGAAACAGTTCTTGAAGTCTTCTTTTGTATCTTTGATTGTGTGTTGTGACTGCTTCGAGGTCCTGAATTGATTCAAAATGTTTCCCCAAAGTTTTGTAAATGGGGAGGGAAAGTGGGGTTGAAGGGAGGGTAGGGTGATGGGGAAAAAAACAGGATATAGGACTGGGGAGATAGCTCCATGGTCTAAGCGCCTGCATAGCAAGTGCTAGGACCCGGGTTTGATCCCCAGTACCACATGTCGTGTGGGCCCCGGAAATGATTCCAGGCACCCCGGGATGGCCAAAAAACTGAGCATGGAGGCATACACCTGTAATCCCAGTGCTGAGAAGGCTGAGACAGGAGGATCACTACGAGTCCAAGCTGCGTAGTGAGACTCTGAACTAACTAAAGAGATTAAGAAAACAATGTTATATCATGTATAGGTATAAATTCAGCTTGATGAATGTGATCTATCTATCTATCTATCTATCTATCTATCTATCTACATATCTATTTATTTATTTATTTATTTATTTTTGCGGAACCGGGGATTGAACTCAGGTCCTTGTGCTTGCCAGGGAAGCACTTATTCCACTGAGCCATCTCCCCAGCCCTGATCATTATGTATATCTAAAATGCACCAATAAAATCAAATTGAAAAAGATGTTTGCCTTTTGGCTTTGGAGCAGAGCTAGGACTCACATGATGCTAGATCTGATGAAAAAGGTGGATGAGGATGCACTGTCATGTTTTTACGAATCTGCCTTTCCATTGAATGGCACTGGACGGCAGCATTCATCGTAGCTTTGATTACACCTTGTAAAGACACTCATGAAAGAAGACTTCCAGAGCTGCTTCAGAGGTGGCCAGAATGAAGGGATAAGTGTGTTTGAAGCAAGGAGAGTTTTTGTTTTGTTTTGTTTTTGTTTTTGGAGTGTGTGTGTGTGTGTGTGTGTGTGTGTGTGTGTCTTTTTGAGACAGGCTCTTGCCATGCAGTTCAGGGTGGTCTTGAAATCACTTTGTAGCCCAGGCTGGTCTTGAATTTGCAGCGATCCTCCTGCCTCAGCCTCCCAACTGCTGGCATTGCAGGTGTGTGCCACCAGGCCCAGCTGTCAATGGGGAGTATTTTGAAGAAGATTCACAACAATGTGTCTTTTGCTGTAATGGACTTTAAAAATTTAAAAACAACAACAACAACAAAAAAAAAACCTTCTCCATATGTTTTGATCACACTTCATATTCTTAGGAACCTGTCTCTGGCAGAGACTGGCACTTGACTTGCTAGACTGAGTAGAGATGGCACGGCCTTCTGGTGTGGATGGGCACCCCCCACCCACGGAGGGTCCTGACTGCTGAGGGATGCAGAGGTGGTGCATGGCGCCCTCTGCTTGAGCAGATCCTCTGTGCAGGCCTGCTTGTGGGCACCAGTGTCCTTGGTTCTCATTGGTGCAGACTGGAATAATCATGAGCTTCCCTGGGCTCCAGCTTCAGGAGGCTGAATGGAGACACCTCAGCGTCCTCAGCCATGGAGGCTGACCCCTCTACAGCAGCAGTTGCTGACTAGTGCATACATAGCCTCTCTCTTCAGCTCAGAGGCAGTGTCCAAGTTTGTACATTGCCCCCCACCTGCTTTTCCTTTTTCTGGCACGTAATAGGGGCTCTGCAACGTCTGTGGAACAGAGGGGCGTATAAGTGTCACAATTATCTGAGGAACTTTTTTTCAGTTTTTTAATATGCTTGGACAAGTTCACTGGCTGGACAGTTCCTCTTGACTCCCTTTACAGAATAAAGAAGATCAAAAGTCTTGCTTCTATCCATGACCAGAGCCCAACTGTATTGGTTAGCTTTCTTGTCACTGAGACCAGATACTTAACACCCAGAACTGACAGGAGGAGAGGTTTAATTTGCTCATGATTTCAGTCCATGATTGGCTGGCTCCACGGCAGAGACATCAGGGTGGAAAGCTGTGGAGCAGAGCTGCTTAGGTCGTGGTGGCTGGGAAGCAGGGCAGGGAACAGTGACAGGCCCAAATCAATTCCCCAAGGCCACACCTCCAGACCCATCCAGGGGCATGAGGTATCAACCTGCCAGGCAGTTATTAATCCAGGGCAGTGGACACAGCAGGACTAGCAGTTGTACCAATTCATCTAGAACTTGTTTGGAAGCTTGACAATCTTGATATTTAAGAAGAGCAGGCTTTGATTCTTTGAGGGTAGAGTTGGACACAGTTTCATCTAGTAAATGTCAGATCTTTATTAATGCCTAAATATATTCAGAATTGTTATTACACCCCAAAAAGCATCCCTGGCTCCAGATGGGGTACGAAGCTGGACACAGCCTCTAGTGAGCTGGAGAGGGAGACTCTGTGTGAGTCAGCAAATGCTGCAGTAGTGCTGCATAACAAGCAACTACTAATTTAGTGGTGGTTTAAAGCAGAAGCTTTCTTTCCTACACCAGGGGTCTATAACTAGGTGGCTGCTCTCCTAGGGCCTACTGGGACTAGTCTGGGTTGCTGACTCGTATCAGATTTCTTCTGGAAGTCTTCTCCTCCTTGGATAGTGATAGGTTCTGGCCCTAGTATAAACTGCTGAATTATTATGGTGGTCATCTAATATGACTGAAGCCCTTAAAACAACAGTTTATCTTCCCAGAGATCACCTCCCCTTTTCTTCTTCTTCTTTTTTTTTTGTCGGAACCGGGGATTGAACTCAGACCCTTGTGCTTGCCAGGCAAGCACTTATTCTACCGAGCCATCTCCCTGGCCCTCCTCCCTTCTTCTCCAACTCAGTGCACAGTACAATTTGCTTTTACCTTCCCTGCCACCTCAGGGAAGGCCTCAATCAGCTGGACAGCTCCTCTTGACTCCTCTTACAGAATGAAAGCAGATCAAAAGTCTTACTTCTCTCCATGACCAGAGCCCAACTGTATTGGTTAGCATTCTTGTCACTGAGACCAGATACTTAACACCCAGAACTGACAGGAGGAGAGGTTTAATTTGGACTGGTCTATCTACACATCCCCTCAAGCCCTGCCTCTGACAAAAGGCCATAGAAGCCTCAGCCTCCTTTTGTTCCAATCGACAGAATTCCTTGTCTTCCCAAACTTTCTCTGTGTCCTCCAGGATAATAAAGCCCCTTTCCCTTTATAATAAAGCCCCTCTCTCTTTTTCTGCCTGTTTCTCTGCTGCAACACTGACGACAACCTATCAGACAGCAGCTGCTGGGGTGCGTTCTTATCATGGGCAGCAGAAATATAAGGAGAACACACTATGCTTCTTTAGGAACTGCTGCGCGGACTGCCCCGGCTAGGTCTGTGGGGATGGGGCGTATCTGCGTTCTGTGCTGCTGGAGATCACATGGAGACACATGCAAAAGGGGATGTTTGATTTTAGAACAGGGAAGGACTAGAGACATTCTGCCACACAGTGAGTAAATAATTTCTAAGTGCGTGTTATGTGCCACAAGCCATTGTACTGTGAAGGTCACCACACCACTGCTGATGGTCTTTTCTCACAGGACAGACTTTTGCTCCCTGTGGCCCAGTCTTCCTGTGGTCTATACCAGCGACTTGCATCCACAGTTCAGGGCTGCATCCCGTGCCAAAATCCATACTTTGAAGCACACTACTACCTTGCCAGGCCAAGAACAATGCCTTGTCTATTCATTCCTGTCTCTTCATCCACCTGATTTTCCAAGCTGGTGGTGTAGACTTGTTCTAGATGGACTTGCGCCCTCAGATACGAATGCATGTCATGTGATGAATCCCAAGCCAGCTTCTCCCCCTTTTAATCTTGCTTCCACTCAGAGGCACACAGGACTTGCACTGTCACAGTCTAGCAGGCACAGTGCCTGAGCAGAAAGGCAGCCCTATCTCCGTAAGAGGACAATCCAAACACCACCCACAGATAACAGGGCTGCTCCCTGAGGCAATAGGGACTTGTCTGGGGCAATGATTGCTTGGTGTTTTGAACTGTGTCTTTGGTTTAAAAACAGAACCCAAACTTCATATTTATATATTAGTGAATAGAGCAGTATTTGTTATTGGGGCTAATATAGAACAGCATCATCATCATTATCAGAGAGAGAGAGAGAGAGAAAAGTTATGGCTCAAGGTCATGTTCAACAGGGGAAAGGGAAATGGGATCTCTTTCTTCTTTCCCATGCTCGCAGCATATGTCTATCTTTAAAAAAAAATCATTCATCTGAGTCTTTTCAGCTTCTAAAATAAGACAAAGGTGGGGGCCACATGTAGACGACCTCCTCACCCAGCGGGCATCCTGAACAGAGCTCACAGCACCAGCGGTCATGTCCCAAAGTCCCTCAGCGCACAGCCTGGCAAGTCCCCTTGTTTGTGTGAGTCTGAGAGGCCCAGGCATCTTTTAAGTGGTGTGTGTGTGTGTGTGTGTGTGTGTGTGTGTGTG
>NW_004524607.1:13860499-13866444 GCF_000260255.1 Octodon degus
AGAGAGAGAGAGAGAGAGAGAGAGAGAGAGAGAGAGAGAGAATCTTTCAGTAGGGGCCTTCGAAAAGCTCTTCCTGCTTAGAAAAGAGGTTTTGTTTGATTCCTTTTTTGGCCTCAGAGGCACCAAAGGGAGTGATTAATAGAGAGCCACCTCGATGTTTCAATAGAGCCACAGCGTGAAGTCCTGGGGCTAGCAGGCCCTTTGTTCCCTAGAAAATCGCAATAAAGCCTCCGTGGGCTGCTTGCTTACAATCCTGTCTTCATCGGGGCCTGTTGTGACTTCATAGGGCCAACCTCCCGACCTTGAGAGGCCTGGGAAGATCCTCCTGCCTGCCCCTACCCCCATCTGATTAGCTGAGCCCCTCTCCTGGGCCAAGTGCTCCAGGCTGGTGATGGGGCCCAGGGACCCTCAGTTTCTTTTGTGAGGCTCTGCAGAGCAGAGCACATGCATAGGGTGGGGCTGGTCACATCTGCTTATGGGAAGGGGGGCAGGAGGCTGAGTGCCCAGGCTTCGGTGGCCAGGAGCAGATACAGGCAAACCTTTACCCAGAGATGGGGGCTGCCTGGTATAACAGAGGAAGCTGGGCGGAGCCTTAGGAGTCGGAGGAGGGGATAGGGTGGCATGGAGTTTAGCAGGATGGTGGCATCCTGCAGCAGGCCAGCCCAGCAGCCACTGCCAGTGTGCATGCTATAGTAAGCACAGATTTAGCTCCTTAAAGTAACACACACTATCTGCTTTCCTGGGTGAGGAATCTGGCCACAGCTCAGAGGGGTCCTCTGCTATGTCCCATGTGGCCATGATCCAGGTGTGAGGCAGACTGTGTTCTCCTCAAGGACTCTCAAGCGCAAGAATCCCCTTCAAGCCCATGCAGGCTGTAGGTGGAATGTGTTGCCTTGTGGGCTTGTGACTAAGGCTTCTGCTGTTTTTGGCCATTGGCTGGAGGCTGCCCTTGAGTCTTACAGGCCGCTTATGGTCCTATCAAGGGGGCTTCTCCAGAGGCTGGTCATGGCATGCTGTTGGCTTCTGCATATGGCCAGCAGGAGTGTTCCTACCACAGGGCCAAGAAAGGGTCTCATTAATGTCCTGTGGTCATGGGGGTGGGGATCTTCCATCTACAGCAACCAGACCAAGGCCATTGCTCTACGTCTTCTCACTCACACTGCACTGGCTCGGCGGAGCATGTCACAGGCCCTGCATACCCTTGAGGGAATAGGTGACACAGGTGTGACTCATCAGGGGTTACTTTGGATTGAGTCTGAGTGCACCACAGGCTAAGGACCCAGCCACCCCAGAAGCCAGGGTCCACTCAGTGAGACCCGTGCTGACTAGCTGGCTCCGCAGAAAAAATATAAACGTCCAAGAGCCGTGAGTTCTCACACACAGTCATTATTAAAAGTTAAGCAGTGCGCGCAGCACATAGAATTTATTTAAAAGAGGATGCTGGGCCCGGGTGTGGCGGCACATACCTGTAATCCCAGCATTGGGGAGGCTGAGGCAGGAGATCATTGTGAGTTTGAGACCAGCCTGGTACAAAGTGAGCTCAAGGCCAGCCTGGACTCATAGGGAAACGCTGTTTCAAAAAGACTAAAAGACCAAAAAACAAACAAACAAAAACAAAAACAAAGAACCCCAAAAAAACAAAAACAAAAAAAGCAATGCTGGTGTGGATAAACAGAAGAATCCTCATTTGATAAAGCAACTGGCCATGGCAGTGGAGTTCTGCCCCCTCTGCCCCCTTTACCATAAAGGGGCAGGAAACAGACTGGAAGAAGTCAGTTTGTTTGTTTGTTTTTTCATCTGCCTAAACCTCTTTAAGGCTGAGCGTAAAGTTAAACGGGCCTGACGCACACCCTAAATTCCAGCTCAGCCTGAGTAAATCGGTAAGATCCCGCCTCAAAATACAAAATAAAAAAAGAGCTGAGGGTGGAACTCTGAGGAAAGGCCGAGTTCAATTCCCAGTACATTGAATACATAAATACGACCGAATGCTTGGGGAACCGTGTGTTGTTTGTGTACAATCCCATAAATATGTAAGAGTAGATGACATAATAAACTAGGATATTTTAATTATTCATTTTTTAGACCATTGGTTCTTTTGTCACTGCGATGACGGCGTTCAACAGTCACAGCCAGGGGCAAGTCTAGGAGGGGAGGGTGCAGAAACGCTCTCGGCCCCGCCCGGCCGCACAGAACAGCGCAGAGCTTAAACCAGCGCCGCGCGGCCCTCGGCTTGGGGACCACGTGGACTCCACAGCGCCGCCCCGCCACAGGCCTGTAGCCCGGCCAACGCCTGCGACCTGGGCCACGCCTCCCGCTCGAGGAGCAACGCCACATCGCCCACACCGGAAATGGCTTCGTGTCCCGTAATGCGCAGGCGCAACAGACAGCGGGCGCCGCCAGAGGGCGCTGCGGCCGCCGTGGGGGAGGGGAGGGCTGTGCCGGTCGGACCACGTGCGCACCACGTGGCGCCCAGCAGTGCCGGGTCGCCGCACGCGCGTCCTGCTGGACACGCAGCACAGCCAGCATCTCGTGAGGGTGACAGAGCCAGTTCCCATACCAGCGCCCGCGTGCCACTGGCCCCTGACCTCTGACCCCGCAGCCTTTAGGGTTACCCTCGCCGGGCGCCGCGCAGTGTGTTTATAAACAGAGCTCCTGGTGGGGCCCAAACCCCGGATCGGTGGATTGCTACCTGGGAGAACGGAGCCCTAAGCGCATGCGCTCCGTGGACCGGCGTGTGCCTCCTCCTGCGCCTGCGCATTGCGGCGCGCTCCCGGAGGGGTGAGGCTGGCGCTGCGGTCCTTTGCCTTGTCCCTACCTTTCGGACTATCCCCACCAGGCTGTGCGAGGTTCTGACCCTCGGGTCCTCGCCTGGGAAACGGGGCTCACAAGGGTGCGTGTTGGCTGCCGACCACCGTGGAGCGGGGTCCGCCCAGCTCCCCTCGTGGGGCCACGTTGCCCGCAGGACCCTCGGTAGCGCCTTGACGTCACGGCAGGGCGATCGATGGACCGATTGTGGAGTTCACTACTGTTTTACCATAGAAAGGAGTACAGTGCATTTTACATTACGTCTGTTTTGGTTTAAGAAAAGAGGAACTTCTAGCCGGATGTGGCGGCGCTCGCCTGTAATACTAGTGCTTTGGGAAGCTGAAGGGTGAGGATCGGAAGTTCAAACCCAGCCTGGCCAATTTAGGGACCCTGTCTCTAAATAAACAAAGACTAGCTAGCTAGCTGGAGGCTTGCAGTGGCTTTAGGTTCGATCTCCCGTCCTGGGGCGCGGGGAGGAGGGAGAGGGGAGGAAGTTGTGATACTTGCCCCACTCAGTGACCTTTGAAGGCATTGTGCTGAGAGAAATCAACCTGTTACAGAAGGAGACAGGCTTGGTTCCACTAGTCCTACAGAGGGTGGGTGGGTGGGTGCTGTTGGCTGGGGACTCGGTATTTAATGGGGACAGGATTTCGGTTTGGGAAGATGAAAACATTCTGGAGGTGGATGGCAGTGTCAGAGCTTGACAATGTGGGTGTGCTTAATGCCACTGGACTGTCATGTAAAAATGGTTCAGATGGGAAATTCTTTGTTCTTTGTAATTCACCACAGCAATACATCAGAGCTTGTTACTGATTCATCACCCTGGGGAAAAAAGTACAACACACACACTGCTCCTGCCTTACATCCTGACACCCTCCAGTCTCAGCCAGACTAAATGCAGTTTCCACCAAGTGAGTTTCTTAACAGGGGCCGTCTGGCCTTAGGGCTCCTGCTGGTTTCTCTGCCACCGTCAGCTCCCTGACACCTTCCCAGGACCGCTCCCTCACATACATACATGTCCTTGCTTCTCACGTGCTAAATATTATCACAGGGGCAGGTGACCAAAACAGTAAGGACTTCTTGGACTTTATACTCGGGGAAGGGTCAGCATCAGTGAAGGCAAACAAAGCTATCAGGCAGTGAGCACTAGAAGGAAAATACAGAGATGTGATTCAGACCCTGGTGAATCTAATCTAAATCAGGTGATACTGGGGAACTCTCTTGGGGGCGACCCTTTGACCTATGATAAGGAGCCAAGGGATGACTGGAAATTCCACTGGGGAGGGAGAGGGAGTTTCCAGCGGGGAGAGAAAACAAGGGCTCATACCCTGAGGCCAAGAGCGTTTGGGGTGATTGAGGAACAGAAAGAAGACCAGGTGTTTGGGGCACGTGAGCAAGGGAAGGATTTGAGGTATAAAGACAAGAATAGGGGTGCCCATTCTATAACTGACACATCACCCCAGAATGTACTAGGTAAAACAGCTGCCATCTTAGTTGGTTTTGATTTTTTTGGGAGTCAATACACTCAGGAAAGAGGACTTCTAGTACTGTTTCAGAAAGTGGCAAAAGCAAGAGGATATGGTGTTTTAAACAAGGAGGAGGATGTAAACCA
The DNA here is from genome assembly GCF_000260255.1 of Octodon degus. Taxonomy (NCBI): domain Eukaryota; kingdom Metazoa; phylum Chordata; class Mammalia; order Rodentia; family Octodontidae; genus Octodon; species Octodon degus. The sequence goes on from NW_004524607.1 coordinate 13,864,917, forward strand.
CCAGGCTATCTCCTCAACCCTCACACCATGTTTCAAAAAGTGCTAAATGGCTCATGGTAATAGTCTCAAAGAGCACCAGGGTGAAACAAGGGAGTAGCCACTCTTACCTGCCTATTCTATTTCTGAATTTTAGTTTTTATGGTCAACTAAACAGAAACACTTATCATGGTACATTGTTTTATCATGGAAAATTGTTATGTTTTATTTTTATTATTTGTTGTTAATCTCTTACTGCATCTGTTCCATAAACTTTGTTATAGGTACACATATAAAGGAACATTAATAAGGGGTGCGGTAATGTGCAGGATATTAATCAATCCCTGGGAGTTCTTGAATTCCATCCCCATAGATAAGGGGACACAACTATAATTGCTTAGAAAATAGCTTGGAGAAGGCAGGATAAGAAAAGGGGCATTTTAATGGTGACAGTTGTTCAGGAAAACATCCGAGCTGCTTGTGAGTTTTGCCAGTAGGGATGGGCTGGAACAGGTGGATCTCACCCCAGGTGGGAATGAACAATGAAGACCCTTGGGAGATAGAGCTGCACAGAGGTCATGGTGGTCTTTTCTGATTGCTAGTATAGGTGTAGATCCCAGGATCCCCCAGGACAGTTCCCTGTCATTGAGTTGTGCAAGACTCATTCTCCTGACAGCTGAGCCTGTCCCCAGCAGAGTCCCTGACGTCCTTGCCCTGACTGCACCAGAAAGACCTTGTGAGTAATTTTTGGCCTCATATATAATAAAGGGATCTGGGCTGGCAGGCAGCTTTCTGCCCCACAGGAGTAACTAGGCCAGGGGGTGGCGAACCTATGGCAGATGTGTCACCATGGGCCCTCAGAGCCCTCCATGTTGGCACATAAGACGGATCACCCCAGCCAAGGTCTGACAGATTATCAGCATGCATACAGGAACAAAGCTCACAGCAAAGATCACATTAATTGTGCAAAAACATTCCAATTGCAAACTTCAACCTTTTAATAAGAAGCTGTGTGTATCACTGAAATCTCTGTTGCTGTGTTTTTCTTTTAAAACAAAAAAGGTTAATGTATGCTATGTGTTTTTCTCTAAAGCTTCTGAATTTAGGTTAATTGTAGTGTTGGCACTCTGATAAATAAGTGGGTTGGGGTTACAGTTTGGCACTTAGTCTCTCAAAGGTTTGCCATCACTGGATGAGGCCATGCCTGTCACTTGTCACACCAGTGAGCATTAAGAGGAAACATCTTAACTGAAGCCTCTGTTTTGGAAAATTTAGTTTTTTCTCCACATCAAAGTGCAGTAGGTTCAGAATTTCTAAAACTTAGTTTTGTTCTGCTTCCTCATGCCTGGTATCCCCCACTCAGTTTGGAAAAAAAAAAAAAACAAAACTATGTACTCTTTCAATATCAGTATAAATACTCCTGGGATGGTATTGTTTTTTTTTTTTTTCATTCTTTTTGGTTTGTTTTATTTTATTTTATTTTTTGCAGAACCAGGGATTGAACTCAGGCCCTTGTGCTTGCCAGACACTTATTCTACTGAGTTATCTCCCC
>NW_004524607.1:13866799-13885812 GCF_000260255.1 Octodon degus
TAAGTTTCCTAAGCTGGGCTCAAACTTGTGGTCCTCCTGCCCCAGCCTCCCAGAGTGCTGGGACTGCAGATGTGTACCACTATATCCAGCTGATGGTGAAAATCTTGCAGGAGGAGGCAAAGTTTGATAGGTGAAACTGCGAGGATGCAGGCCTGGAATCCCAACACCTGAGGATGCTAGCGTGAGTGTGGTTCAAAGCAGGGAGACTCAGAGGTCACTTTTCAGCCACTAACTTCTGGCTGGGACAAGATAAGTTCACACATGAAAACCAAGCAATAAATAAGAAAGCTTTTTAGTGATTTGTCATTTTAATGACACCCAAACTCGGCTTCTGAAAACTTCTCTATTTTAAAACCGACTGGGAAGAGAACCCAAACATGTGAATTCCTGCAGATGCTGGAATACAGAGCTGACCAGAAGACTTTCTGTGTGTGCCGCAGCTGCAGTGGGAAACATGGTAATCAGCTGGAGACTACTATGTGGTGGGTGAGAGGAGTCCATGGGATGTCGGGGAGAGGATGATGTTCTAAAAAGCAGCAGAATTTCTATATGCAAAGAACTGTTCTGTGGAACCTATCATGGAAGGCAAATTTTCTTTTATCATACAAGCTAAAATGGAAACACTGGTTCTGTAAAATCGTCCCGAGTGATGTTTTCCCTCTTTAAGATCCATAGGGCCTAAGAAATTCCCCTGATGAAGCCAAGGCCTGTAGCTGGGTTGGAAGGACCCTGGCACAGTTTTCAGCAGGCTGGAAAAATGTCTGAGGAAGCAGGGTTACGACCCCCAAAACTCATGGACTCTTCAAGGGTCTTAGTGCCAGGGTCTTGGTCTATAAGAGGGAGGCAAAATCCTGAGCTTCAGAGACTTGGCAAAGACACTGAGGCCAGATGATGAGGTCTCTATTTATTTATTTCATATATTTAGTACAGGGTCTACAGGGTCTCACTACGCAGATCGGACTCAGTGATCCTTCTGTGGTTACAGGTGCATGCCACCATGCCCAATCTCAGTCACCATCTCAGTCACCATCTCAGGGGCAGGGCTGGTGGGCCATGCTGGGGATCAAACCCCCGTCCCTGTGCCTGATGAGGTCTCTTGGCTGGGGCATTAGGCTCTGCTGGGAAGAAGTTCTGGGGACATCCTCTTCCCTGGCTCAGGGACATTTATGAAAACAGTAGGGTACACTCACGTGATGCACATGCACAGGTAACCCTTTAAGGGTGCTGAGGAAGTTGAGGACAGTAGTCCTGCAGAGGCAGCCGGGAGGGAGGGACAGCGGTGGGAGGGAGGAAGGCATCTCACTGGCTACCGTTTTGTTCCTTTGAATTTTGTTGTATGTGCACCTAGAGCCTATTTAAGAAAATGAGAAGGGCCAGGGAGATGGCTCAGTAGAATAAGTGCTTCTCTGGCAAGTGCAAGGCCCTGAGTTCAATCCCCAGTTCTGCCAAAACAAAAGAAAATGAGAGATACTAATTTATGCTGTATATTTTATATATGAATCACATATTTGTTCTTTTGTACCTGAATTTTTTTTTCTTTTTTTTTTTGATATAGACACTTGCCAGGGTCTTGGTCAAGTCTGAACTATGAAGTTCAGACTTTAGTGATCTTCCTGTCTCAGCTTCCCTAGTGCTGGGATTATAGGCATGCAGTATCACATGTGGTTCTGGGGCCCATATGGCATGCGGTACTGGGGATCAAACTCGGGATCTTTTACTTGGCAGGGAGGCACTTAGATCACTGAGATATCTCCCTGACCCCATGTATTTGGCTTTTTTCACTTGGCATAATTCTTTCAAGGCTCATCCATAAAGTAGCTTGTATCACTACTTTATCACTCTCCACGGCTGCATAATATTCCACTGCACAGAGAAAACATGTTTATTACCTACTCATCTATTGAGGGGCACTTGGGCTGCTCCTGCTTTTTGGTTTCGGTGACCAGTGCTTTGATGAACATTGGAAATACAAGTGCCTGAGTCCTTACTTCAGTTCTTTTGGCTCTATGTCTCATACTGGAAATGCTGGAACATAGGGCAATCCTGCTTTTTGAGGAACCCTCACCTGCTTCCACAGTGACCGTACTGTTATACATTCCTACCCACCACACATGGTGCTCCAGTTTCTCCTCAAACTCACTTGTACTTGTTATTTTCATTGTTGTTGTTGTTATTATTATTACTTGCAGTACTAGGGTTTGAATTCAGGATCTTCACACTGAGGTACATCCCCAGTTCTATTTATTTTTTTTTTTATTTTGAGTTAGTCTCTTGCTAAGCCACTAAGTTGCCCAGGTTGGGCATTCTCCTGTCTCAGCCTTGCAAAGTGCTGGGATTACAGGCATTTTGGCTAATTTTCCATTTTTATAATGACCTCCACTCCAGGAGGGATGAGGTGTTACCTCATTGTGGTTTTACCTTGGATTTCCTGAGTGACCAATGCCGTTGAGCATCTTTTCAAGTGTTTGTTGCCTCTTTGTGTACATTCTCAGGCGAAAAGAAATTTAATAAATATTTTTTAAAATGCTAAAACTTAATACAGTTAGTAAAATGGTCTAACACAGAGAGAGCAAAGCCCACAAACTCCGCTTTCTATTAGGATAACTTAGAGAGGTTTTTTTTTTTTTTTTTTTTTTTAAACTCAATATGCAGGTTTTACCCATAGGGAATAAATCAGTTTCCCAGGATCCTAGCAGTGGTCACAGCTCTGCAGGGTGCTCCACAGGCAATGGCTTCAGACTTGGGCATCAGGCCTGAGATGGGGCCTGGGGCTCTGTCTCTCTGTCTGTCTCTCTCTCTGTCTGTCTCTCTCTCTCTCTCTTTCTCTCTCTCTCTTTCCTTTGTTCCTTTCTCTTTTAGTACTGAGGATTTTAAACCTTTACACTGAGCTTTGTGACCCTCCTACCTCAGCTTCCTGGAGTGTCAGGATTACAGGTATGCACCATAGTGCCTGACTCCTTTTTTTTTTCTTTCCCCCTGGTATTAAGGATTCAACGCAGAGATTTCACATTGTGCTATATCCCCAGCACTTTTTAAAAACTATTTTTAAAAAATTCTAAGATACCATCTCATGAAGTGTGTAGATTTCCCAGGCTGGCCTTGAACTTTGGGTCCTCTTGCTTCAGTCTCCCACAGTTCGGGATCCCAGTGTGTGGCATGGTGCCGTAAGGATGCTAGCATGGCCGATGAGGCATTTAAGTTTCCAGCAGCAAACATCTTCCCAGAGCTGCTGAACTGCTGCTGCTGCTGGGCAGCTGCTTCTGAGGCCACATGTTGACCCTCAGAGCTGGATGCCTGCACCAGACCAGCTGCAGTCAGTGACACCCAGGATCTGTCAGCAAGCAGACTTGGGCTCCACCCAGCCTCCTGCCTGGGAGCTGTGTTGCACCCCATGGGTGCTTGCTGCTACTTGGTCGTGGGTCAGGTGTTTCCGGAGGCTTCTTCTGTCCTTGCCCCAGGTTGCTCCAACTAATGGCCTGGGACAGTGGCCAGGAGAGGGCTTCCAATATTTGGTCCCAGTATTTCTCCTTACCCCACTGTGCTCTGACTCAGATTAGGAAGGAGGGCATCAGTATGTTTCCGGCTAACTTTGTGGCAGCTCCCATTGCCTTGGCGAGGCCCTGGTCCCCTGGAGGTGGCAGTGCAGGATGAGAATTGGCTAGAACAGCCGCAGTGGCTCCTTCCCTTACTTTCCTGGAGTTTCGCTGACAGCCGTGAGGCAGCCTGTGTCCTGCTGTCCCTGTGGCTTCCCACCCTGAGCACCAGCTCTTGGGTAGATGAGAGGTGGGAGTCAGGCCAGCTCCAGGAAGTTCTCAGGGAGGCTGGGTTTGCTGGCCAGAGGAAGAGTGTTCATTGAACCATCCAACCAGTGCTCCTGTACTGCTTGGGCGCCTGCCAAGTGCTGGGACACGGAGCCAGACAGAGAAAGCAAACAGTGATTAAACGGAACCCAAATTACATGTGATCATGAGGAAATGCTGCCTTTGGGAGCCGGGCACAGATGTACAAAGAGGTTTGGACCTTGCCTGAGGGTGACACAGAGGGAGCCAGGTCACTGTTGGGCAGAGCAGGGTGAGAAGGAAGCTCACGTCATGACCTAGCGACAGAAACACAGCTCTGTGGGTCTAGGGCTGACAGATCTGTCTGACAGTTCCCCTTTCTTCCTGGCAGCCAACTTGGCTCAGCCAAAGGCAGCGCCTGTTGGACTCAGAGAAGGCCCTAGTGTTTCCATAGGGATAGCGTGGAAATCAGGGGTAATATGCAGCCTCAAAGCAGGCAACACTTGCGTGGGGGAGGGGAATGGAGGGTGGGAGATGGGGTGTCACATACAAATGGGGGCTCTAGGAGGCCTGGGCTGGTGGAAGCAGAGCTGGGGGCTCTCGGCTGCAGGGAGCCATTGGTTGTATTGGACAGATTAAAAAAGTACAGGTGGTGGTGGTGGTGGAGGTCAAGGAAGGGGTGTTGGTGGACACAGTTTGACAAATGCCTGGGGAGAGGGAAGGAGAGGCTGATGCTGGAGGCCTGGCTTTGATCCTGGGATCCTAAGACAAGGGAGAGGAAAAAGGCTTCAGGCTCCACCTGTGGCTTTGTCTTAAAAATGCTCCTGTAAACTGGTGTGGAGTCACACATCTACAGTCCTAGTCACTTGAGAGGTTAAGGCCTAGAAGTTAGAGACTAGCCTGGACGACATAGTGACAACCTGTTTCCAAAAAAACTCCAAAAAACCCAAACCAAAAAACTGCTTCTACATTTTTCCCCCCCAGAACTGGTGATTGAACTCAGGCCCTTGTGCTTGCCAGGCAAGTGCTTATTCTACTGAACCATCTCAGCGCCTGCTCCTACATTTTGCTTTCTGCTTCATGACTGACAAATGATTAGTATAAAAATAATGCTTTGAGTTGCTTGTATGATGACTGAGATTTTGTCTTTCAATGTCTTGAGACAAAGACAAGCATTTGAAAGAAGCCAGAATCTCAGGCTCTGGATGTCAATCAGACTCCTCATCCAGGTAGACAGCCTTCTTCCTCAGGTGCGCTGCTGCCCATGTGTTGTGCCCTAAGTCCTAATGAAACCCCCTAAGGGGGAACATCTCCTCCTCCTTCCTCTGCTGGCACTTCCCTCCTCGTTGGGGATCTCTGAGGCTGGAGACTGTAGCTGAGGCTGGGCCCTGTTCACTTCAGTAACCCTGAGATTGACAAAGAGGAAATACTCAGCAGTTGTTCTGAGCTGAATGGAATGGTCTCTAATTCTGCAGTCCTGTTCCCATGCTGGGTGGTATCTGTGATTGAACCAGTTTTCCACATCCAAAGCTGTCTCCTGCTATAGTTAATAAAAAATAGCCCATTCGGTTTTTTTTTTTTTTTTTAATTGAGAGAGGGTCTTGCTAGGTCACTAAGTTGCCCAGCCTGGGCTCCAGCCTATAATTCTCCTACCTCAGTTTCCTAGAGTGCTGGGATTACAGGTGTGCACCACTTCACTCAATTTATTCCTTATTGTAGCCACAGCAGTCCCACAGGCCAGTTAAGGATCCTAAAGATTATCAAGCAAAATCATCCATAACTCTTGCTCAAAGCTAATGACTGGTGACATTTGCTTCCTGAGTTCTGAACTCAGATTTCTAACAGCTCACGGCTAATTTCCTCCCGGGTTCTCAAAGACGGCTCAAGCCCCACCTGACCGCAATCAACTGCATCGTGCTACGTCGATTAATAGCATCGCTACTCACCAAGGCAGAAATTCACTTGAGTTTCTTGACCTGCAACATCCAATTACTCATAATGGCCTGCCAGGTCTAGCTCCCGGAATGCAGTTTCTTATAATTTTCCAGCTTCCTAGCACTCGAAAGCAGCATCTTATCACCGCTCATCTGAATTATTGCAGCAAAATTCTCACTGGGCCCCTAACCTTTAATCTTTCCTGCTGGGGCAATCTAATCTCTACCTCACTGCTGAGATAAAATCCTGTTATTCCTCTTCCCCCCAAAATCTTCAGCAACACTGTTTCCTACAGAAAACTTCATCCTGGCATTCACAATCCTTTGGCCTAAATCTGTTTCTTTTCTCATCAGGTGCTCAAAAGGCCTCCTCTTCCAGGAAGCCCACGCTGATCTTCAGAGGCAAAAGAACAATTCTTCATTCTCTCGCGCTGCTTTGGTCAGGTACGTGAACAACTTTTGCGTATTTATTTACTTGGAGAGGCTTCAGGTCCACAAGGTGGGGAAGCTTAGGCGTCCCTCTAGGTCCAGTAGCCGCACGGACAGGGGAAGTTTCTTCTGGGAACAAGGCAAGCCATGGGCAAACACAATCTCCAAAGCGTGACCTTGAGAAGGAAAACTGCCAGGCCTGCTCCTTCTCCCTCCCTGCTCCGACCGGCAGTTTAGCTTCCAGGAAAGGGCGTGGCCGGCTTTGGATACTGGAACTGTTTACATTCCAGGTGTCGGGAGAGGCGCTGGGGCCGCCTTAGGTCAGGCAGAACCGCCGTTGCGACACCCTCCGCAGCCCTTCTTGTTCCTCTAGGGAGCCTGGCTTTACCTCTAGGTGGCGCTGACAATGCATACATTTTTTTTTTTTTTTTCTTTCAATTACTCTTTGCAAAGACACTCGTGAAGAAGGGCTGTCCGGATTGCTCCAGAAGTTGGCGCGCACAATGGGATGAGTGTATTCAGAGGGAGGGGGAGGAGTTTGAGAGGACCCGTGCCAATGTGTCTGTGCCGTAATACGTTTTTTAAACCTTAGCCATTCCCTGTAGTTCGGGTCGATCCCGGACTGCCTCTGCGAGGGTGAGTGACCCCCGGGGCTCAACCGGCTTCCTCGCTCTGCCACGTGGAGGCGTCACGTGGGCGGAGCCGGCTCCCTCTTCCCCGCAGTGAGGCCGAGACCAGCTACGTCGAGGTCGCGCACACCTCTCTTCCGGACTTCTCTCCGACGACGCAGATCTCCAGGACCCACCTGGGGTCACTGCTGTCGCACAGGCTTGTGGCCACCCAGATGTGCGCGACGGGCAGTGTTCTTTGGCCAAGCTCCCTGATGGTATCAGCTACTCAATGTGTTTGTAGACACATCATTGACTTAACTTTATTTTGAACACATTCTATTTATAGAAAGTTTAAAAAAAAGTTCAAGAGGTCCCTTAATGTGTGTCCCCAGTAGAGACATGTTATATAACGGCAGAGGCTGAACATCCCCAATGTGAAAACCTGGATACACAGTGCTGCAAAACCTTGAACTGCTTGCGTGGATGACGCTGCAGGCGGGACCCACGCCCGAGCCCATGTGGTAGTCACAGTCAAAACGCAGGTGCACTAAAGTTACTGTATGAAATGACCCCCGGGCTATGGGTACAGGGTGTCCGTGAGACAGAAGTGATTTTCCTGCTTAGACTTGCAACCTGTCCTCCAAGAAATCTCAATATGTATGTGGAAATCTTCAAAAGTCAGGAAAAAAAAAATCTGAAATTTGAAACATGGGTTCCCAAGGATTCCCCAGACAAGGGACACCCGGCCTGTAGCACAACATCACCATCAGGAACTTGACATTGGTACAGTCCACAGAGTTTATTCCGACTTCACTAGTTAGATGTAGAGGGATGTGTGTGTGTGTGTGTGTGTGTGTGTGTGTGTGTGTGTGGATTACTTCACTGTCTGTGGAGACTTATGTAACAACCATCACAACCTTCTATATCCACCCAACCCTGTCCCTGGTAAACACTATTAATCTATAATTCTATCATTTAAAGAATGTTCCAAAGAAGGAAAACAGGGAAACAAACTTTGTGAATGGGGAGGGGAGGGGAGGTGGGATGGGAAGGAGGGTAAGGGAATGGGGGAAAAAAAAACCCATGTTATTTTCATGTACAGGTACAAATTCTCTATGATGAATGGGATCATTATGTGTATCTAAAATGTACTAATAAAATCTATTTTTTAGAAAAGAATGTTTTTGACTGGGCAGGGTGGTTCATACATGTAATCCCAGCACTAGGAAGGCTGAGGCCCGAGGATTGCTGTGAGTTTGAGGCTGGCCTGAACTATATAGCAAGAAACAAACAAACAAAAAAGAACATTCTGTACATAAGTCATACATAGCCTTTTGAGATTGACTTCTTTGCCCCAAGCATCATTCTCTTGAAATCTGAAGAGAGATCCTCTATCCGTGTGTTGTCCCTTGCGTGGCTAAGCAGCATCTGTGGTGTGACGTTACACTTCTGTTGGAGCGGGTTGGGTTCTTCCCAGTTTTTGACTATTATGGATAAAGTTTCTGGGAACTTTGGGTTTTTGTTGTGAATGTGATTTTTCCTTTCTGTAGAGTAAATTCCCAAGATAATATTCCCTGGGTCATATGGTGAGTGCACATGGTTTTATTTTATTTTTATTTTTAAATTTTATTTATTTTTTTGCGGTACCAGGGATTGAGCTCAGGGCCCTGCTCTTGCCAGGCAAGTGCTTATTTTACTGAGCTATCTCACATGATGTTAAATTGTAAGAGTTTGTCAAACTTTTCCACGTTGCTGTTCCGGTTTCTGTTCCCACCAGCTCCGCATGCAGAATCTAGTTTGCTGGCATCATTGCCAGCGCTGGATGCTATCATTACTTTTGCTTTAGCTGTTCTGAGGGGTGAAGTAAAGCCTTTGTCTAGTTTAATTAGCATATTTCCAACAGTGGATGACAGTGGACATCTTTTCATCCTTATGTCTTTGTTTGTATAGTACTGAGAATGTAGCAGAACATTCATAGCCCAACTTAAAAAAAAAGTTACTTTGGGACAGGGTCTTCTTGCTAAATCACTAAATCCTAGGTGTGGCTTGACCTTGCCACCCTCTTGCCTCAGCCTCCCAGAGTTCTAGATTCAGATCCTTTGGTGAATGCGGTTTGCACATATTTTCTGCCAGTGTCACTTGTCTTTTCCTCCTTTAAAAAGGGTCTTAAAAATTTTTGAGATATAATTTACACGGTATTATGGCTTGTATCTAGACGTCCCCCCAAAGCTTCATGCACTAACAGGTGGGGTTTTTTGGAGGTGATTGGATCCAGGATGTGTGGTACTGGGATTAAGGGTGTGTGGTGTTAAATTGGCTTAGCATGATTCTGGATGTGAATAATGGAAGCCCCACCCTGGGTGCTGGAGGCTCCAATCAGTAGGCCTGGAGCCTGCATGGGATAAAAGGGAAGGGCAGCCTGGCCTCTGGCACTGGATGCTGTCATTACTTTTGCTTTAGCTGTTCTGAGGGGTGAAGTAAAGCACCCCTCTGTGATGGGGTGCTTCTCCTCTGTGATGCCCCTCTGCCCTGCTGCCCTGCCTTGGAACCAGCTGACAATGGACTGAAACCTCTACAAACTGTGAGCTGAGATAAACTTTTCCTCTTTTAATTTGTGGGCATAGGTATCTTGCCTCAGTCATGAGGAGAATAACTAACATACACACCCTAAATTCCTTTAACGTGTGCAAGTCAGTAGTTTTTAGTATATTCACAATGTTGTGATAGTATCCTATTTAATTTCAGGAACATTTTCAGTTCCTCTACAAGAAAAGCTCTGTACCTGTTAACAGTTAACTGCCCACTCTTCCCTTCCCTCCAGGCCTTATAAAGTACTTTTTGTCTTCATGGATATTTTATATAAATGGAACCCAATAGTTGTGGCTTTTTGTATCATGCTTCTTTCATTGAAGCATCATTGTCTTCAAGTTTCATATGCATTGTATTATAGGGGTGTCAGAATTACACTCTCTTTAGGGCTGAATAGTTTTCCATGGAATGGATATACCACAACTTGTATGTGCACTGCTACGAGTGAATTATGTCCCCCAGAAAACACATGGAGGTTTTAACTACAGTACTCATAATGTGACCTTATCTAGGCATGTAATTAGATATCCTTCATTAAGATAAGTTCTTACTAGAGTAGGGGGACCCCCCAATCCAGTAAGACATCCATCCCTGTAAGACACACTGCGAAAAAATGACTGCTATATGGTGGGGGGGCAGGGCAGGGAGTCAGGCATCTACGAGTCACAAAGATTAAGGACCCCAAGCCAGCACCAGCAGCCAGGTGGAGCCGGGCTGCAGGCTCCCGAGCCGTGAAACCATACATGTACGTTGTCCTCCAGAGATTGCTCCAGCACTGTAGGAAACAGATACATCCATTCCCGAGCTGAGGGAAGCTGGGGTTGTCTCTGCTTCCTGCTGTAATGACATAGGCTTTGATTGCCACCTGGGGACCACTGTGTGCAGCCACAGCCTTAGTTCCCCTGGGCATGAACTTAGGCACTAAATTCCCACGTCACATAGTAGCTCGGTGTGTCCTTTTATTGTATGTGGGAAAATGCATGTGAAATAAAAGTTATTGTTTCCCCACTATGAAGTGTACAGGTGAGCACAGTGAGAAGCCCCAGTGTCACGCACCTCCTGCTAGCCGGCTTCAGAACCTCTTTGTTCCCCAGCCTGAAATCCCTCCCCTCATGCTCCTCCCCTGCCCTAGGAAATCACATGCCTGCCTTCTGTCCTATGGGTTTGCTTATGGTGGCGCTATTTCATAAAATTTGGATTATAACGTACATGATTTCTGTGTTTGATTTCTTTCAGTTGTGTTTAAGTGGAAAATTCCAGGAATAAACAGTTCACAAATTTCAAATTGTGCTGTTCTGAGCAGCATGGTGTAATCACAAGCCACCTCATCCCACCTGCCTAGGATGAGAATCTTCCTTCTGTCCACTGTGTCCACGTCCTGCCCACCACCTGCTCATTTGTCACTTGGAAGTCAACTTTGGTAGTAAGTCAACTATCACAGAATCTCAGAGCTATACTTAAAACCAAAGTATAAGAGTAGTAACTCTTGTCAAGATGTGACAAAGAGAAGGTATAAAGCACTTCTTTTACAGGAAAGTATGAAAGTCCTGTACAATATTGGGTAACAAGAGCAAAGCAGGAGACATTCCAATCCTGGACTTCAAGTTATACTACAAGGCTATAGTGAGAACAGCATGGTAAAATAGGAAAACAGATTCTTGGATCAATGGGACAGAATACACGTTGTAGAATCAGCTTCAGGCACACTTAGCCGCCATCTGATCTTTGACAAAGGGGCCCAAAACATACATTGGTGGAACAACAGCCTCTTGAATAAATGGTGCTGGGAAAACTGGCTTTCCACATACAGATGATCCTAGACCCACATCTCTCACCATGCGTGAAACCAAAATCAAAATGGCCCAAAGATCTAAATGTTAAAACAGAAACAATCTGCTGGAAGATAAAATAGGTAAAACACTTAATACATAGGCATAAGCAAGGACATTCTGAACAGAACCCCAGTTATACAAGAATAAACATCAATAATCAATGAATGGGATTATTTCAAATTATAAAAGCTGCATAGCAAAGGAAACAACCAGCAGGAAAAGACAAACTACAGAATGGGAATTTTTTTTTTTTGCTAGATGCTCTTTAAAGGATTGATATTTAGACTCTATAAAGAACTCTTTAAAAATCCCAAAATGAAAGACCCAATCAAAAAGAGACAAGTGAAATGAATAGATGCATCTCAGAAGAAGTACAAAACACCAATAAACGAATGAAAAAAAGTTCAACATTGTTGGCCATTAGAGATACACTGATTAAAAGAACACTGAGATAGCATTAGGGGCCCCGGGGAGATAGCTCAGTAGAATAAGCACTTGCCTGGCAAGCGCAAGGTCCTGAGTTCAATCCCCAGTACTGCCAGAGAGAGAGAGAGAGAGAGAGAGAGAGAGAGAGAGAGAGAATTGTACCCCAGAAAGAATGACTGTCACTAAAATAATCAAATAGTAACAGATGCTAGAGAAGACATGAGAAAAAAGGTAGCTTCTCCATTATTGGTGGGCGTGTGAACTAGTATAACCAGTGTGACAGTCAGTGAGGAAGTGCCTCAGAAAACTGGAAATTCCATTCCACCCAGGTATCTTCTCAAAATCACTGAAGACATCATATTTCAGTGTCACAAACACACCCATGTTTATAATAGCACAATCCGTAATAGTGCTATCTGGGAAATAGCCCATATGTCCACCCCAGGATAAATGGATAAAGCAAATGCAGTATTTATACACAATGGTGAACCACTTTGCCATAAAGAGAGAGAAACCTGAGAGTGATTTGTAGGAATATAGATGCACCTTGAGACCATAATGGAAAGTGAAATTCAAACTTAAATAGTGCATGTTTTCTTTTAACATGAAACACCCAAATTATAAATAAGAAACAGAATGAAGGATATATAACAGGATGTAGAGAAATCTTTCTTAAATGGGAGGGGAGGGGCCGGGGAGATAGCTCAGTAGAATAGGCGCTTGCCTGGCAAGCGCAAGGGCATGAATTCAATCCCCGGTTCCTCAAAAAAAAGTTAAATGGGAAGGGAACCAGGAGATGAGGGAGGCGGAGGGAAGGGGAAGAGAATGAAAAAGAAAATTACGATGTGTATTGTGCATGTGCCAACTCTGCACAAAGAAAGAACGTAATCATTATGTATTGCAAATGTGTACTAAAACAAGACAAGAGTCCTCTCTGTAATTAAGGAGTGGCCAGGGCCTGCAGGGGCCAGCAGGACCTCAGGGGTAGCAAACTCAGGCCAGGGTGGATGTCCACGTACCACGCGTGGTCCTCGGCTCCTTTGGAATTGCTAGTGCCCCTGCAGTGACTCTTGGGTGTGGCCATGCAGAGGAAGGGAAGGGCAGGATCTTCAGGGAGCTGGACAGCATCTGCAGTGTTGTCCTCCTGGGATGCGCAGGATGTGTGCGCTAAGACAGACCTCAAGGCCTTCCCAGCCTCCCCACCCTTTCCTGAACCCCTCCCTTCTGGGGCCCTGGAGGTGGCTGTTCCTCTTGTTGGTGTGGTAAATCGCCCCTGCCCAGCTCCTACATGGTGATCCACTGCACAGCAGTGCTGGTAACTCGGAACCTTTTCATTTCCTAGGAAAAACAAGAGGCCAACAGTTGGGGTCGGGGAGATAGCTCAGTAGAATAAGTGCTTGCCTGGAAAACTCAAGGGACTGAGTTCAATCCCTGGTTCTGCCAAAAAAAAAAAAAAAAAAAAAAAATGGCCAACAGTGCTGCCAGATTGCAAATGCTGGACCCATGGTATCGACAGCCTGGACGAGGCATCGCTGATCAGAATTCCGGAGTTGTCGGCAGACTACACCAATGTGGGAAGTCGGTGTCCTCCGTAAGAAAGCAGAGGATGTGGAAGGCAGCACGCAGCTCTGGAGCCTCGCACCTAGGAGCGGCGATGCGGTGCTTTTCTCTCCCCTTCCCTTACTGCACAGGTCACTCTGCCTTTGAGACATGTGTTTTCTGGAGCACAGTGTATATGCAGAAAAATTCACAATACCCATGTGCGCCCCTGGGTGGGCTTTTCCAAGGGCAGTTAACCATGTGGCCTCCTTCGGGATCAAGAATTACAGCTGGGTGTGGTGGTGCAAGCCTCTTATCCTAGCACTCTGGAAGGCTGAGGCAGGACGGTTGCCAAGTTCAAGCTCGGTCTGGGCAATTTAGCAACTCAGCAAGACTCTGTTTCGAAATAAAAGATAGAAAGGCAGGGATGAACTAAGTGCAAAGGTCTTGGGTTCACTCCCTAGTACTGGAAAAAAAAAATCTGAACCTTCCTAGTAGCTGAGTCTGCTCCCATTCACCCCTAAGGAAAACCGCAGCCCAACCTCTCACTTCAAGATTAGCCTTGCTGGCTGTTTACATTTTATAGACATAAAATCACCTTTTGTGTTCTTCTTTGGGTCTGCTTACCACAAATTTCATGGGATTTGTCCCATTTGGGTCAGTACGTCCATCTGCCCAGTCGAACGGTACACACTGTGACTGTGACATCTCTCATTCTTGCTTGTCCTGAAGGGCATCCAGGATCTTCCCGTGTGGAGCGCGGAGAGCAGCATGCCTGCCAACAGTCTGTGGCATGTTTTGGGGTTCACAATGGAGGAAGGCTGCTGGGTACTACAGGGGGAGATGCTTGTCATGGGTATTTTTTTCCCCCCTTAGGGTACTGGGGATGGAACCCAGGACATCCACACTGAGCCCTTCTTTGTTTGTAGACAGGGTCTTATTGAGTCACTGAATTGCTCAGGTTGGGCTTGACCTTGGGATACACTTGCCTTGGTCTACCAGAAGTCTGGGTATACAGCCTTGGTCACATATATTCATTTTTTTGTTTTTGTTTTTTGGTGGAACTGGGGATTGAACTCAGGCCCTTGCACTTGCCAGGGAAGCGCTTATTCCACTGAGCCATATCCCTGGCCCTAGTCACATATATTCATGATGAAGGATGCCAAACAGTTTCCCAAGTGGAGGTGTACCTGAGATAGGACAGAAAAAATAGGGAAAAGAAGACTAGGAAAATCCTATTTTTTTAAAAAAAATTTTATTTATTTATGTGTGTGTGTGTGTGTGTGTGTGTGTGTGTGTGTGTGTGGCCAGCTCAGCCAACCAGGGTGCGGGGCGGGCTGGCATGTGGTGCTGAGGGATTGAACTGTGGTCTCCGTGCTTTGCTTAGCTTGTTCTAGGTAGGTGCTTTAGACCACTGAGCCATCTCACCAGCCTGGAAAATCCTAATTTACAATACTGTACTTTTAAGAAAGACTACAAGTCAAGGACACAAACATTAAGTCTTTTTCCTTCCTGGGAAACTCATTCCAAAAGGTTCATAGAGACACAGTGAGCCTGCAGTAGGGCCTCTGGGGCCAGTGCTTCTCACCTGTGAGTGGCCTCAAGATTGAGCTGACAGCTGATCTCAGCTTTAAACAGAGAATCTGCATTCTAATGCAGGCCCAGAAGGGGATTGCTCTTCTTGCAGGCCTCCGAAGGCCTCAGTGAGACCCTCAGTCTTTGACCACAATGGGCCTCTGCAGTGGAATGTTACCGTGGTCAACTTGTTATACCCAGCTGAATTGCACTATTGTGGTGCTGGGTGTGGGAGTCCCACCTGAGGATTGTTGCCAGCAGCATAAGAGGTAGAACTAAAGTAGCTGTTGACAAGTTCTTAGGGGAGCTGTTTGGAGAAGCTGTTGGAAACTCCTCATTCTCTTGGGCTGTTCTGCTGGAGGACCTTGTCATGCTGACTTTCCTGATGAGATTGGCTGTTAGAGGAGGAGCTCGAGACCTTTGTTGTTGCTGAGGATGGCTATGGTTTAATTTTGGAGGAGCTCTGGTCCTCATCCTGAACATAGCTTCCTGCATCTGCAGGGGAAGATGGTGCATCGCTCAGGCTCATGGAGAAGGATGTCACATTAGCTTTCCTGAGGGGAATTCAGCTGGAGGAGCTGAGGACCTCATTGTTGCTGAGGATGGCTGCGGTACTTTTCAGTGGAGCTCGGTTCTTACCTTGAGCATTGCTTCCTGGCTCCAGCACAGATCCCTCAGCCTGCCAGCGCAGATCCTTCATTCTGCTGGCAGACTTTCTAGCTTCCACCCCTAACCCTTGGGCCTTCCCAGCGCAGATGCGTGAAGTGGGCCTGCGTGAGACTTGTCATTGGCTCCTGCCCTCTAGCTGGACTTGTGAGAGGCATTGTTACGAGTTCTAGGTGTTCACCTGGACGCATGCAGGACACTACTGTGGGATCCAGACCCTCAGCTGGACTCTGGCCTTCAGTGTATGGACAGATTTCCTGCACTCTTACATATGATTCTTTGAATGAATCATTACAAATTAATCTTATAAAATGTGTCCATATTGTATTATTCCCTTGCAAAAACCCCAAACCATGACAGCCTCTTTCTTGCTGGTCACACTCTATCCTCTCCATGTCTGGATTTTTAAAATTATGCCTAATACCGTGACTCATCCTCATGTCAGACAACTGACAGAAGGATGTACAAAGGGTGGTACTGCGCTACAGGATAAATCCTTAGAGTACTTGGCTGACCTTATCAGATACAAAAGTTACATTCCTTGGTATATAGGTCTTGCTATATCTTGGTCTTAACCATCCAGCAGAAAAGTATAAAAACGAGGTATATAAAGTAAATCCATATTAATATGATGAGCTGTAAAAGACTCAAGTCAATAACTGAGGATAACCCACTAATATTATAGACTGCTAGACAGTATTGGATGTTTAGTTGAATTCAAACACCTATAGTATTTAGATGCTAATAGAATATTCACCTCTGACAGGACAAAAAAAATAAAAATTAAAAAAAGATACAAAGGAAAGATCATTTTGTATTTATATATACAAAATAGTTAGGATAAATTTACAGCTACTTTCGCTTAACTCAATGAGAAGAAAGAGGTGTACTAATAGTGTTTGGACAGAATATCCTGTCTGCTTCTTGTACTATGGATAACCACTAAGAAGATAACAATGTACAGTATATTGACTATCAAAACTATTCTATTAATCAGCTGTGAAACTGTCTCATTCATATTTATTTCTCAATAAAAAAAAATTATACCTAATAAGTCTCTTTACGTCTCTCACTGAGACATCTTGAAAATTCTCATTCCACGATGGAAGTCAATGACCTGCATGCACCCTATCCCATGGGTGGTGAGAGCTGCGACCCCATCTCTCTTGGGGACATCTTTGGACCCCTCCTAGTGACACACCAAGTCGTACTTCTAGGATTGCCCTGCCTTGGGAGCTGAGCTTCCTTTGTGGAGCCTTCTGAGAAAGGGCGAGGCTGTTCCCTTAAGTGCCATCCTCCCTCGTGGCTGCTATTGTTCCTCAAGACGCTGTCACCAGACAGAGGAGCCGCAGTCTCACCCCACGTCTAGGCTCTTGGCCTCCAGGACAAAGAACTGAGCAGGACACACAGGTGTGGTGGGAAGGCAGAGATTGCTGACAGCAGAGTACATGCTGCAGAGTAGAGCCAATGAAAAAGTCGGGGCCAGGCTGGCTCTGCACGGTGGTGTCTGGTTTTGGTTGGTGGTTTGTATGACAGTCTTGGCGTCTGAAGTGACACCTGAGGGGGCCTCTGTTTGGTTAACTGAATCCCCACCCTCACGTAGGGAGCTGCTATTTTTGCTCCGATGTGGCCCTAGATGGAAGCATAACAGGTGCCAAAGCCCATGGCATGGATGGAATCAAAACCCCACTGCTAATGGCACTGTGATGGTCCTGGGTCACACGGGTGATGGAAGCAGAGGAGCCCATGCTCTTGGGTTCAGGCCAGAGGTCAAGGAAGTGCGATTAGAGCAGGGTACATTATAGGCTCCAGTCCAGATGTTGGGTGACAGAGTGAGAGCTGATGGCCTCTGTCGTGGCCTCCCAGGGCTGTGAGCCTGAGGCCCAGATATCTTCTGCCTCTTCCACACCTCTGTGCAGACTTCGAAAGGGCACCCATTCCATCCTCAAGACACTCGATTTCCAACTGCTGACATTTCTGATGTGCCACCTCTGTTTGAGCATGATGTGCTACTGTCCTCTGCTGGAGAACTACTGAAACTGTTAATACTATACAAGGCTCAGGGCCGGAGACCACTTCTTAGGTGTGCTGCTCGTGGGCAGTGTGCATCCTAAACAACCGTCACTCCAATTAAAAACCGTCACTCCACTCTCGTCCACACCCACTGGAAGTGAAGGTAACCACTGAGGTGTGGGGTGGGAGAAGCACATCGAAACCTCATGGAAGCCTGGCCCAGAAGGTGAAGCTGGCCTGTGGTTATGTTTTGTTTTACTCAATGTGCTTAAAGAAAAAGCTAAGCCAATATTTTGAAATTTGGAAGCTGGGTGTGATAGTGAATCCTGCAATCCTGGGATCACAGCACTTGGGAGGCTGAGGCAGGATTGCCATGAGTTGGAGGCCAGCTTGAACCATATAGTGAGACCCTATCTTAAAAAAAAAAAAAAGTACTGGATATTTTTTCAGAAAACATTGTGATCCTTAGTTCTGACATTGCTGAGGGCAGGAGCCTAAGTCAGGCTGATCAACAGCTTGTGAAATAAGTCATTCCTACCTTCTTTGCTGGGTTACAAAGCCCAGGATGAATTTCTACAGAACTGGAAGGTCCCTAAACAAGTGTTTACTGGTGGCCCCAGGCTCAGGGCCTGGTGCTTCAGGAGCTAACAAGTGGTGCTTTGAGAGAAGGCAGAGGGCAAGAGGCAGTTGAGATTTGCTCAGGAAGTCTTTGATGTCCCCTGGGTTGAGGCTGAGTCTGACCTGAACCCTCTGGGGGGCTCTGCATGTTCCCCAGTTCTAAACTGGATGGACTCACACAAGAACTTTTCACTTATTTGCAGATAACAATTAAAAAAAATCAAGTAACTATGAAGAAAGTGTCTTTGTCCTCATTGCTGAATGAGGGCAGTCAGAATAACACCTGTGTCCCTTGGGCATTTACAAGTGTCCCAGGCTGAACTGTTTCATTTAAACTTCCCCATGTCTGTCTGTCTCAGTGTGGCTCCATTGTTTAGACTGATTGATTGATTGATTGATTTGCTGTACTAGGGATTGAATCCAGGGACTGCACTGAGCTCCATCTCTTGTCTTTCATTTTTTATTTTGAGACAAGGTCTCCATGAGTCACCAGGTTATCTAGATTGCACTTCAACTTGTCCTGCCTCAGCTTCCCAGAGTGCTGGGATTATAGGTATGCTTTCTTTTTCTTTTTCTTTTTTTTGCAGAATCGGAGATTGAACTCAGGTCCTTGCATTTGCCAGGGAAGTGCTTATTCTACTGAGCCACGTCCCCGGGCCTACAGGTGTGCTTTCTTTCTTTTTTTTTTTTTTTAATGTTTAAGTTTAAAATTTATTACAGTAAAAAATGATTTGCTGGCCTGGGAATATAGCTCAGCAGCACAGGGGCCTGCCTGGCAAGCACAAGGTCCTAAGTTTGAATTCTGGTACCAAAAATAAGATGATTTGTCATGAATCCCCTTCAGAAATACTCCCCATCGGTTGGAGCACACCTACAGTGTTCACGCCACTTTTGAAAGTCATCCCGGAAGTCCTTTCTTGGAAGTCTATGAGGTGTGAGCAAAACTGCAGTGAACCCTGTCTCGGGTGGGCCAGGGTAGGTCAGGCTCCGCCTCCGGGTGGG
>NW_004524607.1:13893745-13896507 GCF_000260255.1 Octodon degus
CAAAATAAAAAAGGGCTGGGGATGTAGCTCAGTGTGACGCCTCCGGGTTTAATGCCTAGTACTGGAGGAAAAAAAGAATGCAAATCTTGCAGTGCAGACAAACTCAGATGTGCACAAGTGAGGAGTTCTGGAGGATGCTGGACATGTGGGAAAAGTCAGCACCCGCAGGGAGATGGGGTCCCAGAAAGGTTCCCTAGACGTGGCGAGCAATGCCGGAAGTAGGTCCTGAGGGTGCATGAGGCTTTGCAATTCGATGTGGAGGGGACAGGTGGGTTTGGTGAAGGAACAGTGTGAGGAGGGCCCTGGGCCGCCTGCAGAGGGTGGGTAGGGTGTGGCAGATCATGATCTTGGGGGGACAGCCTGGGTTGTCTTGGGGACTCTGATTATACTAGTCAGTCCCAGGGTTCTTGAACCTGAGTTCATTATTCTTATACTCTTATAAGAAAGATCAGCTTTGCTTTTGTTCTTACAATGAACGAATACAGACCTAGTGAGCTCTAGAGAACCCAGAGGGCTTTGGCACTGAAGTAGGATCCCATTGTTTCTTTTATTTTTTTTAAATCTTCTTTTTCTTTCTTTCTTTCTTTCTTTTTTTTTTTTTTTTTGGGGTCTCATGCATACTATGCATGCCCTATATACACCAGATCCTTTACTTTTTTTTTTTTTGGAACCGGGGATTGAACTCAGATCCTTGCGTTTGCCAGTCAAGCGCTTATCCCACTGAGCCATCTCCCCGGCCCCAGGATCGCACTGTTTCTTAGTGGACCCTCGGCAAGTTGGAGAGCAAGGGAGCTTCCTGACAGCAGGTGTCAGAGCCTGAGGACAGCAGTCCACCTCCTGAGCTCAACGTCACCCTGACACATGCCTGTGTCAGGATGAGACCTCACAGGGGAGGATGCCATGAAGGGAAGGCTGGCAAGGTGCTGCAAAGCAGTGGAACCGAAGGGGGCCTGGGACTGTCCTGGGCGATGTGTGTGGGTCTGGAAGTAGCACTGGGACTTATACCACAACTGCAATCCTGTCTGGGACAGGCAGGAAGTAGCGGATTCTGTGCTGGGTCCCACTGGTACCTTGGGGGTGATATTGCCCTTGGTTGCTCACAGCTGTTTCTTCTAAGAGCAAAAGAATAGCAGAAAGGGAGGGCTTTTCCTCCTATAATGTAAGTGGAGAATGGGAAGATAGATCAGCAGTCTAAGTGCCTGCCAACCTCGATGAAGTTGGTTCTTTTGGCAAGCACAGGGACCTGCGTTTGATTCCCGGTACCACATGCTGTGCCAACCACCAAAACCGGCTGTGGTGGTGCATGCCTGAAATTCCTGCACTGTGGAGGCTGAACACAGGAGGATCACTATGAGTCCGAGCTGGGTAGTGAGACCCTGTACTAAATAAAAAAGTAAAAGATTAAAAAAAGTGGAGAGTTGTAAGGATTTGTAGTATGCATAAAAATGCCAGAAGCATACTTGATAATCTATAAATTCATACAAATTCACGGATGATGCAGGCTCCAGTCTTTCAAAAAGATGACCAAACAATGACTGTTTTCTGCTGTTTGTTGCCATTTTTCTTGGGTTAGCAAATGGCAATTGTGCTTTCCTTGTATTTTCACTGGCACAGAGAGTTGTCAGTGACTTGGGTCTCAGCAACCCATAGCCAGGGCTTCTCTTCTGCTTTGACATTTCTCTCACCCAACCACAATGAGGTTGGTTCTTTCGGTAGCCACACTGGCCTGGCTCAATCTGTCCTTCACATGCACATTCATTCACTCATCTGTTGGCTCCACAAATGGTCACGGAGTGCCCGCCCTGGGACAGGAGTGGTCCTGGTATGGCCACGATGAGCCACTGAGAGGCTCATAGCAGCAGGGCTGGTCGTCCACCCATGAGTGGCAGAGCCCCAGAGGGGTGTTTCCCTGTACATTCTTTTTGAAAAATCAAACCCTTTTGCAAAGTTAAAAAATCATGCCGCAATTCCCTGCATATCCTCATGAAGCACTTCCTCCCTTGCAGCGTAGGAGAGGAGCAGCCTGGGGATTTGACAGTGCAGAGAGAAGAGGCAGCAGCTTAGCCCATGTGCATCACGCATGTGTCAGCCTCTGAGGATACTCACTCATTCCTTCCTTTCTTCTCCCAGGGCCTTCACACTAAGCTACATTCCCAGTACTCCTTTTTTTAAAGTTTTGAGGCAGAATCTTGCTAAGTCTCTAAGTTGTCCAGGCTAAAAAATCCAATTTATGATTCTCTTGTCTTAGCCTCCTAGAGTGCTGGGGTTGCAGATGTGTGCCATTCTGCCTGGTTTTTTCAATTCATTCAATAGGCATTTAGTTGAGCACCTACTATGTGCTAGACACAGCTAGGTATTGCATATGCATATGCAAACTGTGCCTTGGTGAAGTGTGAAAAAGTTCTTAAACTGTAATTTACATTCACACAATGGAGAATTCCCCTGCCCCGAAAGAATGAGGTAGATTGGTGCGTTATGGAGAAACATTCAGGATGCAGCGGATGAGAAAGTCAAAATGCACAAGGATGGCCTGGAGCTATCTATCGCATTTAGAGAAGATCTGTTCATAGCTGGGCGTGGTGGTGCATTCCTGAAATCCCAGCCTCTTCAAAGCTGATTGCAACTTGGATGGAGCTCAGTATAGGCAATTTAGCAAGTTTGTCTCAAAATAAAAACTGAGTTTGTAGCAGCACAATTTGTGATAGCCAAATCTTAGAGACAACCAAGATGCGCATCACCTGAGGAATGGTTGAAAAAGATGT
>NW_004524607.1:13897872-13912760 GCF_000260255.1 Octodon degus
GGAACTTAACAACAAAAAGGGGATGCAGATGAATGTCCTTTTTGTATCTGTGTTTTCAAATGGCTAGGATCGATATACAGTTACATTCTCTTAATGAATAGAATGTTTTGTTCTAATGGTGTTTGTAAGTAGGAAATCATGTCTGCATCTTGTACAGCAATTAACCACTAGGACGAATGTATACAATGTGTTAATTATTGAAACTGTCCTACCTGTTTGGTTTGAAACTGTCTCATTGCTATTTGTTTCTCAATAAATTTATGGAAAAAAAATTAAAAACTGAAAAACGGCCCCGATGTAGCTCAGTGCAAAGGCACTGGGTTCAGTCTTCTGCACCCCTCCCCCAAACTTTTGCTTCCAGAGAACAAAGCCGCTCCTCACTGTGCTCAGAGGCCACCTCTGTCTAGCAGCTGTGACTCTAAAGGGAGTTTTCAGCAGAAGAGAGCGTGGTCAGCCTGTACTCCACTCCATCTCTTTTTGAGGATGTTGGTCTGGTTGCTGTGGGGACTGCAGTTTGGGAGGCCAGGAAGCTGCTGTAGACACCCAAGGGAGAAGCAGTGGAGAGAGGGAGGGAAGGAGAAGAGACAGAGACAGAGAGAGGCTCCAGGGTGAGGGTCTCTGGTTGGCTGGTTGAGCAGATGGGGCCCTAAGGAGGAAGCCCGGCTGGGCAGAGCTCGCCAGGCCCATGTGGCCCTTGAAACAAGGCCAGCAGAGCCAGGGTGGCTGGCTTCTTAGCTAGGGGGTGGATGCAGCAGCTCTTTGGGAAGGGCCCAGATTCTCCCATGGGGCTGGTTCAGCTGACATCTGGCCCTTTATCCTGGGGCATCCTACCTTGTCCCCTGGTGGGCTCTCCCCTTTCTGAGGCCTGGCCCTGTCTTTTCTTCTCTTGTGTGGGCCTGTGAGCAGGGTGCTTTAGGGAAGAGGACAGAACGAATAGCAGACCTGGAATTCAGATAGCGAAGGGCTTGAAAGACCCAAGGCCCCACCCTGAGGGGAGCTGTATGGGCTTTAGGTGAGAAGATAGAAATACACAGACTAATAAGAGGTCAGGATGGATGACATTTTTTTCTAAGATGTTCCCCAAGGTTCTGCTGTGAATGGGCTTTGTGAGGCAGGGACTTGGAGAGGCCTCTTGGGTACTGTATTCTGCCACTCCTGGGCCTGGCTGGGAAGACTGGAAGCTGGCGAGTCCTGTTCTGGGCCTCTGGAAGTCTGGGGCATAGTCTTGTGGGACACACTGGTCTCTGCTGACCCAGTTTGGCTGATGCCTGCAGAACAGTAAATGTCCTGCTCTTTGGACTTACTAACAGCTGGCCAGCTTCCCAGAGCTAGACAGGCATCTGTGCATTTGTTGCCTTTGTCTAGTCTTGGAGGTCACATAATGTCGCTTCTGCCTGCCCTACATGTGAGATGGGAGGAGAGGTTCTTGTGGTCACATCTGGAAAGCATTTCAGTGCTGTGAGATGAGGGAGAATGGGGAGCATCCAAAGAGACAGAGGATTCAGAAACATCTCCTGCACCCTGTGCTGAGGATTATATAAGGAAAAATCCACAGACAGTGGTTCTGGGTTCAAATCCCAGGCCACCTACTGACTCCCAGAATGGCCTTTCTCCTGCGTCTCCTGGTGTGGTGCTTTGACTGCTCTGTGGTCAGTGAACCACAAGTGGTTCATCTCCATGCCACGGGTTGCAGTTGGTCAGATTTGCTGTAAAACCCTGTGCATGGCTTACTGGTTATGAATGAGGCCAGCGTGTGACAGATGTCCCCACCCTGTTGTAACAAGGGCTACCATCTCAGGCTGACTGTGCACTGAGGCACAGTAGGGTTTGGTGGGAACTTCTTGTACCATAGAAGGAAAATTTGGGAAAATCCAACAGGCTTGGAGCACAGGGTTTGTGGGAGGAACGAGCCCCAATTCACGACATGGACTCAGTTAGCTCTTCCAGATGGTGGCAGCATAGGTGTTGGTGGGGGACCTGGCCCTGGGCAGAGTGTGTTGCGTAACTGAATCATACTTGGGGATTTAGGGAAGGCGGCCTCTGGATTAGAGAAATCCCATCATTCTTCCCAGGTGGGCGCTGACTGCGCTTGACAATTTCAGTGCATCATTTTGGCACCTCTCCTGCCAGCACACACTCAATGTTTGTGCCTAGATATTTTTCCATTTGCAAAAATCTCTTTCTCTGCCCTAAGTACCTCACAGGGACATGAAATACCTGCAAAGTAATTTTTGTTCATCCAACAGGAAAAAGAAAAAGAGGCACTACCAAAATAGAAGATATTGTTAAGGCTGTAGGACTGTAAAAATAGTGATCAGGGAGTTGAGAGTTAAAGCAGTATGGGACAACCATGCTGGTGAATATTTTAGAAATAAAACACACGATAAAAGAATTATCAGAGCTGACTAATTATAGAACTGAGGCAATTAAGGGAAGAGAGGAAAACTATATAGAGGGAAAAATAAGAAGAAAATTGGTGAACGGGCGGCGGAAATGGAGCTGGAGAGAAATATCTATGCTCATCATCTGTTGTAGCGGCTGTGTCTGAAATATACGTGGAACAGGAAGATGTGGGAGGAGGAACGAGGCCATTGTTGAGTAAGAATGATTTCTTTAATTTTTAAATTTTGTGGTACAAGAGACCGGACCCAGGGGAGCCCTACCACGGAGCTACATCCCTAGCATTTTTAGATTATATATTTCATCATTTATTTAAAATTCCGAGACAAAGTCTCACTAAGTCTTTAAGTTACCCAAGCTGGGCTCAAACTTGCTCCCCTCCTGCCGCAGCCTCCCAGGGCACTCCGGTGACAGGTGTACACCACCGTGCCTGACTTACTTTTCATTTTTATATTTGTCGGTTTCCTTGTGGTATAATTTACATGTAGCGAAATTCACCCTTTTCAGTGTGTGGTTGTAGGAATTTGGTCCAGATGCTCTCCTAGCCATTGATTTCTAGAATATTCCAGTCTCGGCTCACTCCTCAACCCACTTCGCTTTATGTTTTCCGCCTCGCTGCCACAGGACTGCTCCAGTCAAGGCCAGTGTTGGCCTGCTAGTGATCAGTGCAGTGGACATTTTCTAGACAGAAGAGGCACTGGTGAAGGTGGGGCATCCCTTCTGGAAAGGTTCAGAGCTCAGTGGATGTGGGAGCACTTGGATCTCCCAGTCAGCTCCCAGTCAGCCCAGCTCAGCTCTGCTGTTAGAGGTGAACATAGGAGCTGCTGTTGGCGATGGAGGTGGGACCTGGAGGTGATCCTGGGACCCTTGGTGGCTTCTCTCCCTTGAGCTGGGTTTGTGAGACCTCACTGAGCTGTGCCCTTCTGAAAGCAGATTGTACTTGGTGAAGAGGTTTTGGAGCATGAGTCGGGCAGAGTTTCGGTGGACTAACATGTTGCATATGGCTGCTGTCTCCAGGTTGCCCCTTGGGTGGGCCCTGGCCCTGGTAGGGCACCCTCATGGCTCCCTGCAGGTGTTCCCCAGGGGATCCAGACCTGGGTGAGTCCTCCAGGCAGAACTCGTTCCATCCCAGGTGGTTCATCTAGCCTTGGGCTGCTCACTCTCCCAGTGTCCCAAGGATGAGGACTTTGGGAACTCTTTATTTTTTATTTTTTGTCTTTTTGAGACAGGGTCATGCTATACAGTTCAGGCTGGCCTTAAGCTCACTTTGTAGGCAGGCTGATCTCAAACTTGATTTGATCCTCCTGCATCAGCCTCCCGAGTGCTGGGATTATAGGCGTGCACCACTACATCCGGTTTGGGGACTCTTTCTGTCCCATTCATCCTGCCCCCTCATCTCCCATCTATCTCTGAGAAAATTCTCTAGTCCTCTGAGACCCAGGTTCCCAAATCAACACCCAGTTTCTCTCTGTATTTCTGCTTTGCAACATTCTTTCCTTGAGGCAGAATAGAAAGAACAGGGCTGAGAAAAAAACTCAGTTACATTTTGACATCAGATAGTGGTGAGGCTTAGAAAGCTTTGTGCAGTTACTAAATGCCACTGAACTGCACACCTTGAAATTTATTTGATGTTACATAAAATTCATCTTAATTTTTTAAAAAAGCAGAGAGGCATCACTTGGTAATTTTGAAATGTTATCACAGGACATTGCAACGTGACCCAGGAAACACGTGGAAAGGATGAACTCATACCTGTCCCCCTGTCCTGGCTAATTGGAACCAGTTCAGGCCTCTGGCAGTGGCAAACTGACTTTATGTGATTAATTTAGCGAATGTCAGGGTCAAGAGGACAGGCCGTGAATCAGGCTGGCGGAGGTCTGCAGCCGGGCTCTGCCACTTCCAAGTTGTGTGACCTTGGCAAGATTTTTAATTTAAAAAAAATTGCTCGTTTATTACCAGCAGCCCAGAAGGAAATGTATGAATATTATACAATATTCGATGTTTAACCTTTCATGTCTTAGGAGCTTTCGCCCGGGGCGGGGGGTAGTGAAGTCAGATCCAGCTGAGAGACATCAGGAAGAAGGAGCATAATCATTAGAAGTCAAAATATTCCAAAATGCTTCCAAATGTTAGAAAAATTAATCACCAACCAAAAAAAGCACTCTGGGCATTGCAGATGCTCAGAGTCTTTGTGCTGAAGTTTTGTCACCAGTGACTCAGGAATAATTAGGTGCAGTGAGATAAAGGGTGTTTCATACTCAATTTGGTGGCTGCAAGCTTTGCGGTTGCTGTAATAATAATTACTATTATTAATCCACTCATTAGTTTAATGTGAATTCTGTGAGGGCAAGAAACTTTCCTGATTCCTTCCACCCAGTGGACCTGGCTTTAAATGGTGTGCCCCACACGCCAAAAATAATTGTTTAATGAGCGATTGATTGAATTACATCAGTATATGAAGTCCAAGATGCCTTTGGAGCTTGTGGGTTGAGCCATACTTTGTCCGCTCCATTTTAGTTCTCAGATTCTTCAGAATCCTCCTGTGGTGTTCAACAGAACAGCTGGCATGCGGGGGCTGAGGGACCCACAGGTCAAGCGACTTCATCCATCGTAGGAACCACTTTGGGCTCCTGAGACCTAGGAGGCTGTGATGGTGGGTGGCAGCCTTGTGCTCAGAGAGTAATCTTTCCTGGAGGTTGGGTTGGTGCTGTGGGGCCTGTGATGCTTGGGGCACGGCAGGAGCCGGCTGCTCCAAGGCCTCAGGAGCCCATCAAGACCCGCAGAGCGGGGCTGAACCACATGCCCAGGGTCCTGCCAGCCCTGGAGGAGTTAAGGCCCAAGTCTGAGACTTCAGTGTGGATGGTGTGCACAGCCACCAGCTGCAGCAGATCTGCCATGGATTTGCACAGCCAGAGGCCCTCCTGGGGGACCAAGTGGGGGACCCTGCTGGATGAGCATGGGGATGGACTGCCAGGTGACCACCCTTCCCGTCTCGCTCTTTCTGACACTTGCCTAAGTTTGGCTTGTGGCTCCCATAGTTATGTCCTTGACCCTACAGGCCTCCCAGCAACTTTCCTCCCATACAGTGAGCCCGAGTGTACATCTGTCGAGGGACACATGACTCTGTTGAGTTTTTGTTTTCGTAGTGCTGAGATGGAACTCAGGGTCTCAGGCATGCTAGGCAAGTGCTTGCCACTAAGCTACACCTCCAGCTCCTTTTTATTTTGAAACAGGGTCTCACTAAGTTACCCAGGCTGATTTTGAACTTTGATTATCCTGCCTCGGCCTTCTGTGTAGCTGGAACAACATGTGTGCACCTCTGTGTCCAACTATAAGACCATCTTGATTTACTGCCTGGTAGGACCCCCTGCCAGGTCTCCATGGGCGGGGATACTTTTATTTTCTGGCCCATAGGGCATGTTTGCCTTTGGCCTTGGTATTTCATGGCAAGAGCCACACAAATCATGCTGTGCAGTGAGAAGAGCAGGGGCGATTAGTCTGGCTGCGAAGGCACAGGTGCATGGGAGGTGGGGCTGGTGTGGGGCACTCTGACAGCCAGGGAGGCCCGGTGGATGGATTCTGCTGGAAGGAAAGACACACACACACACACACACACACACACACACACACACACACAGCACAGGTAAGGGTGGCAAGAACTCTCACAGAGTGGCCATGCATGGCCTTGTGGTGGCATTGGGCTCCCAGAGAGCAGAAGTCTGTGGTGACATCTGTGCGCTGTACTTTTTCTCTGTCTGACTCATGTTTCCAGGGCTGCCTAGCGTGTGACCTGAGGCCCACCCACACATCTTCATCACCCTGAAGACTTTAAAAAATCTTTTATTTATGTATTTGGTATGAGGTCTTGCTATGCATCTTGGACTCGTAGTGATCTTCTTGTCTCAGCCTCCCCAGGGCTGGAATTACAGGTGTGTGCCACCATGCCGGGTTTCGGGGTCAGCACAGCACAGGGCCAGCATGGCATGTGGTACCGGGAATCAAGCCTGGGTCCTTGCATTTGCAAGGCAGGCGCTTAGGCTGTGGAGCTGTTTCCCTGGCCCCCCGGAAGCCTTTCTGAAATTCTCCATCTACTCCTCGCAGGTGCGGCAACACACTGCCTACCTTTCTGATTGATTCTTCTTTGGAACAATCGATCAGGGACTTTGTTAGCCTTCAGGCTAACTTCTGTTCCTCAGAGCTCCTTAGATTCCTTTCTGTCCCCCTCCCCTTTCTCTAGGTCTGCAAGCTTCATTGTTCCTTCAGAATCCTGCAGTCATGGGCACTGCTGACAAACTGTCTCAGGCCTGCTAGCAATCAGGAGGGGCTCCCTTGTTCTCCAAGCTGCGGCCAACACCCTCCACTTGAGGATCCCTGTGGATATCTCTCAAAAGCTGCTCCCAACAGTGACCAGCTGCGCCCTAGCTTTCTCATGTTCCTTGGGTGAACTCTCTTTCCTCTCATAGAGCTTTCTTATCACTTCCCAAATAAACCATTTACACCCAGATCTTTGAGACAGGGTCTGCTTTTGAGTGAAATTCTAGCCAAGAACCCTGTATGTGCTGAGGTCTCATGTCTGTTGTGCCAGTGCTGAGGTTCAGAGAGGTCACAGATTCACCAGGGACCCAGAGCATGTAAAGATAGAGCCAGGGTGCAGGGCCATGCCTGTGAAGCTCCCAGGCCAAATGTCCACCATTTTCAGGGACTTCACCTGAGGCAGTTCTTCCTCCTAAAGACGCATGACCTTAAGCAGACCCCATAGGGGTTCCTGGTGTCCTCCTCGTGTATATCCCCATCTTAGTTACTTTTATCATTGTTGAGACAAAATATCCAACACCCAAAGTGAAAGGAGGAAAGGCTTATTTAGCTCACAGTTTGTAGAGGTTTCAGTCCAAAACTGGTTGTCTCTAAGGTGGGGTGGCATGTCAGAGTGACATTGTAAAGGTAAAACAGTTCATGGTGCTCAGAAGGTAGCAAAGCAAGCAAGGGATGACCACAGCTCTGTCTGCCCCTCTTATTTTGTCCAGGCTACTTAGGGTGGGTAGCACTCCTAACCTTAATCCTAGCGCCCTTGAGCCTAGCACTGTACCACAAATCAACACAAGCATCACGTACTCCAGCTCCAGCCACCTCTGAAAAAGCCCCACTTGTGCCCACGTGAGGCTTTGGGAGACATCCAGATACCAGCCATAACACCTCCCCAACTTTGGTGTTTGAACTCATTCATCTCTGTTCCTGGTGTGATCTTCAGTTCCTTCTTGCCCCAAGATCCCACTTGGTTGGACAAGGGGCCATAAAGACTTAGATAATGTGTTCTACTCAGAGCTGTGGCTGCTACAGCAAAAAGATGCAGATTAAAGTCACCAAAGATAAAAGCACACAGGTCCACGGCCAGGAGGTGCTAGGAACACGTTTCCTTTGCCCTCTCCTGAGGCACTGTGAAGTCAGCACTTGTTTTTTTCCAGCACCAGTGTGAGATATGTGGCTGTCCTCATTGTTAATGAATGAACCTGCAATGCTGGAGATTGAACCCATGTCCTTTCCACTGAGCTACCTCCCTTACCAACCCTTTTCTGTTTTTTTTTTTTTTTTAAATTTTTCTTATCTTGAGACGGTCTTGTTAAGTTTCCAGGCTGGCCTTGAACTTTTGAAACTTTAGCCTCCTACAGTGCACCACTACTCATAGCTCAGATCGATTTCTTTTCTTTTCTTTTTTTTTTTTCCCCAGTTTAAATTTTATTTTATTTTATTTATTTATTTATTTTTTCAACAAATAATACACTGCATATATTCTTCTTAGTGGTTAATTGCTGTACAAGATGCGGACTTGTGATCCTATTTACAAACACCATTAGAACAAATCATTCTATTCATTAACAGAATGTAACTATATATCTATCCCAACCACTTTGAATACACAGATACAAAATGAACATTCATCGGTATACCCCATTTTTTCTAAGTTCCGTTATTGAATATTATAGGTGTGTAAACTCAGCAAAATATTCTAAAAGAGTCCAGTAGCCCATATTAGCATTGGGTCTTCTGTTTAACTGACAATGTCAGAAATTATTGACCTGAGTCCCCCACAGCTCAACTTAACAGCATGGCTTTATTTCTTATAATTTCGTCTTCATACTTTTCTGCTGGATGGTTAAGACCAAGGTAAAGCAGGACCTGTGCAACAAGAGTTGTTAAAATGGCAGAAGTGGTTTTTTTTTTTTTTTTTTTTTTTTTTTCGCCGAATGCCTTCAAGGCATGACTGGCTGTATTGTGTTATGGGGATCGAACCCAAGCAACCTGAGCCTGACTGTTTTGTTGAAGCAGCCACTTAAAGAACTGAGCTACCGGGCAGGCCCCCTCAGATCGATTTCTAATGTCGTTTTTGCCTCTAAAATACCATGGATCAAGTCAGTTGATTCATATTTTCCTAACTAGATTTCTTTTTGGTGATGTAGACTTTTAATTCATCACTGTCCTATGGCAGGGGAGTTGGGAATGGCACCCTGAAATTCCCTGAGGAGATAGTGACTTGGCTTCTGGGATGGAGGTGTGATTAGATCTGAGTGTATCTAAGGACCCTTCCCTTACTATTCAAAGAGCAGGATGGGCTGGGGATATAGCTCAGTGGTATAAGCTCCTGCCTGGCAAATGCAAGGTCCTGAGTTCAATCCCCAGTACCACCAAAAAGAAAAAAAAAGTATCAAAAGCCCCAAATCTGAGCCTGAATCCCATCGTTAGTTAGACCTTGTGCTACTACGTGAGCTTGCACTGGGTTTAGGGGGTTCTGTACACTCTTAGGTCCATTCATCCTGGGCCAGTTCAAAGCCAGGTTTAGTGGTTCTGGGAGCTTAGGGCTACACAAGGGTTGGCAAGGAGCACAATCACCCCTAGCTTTCTGCAGGCAGCTGACCTCCAGAAAACAGATCCCAGATGCACAGATGCAGGGGAGGAAAATGTTCCTTAATCTTAAATCCAGAATCAACATGTGTCATTTCTGTCTAGCAGTTTTGAGCTTATAAAAAAAAGTCCCTGGACCTCTGGAAGGTTGTGCTTCAGAGCTATGGCACTTCAACTGTACCTGTCTCTCCTCTCACCTATGACTTAGACTGTCTGCTCAAGACAGAATTCTGACGTTTCTTGTGGCATGAGGGTTGGACAGAGTTCAGCTCAGCTTGCAACTGCCCCAGCTTTTCTGAGCCTCTGAGCAGGGCACGAGACCAGCTTGATAGAGGCTGTCTGCTCTGTCTCCATGTTTCTGGCAGTGGGGATGCCGAGCTTGGTTGTGCCTTCCTTAGATGCTTCCCTAGAGCAATCTAGAACTCTGGAACTGCACCCGCTGGAAGGGCCCTTCAGGGTTCTTCATAGGCTTTAGACCTGGCTATCTCTAGAACAAGCTTTGTCTAGAATCACTCAGGAACAGAGTTGGTGCGTGCCTATTCTAGATGATCATGAGTTCTGCCAGTCTGCTGAAGATCCAGGGAAGAAACAACACCTCTTCTAGAAAAGATAAAGATGATCAGCTCCAGCAGGGAAGCAGTCACCCAGGAGTCCTATGGATGTGGGCAGGAAAGAGCAGATGGGCACTTCAGTTTCTAGAGCTTCCATGAGCTTCTCTAGATACTGCCAGCCATCAGATGTTCTTCTGGCTCTTGAATATCCAGCAGTTCCAGAAAGATCTTCATCTTTCCAAATCTGGCCAACTAGAATCATGCTGAATGCTCATCTGCTCCAGGACCACCCCATGGGCTTATCCAGAGGCCAGCAGGCCTCCAGAGAGCAGCTTTACATCAATCTGACCTCTTCCATCTGGAAGCTTCCCAGATTTCTTCCAAGGAGCAGTCCACCTGCTGGATGCCTGGAGTAGAGACAGCTCAGAACTGATGCCCATGCACTCCTGCAGGAAGGTAGCCTCAGGCTTGACGATCCTCAGGAATTCAGAGTCTGGCCCAGCAGATGGTGTCTCTGCCAGCAGGATAAGCAGCCCAGAAGGCAAAGGTACCAATGGCCATGATGGTGTGGTTGTACTGCTTGAGCCGGGTGACGTCCTTCCTCGGGGTGCCCTCCTCTCCATCACCAGCATAGATCGCATCCCCCTTAGGGGGTATCAGTGTTTTCCCTACACCAGTTCATGCTATTGCTGGCTAAAGATGAGGTCTTCAAGCTGGGCCTGAAGTGGCTGCTGGAGGTCAGGTTGGTTGCCTGCCACACCCTTCCAGTGCAGGGGCATCACCTGCATGTAGTCCGCACGGACCCTACAAAGGTGCACGGCTGAGACCCCTTGCAGCATGGGCACACCTCCCTCAGGAGGCACTGAGCTTCCTCTGGAAGCTGGTTGTGAAGGATAAACTCGTGGCAGATCTGTTCATGCAGACGGTGGAAGAAAGTCCAAGAGCAGGGGAAGGCCGAGAGCTTCAAAAAGGGGTCCATTGAATAGGAGCACCCTTTGGGCATTCAGTCGTGCAGCTGCAGCTTCTGCCACAGCATGTGACTGTCCACCTTGGAGGCCATCAGGGGAGGGTGATCCAGAACACAGGGGCCAGCGCAGCACGCATGGTGTTCAGGATAAAGACCCGATAGCCGTTGAGCTGGGCCAGCTCAAGTGGCATCATGTACTGTCCCATCTGGCCACAGAAGCAGCCACGGGCAGATAGCCCAGGTTCCTGAGAGTAAAGCAGGGTGCTGGGGACAGGAAGAGGCGTTGGTGTCCTGGCAGGCATAAGACGGCCACTATGGGTGTCTGCCGATGGTAGTCTGGACACAGGACAGACACATCAAGGCCATTTTGGAAGATGTTGTGGAGGTAGAGAAAGAAGCATATATCTGACAGGACACAGATGAGCAGGAAGGAACAGGCAGAGCTGGCAAGGGCTGGGGGCCCACAGGGCTGCAGGGCAGTGAAGGTGACTTGGGGTTGCTTGTGACTGAGGAGGCTAATGGTGTAGACTTGGGTGTGTGAGGCAGGAGGAGGCGGGGGGCCTACATCCTAGGTTGGGGGGATGTGAAGCTTGAATGGCTGGAAGCTGCAGTGGAAGTGACTGGTTTCCAAGCTAGCGATGGTGCAGGTTTCTGTGCCCCTGGGACTCTCCCACCCCTACATGCAGAACAGGACAGGCCACCAACCCCTGCTCAGGTGCACCTGTCTGTGAGGGCCACAGTTCATCGTTGAGGTGACCGAAAATGACCAAGTGAATGGAAGAGGAGAGGCTGGAGGAGGGGTCTTGTACCTCGAGGAGCAGGTGCCAGGGTCTTGGAACAGAGGTTGCAGTCCCTAGATTCCAGGGCTTGGCATCTGGCACCACAAGACCACCACCTGAGCACCTGTAGAGTGGCAGTGGGCCTGCAGCTGGCTTCACATGGTTGGGGTGTGATTGTCAGAGTGCGCTGGCTACAAATGTCCTACCTCCCTAGATACTGGGGACCTTAGGCCTGCAGCCCTGGCCTCTTTGCTGGCACCCAGACTGGCAGCGAAGGTGGGAGTAGTTGGGATGAGGAGGGGTGCAGCCTTTGCTCCTGAGTGCGGGGCACGTCCTAACTAGATTTTGAGTCCTTGTAAAGAGAGCCTATTTTCCTGTGATCACTCCACCTCAGAGTCCTCAGGCTGTTTAGACAAGAGCAGCTGCCTCAGCAAGGCTTCCTGGTAACCCTTCTTCCTTGTCCCACACCCTGTGATCCAGGGACTTCCCCTTCCTTTCCCTTCTGTTCCTTTCCTTCTTCCTTTCCCATGTTCCACAGATGTGATTTGTCAGTCAGGCTGTTCATTTTCTCTGCAACTGCTTGGGTTCTGTTCTGTTCTGTGTTTAGCTCTTTGCAGCAGGCAGGCTGTCTCTCTGAGATGACTGGCCTTTCTCCTAAAAGTGTATCTGTCTGGCCTCCATAACATTTAGGGAGTGGTTCTTATTTAAGCCTCTGCCTTTTTTTTTTTTTTTTTAATAATGGTAACAAAGTTTTATTAAAGATAAGAAAAGAAACAGGCTCTGCAGAGTGAGTCTGGGCCAAATATAAGTAGAAAAAGAAGTGCATCCCACAGTGGGAGAGCAGGCCACCATCCAAGGGTGATCGCAGAGGCCAAAAACTCAGCGTGGACCACCCCTTTCATACCACCACTCCTCAGGCTGATGTCAGGGCGTGGTCATCCCACCAAACCTTGTGAAGCTCTTGAGAGAAAGCTGTGCACAGGGTTTGGGAGCTGTTACCACATACATCCTGGGATGTTGTAACCAACAGGTCATACCTCCTTCCTTCACCAGGTTTCCATGCCCTAATCTCATGTGTCATTTCCCCCTCAGAGAAACAAATCCCCATAATTCTTCATGGAGTGCTGAATAAATGAGGTCTCTGTCTTCTACAGCTTCTTCAAGCTGGGAGGGGCTGCAGACCCTACCTACTAGGGATTGTGGGCTCCCCAGCTGCGTCAGAATGCTGTGGCTCACTGGCTAGGCTGAAGAGGAAA
This sequence comes from Octodon degus, assembly GCF_000260255.1. Taxonomy (NCBI): domain Eukaryota; kingdom Metazoa; phylum Chordata; class Mammalia; order Rodentia; family Octodontidae; genus Octodon; species Octodon degus. Next base: position 13,910,723 of record NW_004524607.1, read on the forward strand.
ATATGTTCCCCAGACAATGAGAAGAGAACTCATGACCATTGAGCTACCAATTTGAGAAAGAAAGTAACTTTACTATTATGTTTGGGACATAGGGCCCAAATGTGAGGAGTGTATTTCTATGCTTCTAGTGGAAGACAAAGTATGGCAAACAGAGAGGTTAGATAACTAATCGAGAGCCTAAGAGACAGCCTTAGCGAGATTTCCCACATGGCGGATCAAAGTAAAGACAGGAAGAGCCTCAATTCAGGTGCCCATTTAAGCTGTGGTGAGTTAAGGCCATTAGTGACTCTGCTTATCTGTACCTGGAGCAATCCTGGAGTTTCACTTTCTGAAGAGGAGCTTCAGGTCTTCCAGAGGTTCTCAGGAATACCTTTCTTAGTCCTGTGAAAATTCTACCGACCATTTCCCACGTAGGATTTTTACAGCTTGTTACTACACCTTTTGTGGAAGAACCAGAATGGTTTCTCAGGAACTAGGCATATGCCTAGGGTTTGGAGGGGCTGTAGGAATGTCCTTTTCGCCTCTTTGTCAGCCTTTTGATTTCCCAGTGAGACTTCAGATGTATCACTTTGGGATTGCTTGCACTGAACAACAGAAACCTGCTTGGGAAGACAAACCACATCTAAGAGTCATAGATGCTTTACAGATGATTACTTATTAGTCAGGAAACTTTTCCAGATGGTAGCATGGGCATGTAGTACCATAAAGGCATATTTGGAGTCTGTATAGATATAGAGCCTTTTGCCTTTTCTCAGTATCATGCCCAAGAATGAGCTCTTCTTTCTTAGCAGTATCCCAAGTGGAATTTGGCTTCAGTGATCTGTTGTGAGCTGACAACTACATAAACTTACCTTTTGATGTCCTCAGCCAAAGCTACTTTCATCAGTAAGTCATACCTCACCACAGTCTTGGGCAGCAGAACACTGATATCCTGCCTACCTGCATAGGTGTGGGAGATGACTTGCTTATGGGAATGGTTAATTTCTGGACCTTTGGGGATTAGAAAGACAAGACTAAAAGTAGTGCAGGGGCTGGGGAGATAGCTCAGTAAAATAAACACTTGCCTGTCAAGCACAAAGTCCTGAGTTCAATTACCAGTATAGAAAAAAAAAAAAAAGTAGTATAAATTTTTATAACAACCTCAGAGATGTCTAAGAGCATAGCCTAGTACTTAGCAAGCTGGTCCCCTATTAACCAAAAGTAATATCTATCTTCAGAATAACTGACCTGATGAGGAGTTAGGACTTCTAGTTTTTGTCCCAAAGTCTTCCTCTGTTAGCGTAGTTGTAGCTGCTTCTGCTCTCAGGCAGAGTGGCTATCCAGCAGCCACTTAACTTAATTTTTTGAAAAGTATGTCACCAGGCAGAGTTCTTGCCTTGTTGACACCCAAAACAATTCCTACATTTTCTGATATCCAGAGGAAGAAAAGTTTCCTGATGTTAGGTATTCCATTATACTAGGCAGCAGGATCCATCTGTTGTCTAATTTGGTCAGGAAGACCTGGTGTAGTTCCAACAGGTAAAATCCATGTTGACTATTATCCAAATTTGAGAATTGTCCTGATTTTTTGTCAGTAAACCTCTTCCTGGCAAGGGAGCAGGATTCTGTGGGAAAATTAGAAACTTAATGGCTAAACATTTGTCCTGCCAGGTGACACATGGGCAGGAGTAAAAAATCTCTGAGGAGGGGTTCTTTTGATCCTAACTGTGGCTACAGATTTAGAGGAAGGTTTTTCAGAGAAGTCAAGAGCCTCGTTGCTTTGACCAAGCTGCCTGGGTAGCACTTACATTAGTGTCTCACAGTTGCAAATCACTACAAGTTTACAAGGTAAGGCTTGGAACAATAGAGATTTCTTCTCTCATAGTCCTAGAGGCCATAAGATCAAAGTCAAGATGCCAGCATGGTCATGCTCCTTCTGTAGCCTCCTTAGACCCTGGAGGCTCCTGGAGTCCCTTGGCTCATGGCCACATTGTTCCAATTTCATTTCTTTCTTCCTTTTCATATGGTCTCTTGTTTATATCTCTTCTTTCTTTTTTCA
>NW_004524607.1:13913110-13924238 GCF_000260255.1 Octodon degus
TGCAGCAAGCTCCTATCCACAAACCCACAAACACTGTGAGCAAGGACTTGGACATATTTCGAATGAAGAGCACAAGTTTCAGTCCCCTACCATACCTCTTTTCCCGTGGACCACAGAATGCATCACCTGATTCGTTTTCCAGCAGAAAATGGGTCCTGAAAGCTGGATAATGGCTAACAGGGACCCCGACTGCTCCTTAGGTTTGCTTCAATGACTTTGGTCATCAGATGTGTTCTTGTTCCTGGCCTTGATGGTCTTGTTTACACTTCCATACAGCTTTTCAGAGGCACCTGTGAAGATTGGCTATGCTACAAGCTCATAGTGGGTGGCTGGCAGGTGGAGGAATGGGAGGTCGGGCTGTGTCTGGCACTGGGAAGGGAAGTGCTGAGACAAGTATGTCTGCAATGAGCATGCGCTAAATTCCTGTCTGCGGTGAGCATGTGCTAAACTTCTCCAAGCCCTTGAACTTGGTGAAAAGCAGAACCTTTCCATTTCTGTTATCTACACTGCATGGGAAACTGCTTAGATAGAGTATGGGAGGAAAAAATGTAACCAGAATGCAAGAAAGCCTGGGTGACAGGTGGTCACAGGAAGTAATTAATCTTCACCGATCCTGTCCCATCCTTTAGATGAGGACATCTACTTACCTCGCCTGCAGCCAGGGCTGAGTGATTTCATGTGTGTACCGCACTATAAGGCTGTTTACGGTTTGATTGTTTATGATTTGCATCTGAAGGAAAACCTGATTTGATTGTCTAGGGATGCCTCTGTTTTGTTATTGAACTTTTTTCTTTTCATTTAACTCAGGAACGGTTAGACTGTGTAGTGGTTGATGTGTTGAACGGTTAGAATGTGTCTGGCTGCGTTGCCTCCGTGGTTCCATACTCGAGTTTGTAAGGGCCCTGCCCCAGAGTAACTCAACACAAAAAGGGCATATAAAGGGGTTGAGGCCGGATTCCTTGTCCCACTTCCTCGGAGGAACTTCAGTCTTTGAAGTCAGCTTGGACTTCATCTCCTGGCTTCCGGCGCAGACTCTTCAGCCTCTGGCTCAGATCCTTTAGCTTTGGTCGCAGATTCTTCAGCGTGCCATTGCAGATCCAACTACTGATAGAGACTTGTGGGGAAACCCTGCAGTGAGCTTCAGACACCCTCCGCAGGCTTCCTCATCCGACTCCGTGACTGGTACATCTTGTGTTATATCTGTTCTCTGTATTGTATCTGTTCCTCTAGTAAGACCCTGACCAATACAGACTGGATAGGTCACGAGTCGCCTGGTGCTTCCTCCTCTTAGCTTAAATTTACTGTCAGCTGTGGGGACAGCGGATGAGGGCCTGAAAGCTGGGCTCTCGACCCTGGGATGCTGTGTCAAAGTTCTCAAAGTATCAGAAACAAGATCCAGACATTTCCTCTCCCTGTCCAAGGACCTTGAGTAACCTTGAGCAAACCCATATCTCTCTCTGCAGTACTGTACAAGGCTTTATCGGAAACTTAGGCTCTGTGGAATCTTTTTTAGATTATAAATCTAAAAATATGCTTAGTATGTCAATACGGCCTCCTCTCCATCAAACATACTATACATATTTACAATTCTTCCCATCTACAGGAGGCCTCACCTGGTTCTTATGCAGTCCAAAAATGTTCAAATATTTCTTAGCATCCCCATGTGTGGAGATGTGCTCCTGGGGACTGAACCCAGGGCCTTCCCACTGAGCTATAACCCCAGACCTTCTTTATTCTTTATTTTGAGAGACGGTCTCTCTAAGTCACTAAGTCGACTAGGTTGGGCTTTAACGTGGGATCCTCTTGCCTCAGCCTCCCAAAGTGCTGGGATTACGGATGTGGTTCACTGTACCTGGCTATTTCTCAGTGCTTTTAGTGCTACACAGTCCGTTCCTCAGGTTTGTTTTCTACTCTTTTGTCCACTTCCTTTCTCTCTCTCACATCACAGCCTCTCACTCTCGCTTGCTGCCCTCAGGCTGTGCCTCTGCCAGCCACTCTACCCCAAGCAACATCTCTTCTTTCTTTCCTCCTTTCTGAGTGGGTAAGAAACTCCTGAAACTGTTTTCCTAGACATGATTTGATGGCCCTCTCTGTCTTGCAATTGTTACTAACTGGCTCCCAAAGCCATTTACTGCGATGGCTTTATGGATTAGGGTAGGTAATTCTGAAAGAAAATTAAGGCCACTTAGAATAAATAAAAGACACGTCCAGTACGATTGTTGGGAAACGAAAATAAATCAAAGGCATGAAGGGAAACAAGTAGGCTCTCCCAAGGACAGAGACAGTGTAATTAAATGTCAAACTCCTTGCTGAGCTGGCCTGGGTGGGCGGGGACGGAAGCATCGCATAGGTCACTCATTCAGTGGAGAAAAAGGCGGGCCTTTTGTCACTAGGGAGATCTTTTCCGGTTTGAGCTGTGGAAGGAACATTTCAGGCAGATGTCACAACAGGGACTCTGAGCAGCAGCGTGGCCAGGCAGAGGTGATTTATATAGAAATTCCTTCCTCGGGGATGTTCCTGTGTGACTTGGCTATCAAATGTCCCCTTGGGACCCAAGTTGTGGTTACAGAGAGGGCAGTGCTGGTCATTTCTCTGTCAGGCAGCACCAGCCCAGGTTCTGGGGGAAGCTGATGTCACTGTAGTGACACTGATCATGTTGTGGTTGTGTCAGTTGTGCTTCCAAGCCACTTTGCATCCCAACTTGTAAACTGGACTTTATGTGGAAAGGGAGACTCTCCCATGCACCTTGTCTTGCTGCCTGTCACAGAGTCTGGTTTCTACTGTAGGGACTCTCAACTCGCCATCAGGCCAGGGGTGTTAGCAAAACTGGTGGTGATGACAGTGGTGACAGCTGGCCTGACTGTTCACCCTAACCTTTGGCCATGCATTTTCTTTCTAATCTTTTTTGTCTCATTTGTTTTTTATTATTTATTTTTGGCAGAACTGGGGATTGAACTCAGGCCCTTGAGCTTGCCAGGGAAGCGCTTATTCTACTGAGCCATGTCCCTGGCCCTATTTTTTCTTTTGAGCCTGGGTCTCACCGCGTAGCCCAGGCTGGCCTTGGACTTCCGTGCTCCTCCTGCCTCAGCCTCCCAGGATCACAGGCATGGCCCACCACCTCAGGCTTCTCATCTAATCTTTTTTTAAAAAAAATTTATTTATTTATTTATTTTGTGTGTGTGTGGCCAGCTCAGCCCACCAGGGGGCGGGGCTGGCTGGCATGTGGTGCTGGGGGATTGAACCGTGGTCCGTGTGCTTTGCTTAGCTTAGCTTAGCTTGTTCTAAATAGGTGCTTTAGACCACTGAGCCATCTCACCAGCCCCTTCTCATCTAATCTTGACAGGAGCCTGCTGGAAAATGTACTCTGGCTATTCTGATTTTCATGATTCAGGAGACAGAGGTGGGTGGCATGGCTGAGTTGACTGTGACTCTATTCTGGGCCTGTCATAGCAAAGTGCCACAAACCAGAGAGTCCTCCCCTTGTAGTTGGGGAGGTCAGAGCTCCAGGTGAGGTGGCCGTGGAGATGGCTTCTGCGGGAGCGTTCAGGAGATGTCATGTGGTGTCGCTTGGCTTCTGGTGGCTGCCGGCCATTCTTGGCATCAGGCTGTGTCACTATCTTGCTGTCATCTGCCCTCTATGTGGAGTTCTGTGTCCAACCCATAAAAGCATGAGTCATTGCACGAGGGCCCACTTGGCCCTGGGTAACCTCAACTCAGCTGCAAAGACTCTGTTTCCAGACAGGGCTGCATTTTGAGGTTGCAGAAGACATGAGATGAGGATTGGGGAACATACTATTTAGTTTATAACTGAGGGGCCAGGGTTAAGGAAATAGCTCAATGGTAGAAGTGCCTGCCTGGCAAGAGCAAGGTCCTGAGTTTGATCCCCAGTATCAAGAAAAGGCTCTGCCCAGAACAGAGGGATGTCAAACTCTGCGCTGTACAGACTCAAAACATCCCTTTCTTACCTCCCAGTTTCAGTGACGTCTGGCCCCCGGGATCCTTGCATCCTCCTGGAATATAGTACAGCTCTGCCCAGCATTGTGGGCTTTGATTTCCCCCTTTGCTGCTCTGTTAGGTGGCAGAGCCTCAGGGGGGACACCACAGCTGGCACACAGACTCTGGGGCCAGACCTATGGTTTCAGAGCCTGGCTCTATGTGAGTGACTTTGCCCAAGGGTGTAATCCCTCTGTGCCTCCACTACCTTATGGAGGCTGAGGACCTCTGGAGCGAAGTCATTGCACGAAGTTATTGCACATCTGCTGCCTCTGTCTCCGAGGATCAGTGCTTTCTTTGCCAAGAGGGGTTGTTTGCAGTCCTGGGGATTGGACCCAGGTTCTCAAAGTGCTAGGCCAGCACTGTACCACTGAGCCCCACCTGGACTCCTTTTGCTATGTCTTAGAGCTATGGACTCAGGGTATAGGCAAGGGACCTTCTTCTCTTCTGCAGGAAGCTGCTGTGATTGTCTGACTCAGAGAAGAAGGTTGGTTTAGGGTAGGGGTCATGGGGAGTGAGAAGAGAGGAGAGGGGTTTTTTTTTTTTTTTTTTGTATTTTAGGGAAGGGTCTACAAGGTATTCAGGGTCTCACTACTAGATCAGACTCATAGTGATCTCCCTGCGTATAGCCTCCCAAGTGTTGGGATTACAGGCCGGCGCCACTATGCCCAGTCTCAATCACTGCCTCAGTGCGCCCTGGGGGCAGGGCTGGCACAGCATGCTAGGGATCGAACTCTAGCTGCTGCGTCTGCCTAAGCAGGCACTTTAATCTGCTGAGCTATTTGGCTCGCCCAGACAGGAGAGTTTTGAAAGATATTTAAACTCTTAAAAATGCTGCTAACGATTTCTTCCCATAATTAATGATGGTTTTCTTTTTTTTATTTTATAAATGTGGTACAGGGTCTCACTATTCACCTCAGACTCATCGTGATCTTCCTGTTTTCAGCCTCCTCAGTACTGGGATAATAGACATGTGCCACCATGCCCAGACTCATTTTCTGGCTCAGCGTGCCCCTGGGGTGGGGCTGGCGTGGCATGTGGGACCAGGGGTCAAACCCTGGTCCCTGTGCTTGCCAAAGCAGACGCTTAGTCCGCTGAGCTATCTTACCAGTCCTTTAATGATGGTTTTCAAATATGGAAAATTGGACAGAAAAGAGAAAAAAGTGTGCAATAAGATTTATTTTTTATTTTTATTTTTTTCAAAGTTTTATTGATAAACAGATAGCAATGAGACAGTTTCAAATCAAATCGGAAGTACAGTTTCAACAAATAATACACTGCATATATTCTAATAAGATTTAACAATGAGCTTTGGCTTGGTTGGCTATGCCTGTCTGTCCACGCCTTTCTTGGGGCTTCCCTCCCTTTTATGTTTTGCTGGCCTTTGGGGTACATTGCAGGTAGTATTGGTGCCAGGAGCTAGATGGGCCCTGGTAGGTGGGAAACTCAGGAACTCCTCTTCACATGGAGGGTGATGTTTTGGGGCTAGACAGGAGAGATAAAGCAGGCGAGTGTCCCAAGTTTGAAGCCCACATCCTGAGAGAAACTCAAGAATACAACTGGTGAAGCAGATTGTTGAGGAGGAGCTGGAGGAGCTCCCGAGCCCTGGGTCCCCTGTCCCTGCTGTCTGGGAAATTCAGTCACTCAAGTCTCTTCACAAGGTAGAAAATATTTGGTCTTTCCAAGGCTCTCTGAACTTTCTTCTAGTTCACCTTGCAATCTACCAACTGGATTCCTGGCCCCAAACAAATGACCAATGTTTCTTTCTAATTGTAACAAAAAAGAAAGTAGATGGATGAGCTTTTCTTTATGTAAAAAGTGTTACTATTTTGGAGAAGTGGTAGGGGTCCAGGTGGCAAAACATGCAGTACCCACCCTGCAGTAGGAGTGTTTTGCTTTACACCGCTCAGGATGCTGTCTGTGGCACTACTCACAGTGAATGAAAATGGAAATAGGCAAAGTGTCCTATGACTATTGAGGTAGATACACAGCAGAATACTAGGCAGCCATAAAATAAAGAAATCCTCTCAGTTGGGACAACCTGGATAGAAGCGGCAGGCGTCAAGTAAAGTGAAATAAACTAGGCGCAGAAAGACCAGTACTACCTGACCTCACTTTTTCTGTTCAGAGAAGCAATCTAGACCAGGTTTTTTTTGTTTTGTTTTTTTTGCGGAACCGGGGATTGAACTCAGATCCTTGCGTTTGTCAGTCAAGAGAAGCAATCTAAACAGGCTGATTTCACAGAACTTGAGAGCAGATGGTGGCTATTGGGGGCTGGGCTGGGGTGGCGGGCTAGGACAGGGGAATGTTGACTGGTGAGCACTAATTAAGGTTAGGTGGGGGTGAGGCGTCCTGGGGTGCCGTTATACGAGTGTGACTATCCATTGCAGCATGTCCATTTCAAAGACCTAGGGGCAAGGATCCGGAATGTTTTTATCAAGGGGCTAATACAAAGCACTTTGGGAGGCTGAGGAAGGAGGATGGCAAGTCTCACCCATTGCGGCCAAATAGTGATTTAGTGAGATCTTACCTGAAAATAAAAAAGAATAGAAGGGCTGGGAAAGAGACCCAGGGTGAAGGCCTTGGGTTCAGTTCTCAGTATTGCAAAAACAAAACAAAACAAGACAAAACAATGTTTGAGGAGATAAGATATATTTGACTTGAACATTACACAATGTCTACATGTATTGAAATACCACAGAGCACACCATTAGTATGGGGACATTTTATATTTCTATGTATTGGTTAAAACACATTTAAATAAAAAGAAATGTCTGATAACTGTTACAGAAATGAGAAAGAAAAAAAAAAAACAACAACCAAGAGTTCGTGTTTTCTCACCAGCTTAGTCATAACAGTGGTGTTTCCCACAGGGTTTTGGCAGGGGCTTTCTATGGGCTACTTGTGCGTGTGCATGGTCTGTGTGTCCTGACCCCGGTGCTTCCTGCTGTGGGTGTGTTGGGAGATGTGGCTTGTAAAGAGGTGAAATGAGGTCCCTGTGGTAGCCCCAGCCCACCTCGACTGAAGTCCCCCTGAGAAGAGAGGAAGACATAGACACACACAGAGACGCAGGCCTGTGAGGTCTCAGGGACAGGTGTGCCACGCCTTGGCTTCAGTCTGGCTCCTGGATAACAGCCAATTTCTGCAGCTTCAGCCAGTCGCAGGGGTCCTCGGTGCCATTAGAATCTGACACCTGGGTCAGACTGAGGCCATTCCCTGCTCTTAGCTCATGTAAGCTTCAGAGAATCTTATGCAAATGAGGGCTGAGTGTTACCCAGTGTTTTCCTTTGTCTCTTGAGATTGCAGAATCTATCTCTTTTAATCTGTCGATGGGATTATTTGTGTTTTATGGTGCTCTAACCACTCTTGAGTGCCAGGTTAAAGCCCTGGTTCTAGGATTTTTTGTTGAATATTTTTGGACTGCAGGTAGCTGAAACCTCAGAAAGTAAAACCAAGGAGCAAGGGGCTGCTGTAATGCTGGGTCTGTTTTATGCTGGAAACTCTTTAGCAAGGTTTGTTTGTTTTGTTTTGTTTTTGTGGTATTGAGATTGAGCCCAGGAGTGTGCAGCCAATGAGCTACACCTTAGCTTTTTAAGAATTCTTTAGTTTTTAGAGATCATGCAGAATTGCTACATTGTTCCAGCGGGGCCCCAACTTGTGATTCTCCCTCCCTAGCCTCCCAGAGTTTGTTGCTTTTTAATACTGACAGTGATTTCCATTCCAGTTTTTAGGTACTGGGTCTAAAAATTTTTAGGTGCAGGACCTCCAGGGCAGGCAAATTAGGAGGTCACAGTGCCAGCAGGAAAAGGTCTTGCCCCTTCTCTCAATGTGTTGAGCTGTGTCCTTGTGGTTTCTGACCCCTGCCTGCTCTTCCTGAGATCTCTTTCACTGGCTGGTTTCACCAGCTTTGACTCTGCCTTTCTGGAAATCCCCATGGCTCTGATTACGACACTTGATAACTGTTTGCCACTCCCTATGGCTCCTGGCTGTGGACAGGCAGGCGATGGAGTGATGGGCAGTTGACTTGGGTGTCATTTCTAAGTCACACCTTGCTGTGAGCCTTTTGTAACCACCATGGAAGGCTCCTGGGAGGGCTGGAGGGAAGTGCTGGCGAAGTGCTTGATGGCAAAGTCTGACTGCGGCCTTGATTCACAGCACCAGCCTCCCCTACCCAGCCTTTGCCTCTGCATCCCCAAAGTGCAAATGAAAAAACTCAGTATTGCCTGTCTTGCTGCTTCTTGGGGACCTGGAGCATGTCCTGAGCCTGGCAGGCTTGCAGCCAGGGACATCAAGGTCAGGGCCACCTTCCCAGTGCTGGGCGGAAATCCCCAATCTGTCCTTCTGTTCCCCACCAACCACAAGGCCCTCAAGAGTTGGCTGCTCTTCTTGTTCAGCCAGAGCTGAAGTACTGCCAGGCTCCCCAAATCGGCAAGGTCAAGTTTGGTCCTGAGGAGAGGGATGGCTGGGCCTTGCGAGTTGAGCTAGCTGGCCCAGCTTGCTCGTCTCCACCCCCCCCCATGGTCCTGCAGCTCTGCCCAGCGCTAGATCCTCTCTGTGCCAGTGACTCGTAAGTGGGTTACATCATGGCGCTCCCTGACCCTTTGTGCTGCATCAGAGAATCAGTACCAAGGATTAATTAACTGGTCTGTTTACGAGTGCTGTGACCTGTGGCCTCTCTTTCTTGCTAAGTTTAGAAGGCAGTTATGCAAAAGTGAAGACGATCCCTCATTCATGCATTCATTCAAAGCTGTCTGCTGCAGCACTCTCAGGCCCCAGGAAGAAAGAGACGAATGGGTTGGGTATTGAACCACAGAGGACTGCATAGTGTTATGGGAGAGACAAACAATTATTGCACATACACGGTGATAAGTGTCACTGCAGGTGTGCACATGCAGTCCCAGCAGGGGTGTCGAGGGGAGGTAAGGACATGCTTTGAAGCCAAGAACTGACCTGCTACATAAGGCCAGGTCACCTGAGCCATAAAGACCACAGGTCAGATACTGGCCATCCTCTCCGCTTCATATTAGCCCATAGGCTTTATTTTGGAGCATAAATAAGATAAAAAACCCCTGTCATCATAAGGGATGATGCTTCAATATTCAGAAAGAGTTCCTAAAGCATAGAAAAGCACAAAGCAGGAGGTAAGCACCACTCATACCTTATTACTCAGATTTCATTTCAATCATTAATATTTCAGACAAATATTTTTGAATATTTAAAGGAGATAGAATACTATAAGAAAGATGGAGACCCTCTGTATCTCTCCCCATTTGCAATCTCAGTTTTTCCTCTCTGTATGTGGCATTATCATAAATTCGGCATGTATTTGTCTGCTCTATTTAAAATGATTTCATCTTGCATTTCAATGAACATATATCTCTGTGATATTGCAGAGTATCATTTTATGCGTTTAGAATTTTTACAGAACTTTTATGGTATGCATAGCATAGTATCCTAAAGCTATTTATTTTTTTAAGTTCAACATTTTGTTTTTCACGATCTGGTCATCTTGATACATATAATGGCTTATTAATTTTAAATTCTCTATAGCAGTCTGTTAAATGACTATTGCATAACTTGTTCATAAATTTTCCTACTGATGAACTTTTAGGTTTTAGTTAATTTCCTTTTTTAACCAATGATTTCACAACAAGCTCTGCTGATGCGTCTCCTGGTGGAAAGCTGCAAATGGTTTTGGATTGGAGAGCATGTGCACTACTGGACAAGGCCTTATTGCCCTCCAAAATGGTTGTCCCATTTTACATTTCCACTCCATCCTAAGGCAGGCTTTTATCAAACATCTGGTATTGCCAGGCTGTTTGATTTGCCAGTTGGATGTGTGAGGCAGTCGCTCCTTGCCAGCTGTGTGCCAAGCCTGGCCCCACTGCTTGGGGAAGTGGACCACGGCCATCTCATTCCAGCTCAGGGCCAAGGACTTCCCAATGTCAGCCTGAGACTGGCTGGGCTGAGGGCATTTGTGCAAACTCCACCCATCAGGTTTTCTGTCTCTGAGCTTCAGCCCTGCTGTGGCTGACCCTGAAGACACGGAGTTGTTATGGCAACCATTGGTGTCACAGCATTTGGCAGGGTCTTCACTACACAGTTGTTCCAGACTGAAGGGGTACAAGGAAAGGGCTCTTGAAAGCTACATTTAAAACAAACAAACAAACAAACCAACAAACCCCAATAGAAGTCTTTAGTAGCTGCTGTATTGAGAGGATAAGCAAACACATATTTAAAAACATTAATATTCTTTCTCTACCTCTGCCCCTCTCCCCTTGCCATACTGAGGGTACTGTACCACTAAGCTGTATATCTTGCATGCCCCTCCCCCTGCTTTGGGGTAGTGGGAATCAAACCCAGGACCTTGCCAGGCAGGTGCTTGTGCTGTTGAGCTACCTCCCAGCACCCCTTGCCCTTTAAATGTTTTCTTTCAAGACAGAACCTTGCTCATTTGTCCAAGGTGGCCTTGAACTTGGGATCCTCCTAGCTCAGCTTCCTGAGTGGCCAGGTGTGTGCCACCATAGCTGGCAGTATCCTTTTTTTTCAAACTTCGCTTCATTAAATAAACTTTGCAGCTTTAGTTTTCTTCCTTGATGATATTTTCTGGAATTTACTGGTGTGCACTGTAACCCACTTCATGCCTTTTTATAGTTGCGGCGTCCCAGATACGCCACAGAACACTCCTCAGTTCCCCACAAATGGACTTCCAGCTGTTTCTAGCCTTCTGCTTAGAAAAAAAAATTGCTACAGTAGACTAATTCATGAGTTATTTTGTGTAGCTAGGATAGATAGATTCTTAGGGGTAGGATTTCTGAGTGACTTATAGCAGACAAGAACCTTATTGAAGTATAATTTACAAACTATAAAATTAACTATTCCAAGTGTATAGTCCAATGATTTTCAGTACATTTGTATGATTTGCAGCCCCTTTGCCACTTACACCACTTCTGTTTCCACACTACGTCTTCCCTCCTGCTTATCTCTAATCTCAAAGGCAGATAACTATTGGTCTGTGTGTTTTTTTCCCCCCTGGAACTGGGGATTGAACTCAGGCCCTTGTGCTTGCCAGGCAAGCGCTTGTTCTACTGAGCCATCTCCCCGGCTCCCTATTGGTCTGTTTACCATCTCTGAA
>NW_004524607.1:13924338-13925286 GCF_000260255.1 Octodon degus
ATCATAGGGATATATGTGTGCCTATGTTTATAGCAGCACAATTTGTGATAGCCAAATCTTGGAAACAACCAAGATGCCCATCACCTGAGGAATGGATGAAAAAAAATGCAGCATTTTTATGCAATGGAGTATTACTCAGCTATAAAGAATGATAAACTCGGAGCCTTTATATTGAAGTGGATGCCACTTGAAGATATACTCATAAGAGAAATAAACCAGACACACATGTGTATATATCGTATAGTTTCCCCAGTATAAGAACTCAAAAGAAGAAATACAAATAAAAAGGTATAATACAACTAAAAGGAAAGCAGGAACTTGAGCACTAACTAAGAGAGGGAAAGGAGAAGAGCTAGGAAACATGGCAGAGGCAAGCCATACAGTTATATGTAGAATATGGGTAAGGCAATGATCCTGAGAATCTCCAGAAGATTGTTGAATCTAGCAGTTAATTGGAAGGATTCTCAGCCTGACCAACCCTATACGCTGACACCTGAATTCCCCTCATTTCTTACCAGGTATTCTCTCTGTGTTTCACTCAGTTCCCCCACCCCATGGCAGAATCTTTGGAAATTTTCATTCTTGGTGGATGTGTCGTAATTGCACATTTAATAGGGATGTTCATTCATACAAATGTTGCAAGTTTTCCATAGCACTGTAAAGACATGCATCGAGAAATAGGTAGGCACATACTTGGCTCTCCTCTGCATTTCCATTTTCTGTCCATGAAGCTCATGAGATGACTGTTAGTAGTCTGGTTTTGTTATTTATTTTTCTCCCCTCACTGTGGTTATTTGCATCTCACCTTGTTTTCTTAAATTTGTGAACCATTTTGCTTATTTGGTTAGAGTTAACTGACTTGTTCAAAATTGACTTATGTATAAAGTAAAGCCATATTAATATGCTGAGCTGTGAAAGGCTCAAGTCAACAACTTCTGTGGAATACCC
>NW_004524607.1:13925386-13926660 GCF_000260255.1 Octodon degus
ATGATGGCTGGCCAAGCCATACTTGAATAGCTCTGTGGACAGGGCACAGTTTGTCTATCCGCTCATCAGAGAAGGTCATTTGCATTGTTTTCTCTTGGGTGAGCAGATACCTAGGACTTGAGTTGCTGCTTATATGACAAGTGTACACATGGTTGTTATCATGATATGTCAACTTAGTAAGAAGCACCCAGCAGATTAGTACAGTTCTGAGAAAGTTTACAGATGATTGACACATAAACCAACAAATGAGGGAAGAAGACCCACCCCGAATGTGGGCAACACTAACTAATAAGCTTGTAGCCTGGACGGAAAAAAAGGAAAGAGGATAGTGTCTTCGTCTTGGAAGAGCGCCAACCTGTGCCAACACCTCTGCACATGGAGCTGCAGTTTCTTCAGCCTCCCAAGGCTGAATCACACCTGCAACTCACAGTGAGCTTCCAGGCTTTCAACTTTGGGCAGCTCCTGGGTCTTCCAGCTCTCAGCTGTGCAGATGGCCATTGTAGACTCTTCTGCCTTCGATCCTGTGAGCCTACCTGACAAATTATGCATATATTTTGTGTTGATTTTGTTCCTCTTGAGAATCCTGATACTGTATGCATAACATTTAAAGAAACAGCTGAACTGCTGTCCAAGTTTGCATTCCCAGTAATAATGTTTGAATTCTACTTTCTCCATGTCCTTGCCCACAGATGGTATCAATGAGTGTCTAATGTTATATCTTATTGTGGTTTGAATTTGAATTTCCCTAATCCATAGTAATAGTGAGTATCTTTTCAGGGGCTTATTGGTTATTTGTATAACTCGCGATGAAATGTCTATTGAAATATTTTGCAGTTTCTTTTGGTCTTTTTTTTTTGGAGAAAGGGTTTGACTGTGCAGTTCAGACTGGCCTTGAACTCACTTTGTAGCCAAGACTGGCCTTGAACTCGAAGTGATCCTCCTGTCGCTGCCTCCTGAGTGCTGGGATTACAGGCATGCACCGCCATGGCTGTATAAAATTCTTTGTATGTTAGGGATGCGCGTTCTTTATCAGGTTATGTGTTCTGCAACTCTGCAGCATCTTTTCTTGGAGACACTATTCCTTTCCCTGTGGGTGACCCTGGTACGCTGGCTCCTTTGTCATAAATCAGTTGATTAGGGGCCAGGGAGCACTTATCTGCATGCTGAAGGCCCTGGGTTTGACCCCCAACTCCACAACACAGCACAACAAAACAAAAATAGCAACTGATGATGTACATGTGGGTCTACTTCTAGACCTTTATTCCTCCATCTTT
>NW_004524607.1:13936890-13947678 GCF_000260255.1 Octodon degus
GAAAGATTTGTACTGATAGTGTTTGGACAGGATATCCTGTTTGCATCTTGTACTGTGGATAACCACTAAGAAGATACCAATGTACAATGTATTAATTATTGGAAACTGTCATATTAACCAGTTTTCAAACTGTCTCATTGCTCTTTGTTTCTCAATAAAATAAAATAAAATCAACAACAACAACAACAAAAAACCCAACAACACCAAAATTGACCTACGGATGGTAAACTCATGGAGCTCTCCTATGTATCTTGCATGTATTTTAAAAGATTGGCGTTTGATGGGGTGTAAGATGCCAAGGTTGAAATAGGTTTTGTCTTCAGACTTTCCAGGTCTTGCTCCTTTGTTATCTGGTACTCTTATGGTCAGTAAGACAGACCCAAGGGGGTTTCTGTCCCTTTGCTGGCTAGGTCTTCTCCACTTCACCCCGTTTTGGAGTCTTTTGGGGCTTGTCCCTCAGCTTGTTGTTCTGGAGTTCCTAGACGTGTCCAGGGAGCTGCAGCAGTTTGGATGCATGTCCCCACAGTCCACATATCAAGCCTCGGTCTCCAGGGATCTGTACAGTGGTAAGAGGTGAGGCTAGCAGGGATGCTCCCTGAGGAGGATTGTGGGAGCCCACCCTGCCACACATACCACCCCTGTCATCTGCTGCCTCGGCAGAGACCAAACCGGTGGGACGCTGTTGCTCTGCCTGGGACTTTGAATTGCAGCACTGAGCTACACCACTCTGTCCTTCATAAATAATCAGTCTTAGACATCTCGTAGTCATGCCAAGCTTACTAGTACAGGTGTTTATGTTTTATTTACTATGATCAGCTGCTGCAAACTCAATTCAACAGAAAATACTTGTGTCTTTAGTTAGCTCTGGATAATATATTTTATTTTTCTTCCTGTCCTCCATGTTCTGTCTCAGTTCTTCACATGTGAAACACGTATAAGATGGCTTCTGAGTGGTTTGATTATTTGGGCAATAATTTATTTTCAGCTGCACGGATCTAGGTTCACCTAGTCTGTTGGGTTCTATATTTCAATTATCATATTTTTAATTCCTTCTTTGCTTTCTAAAGCAGTGGAAAAGTTTATTTGAGAAAGCAGAAATGAAGGGTTGGAGAGAAAGTGGCTCTGCAGAACAATCCAGGGCTGAGTAAAGAGAAAAAAGAGGGAAAGAGCAAAGATAGAAGTACACACTGTATCAGGAAACAGTGTGGGCTGCCATGGACAGTTAGGATGGCCATACCTTTAATTTCTAAGACTCCAATGGATCCTTTTAAAAAATTCATATTCCTCAACAGTGGCTGTAAGTTCATCAGGTGTTTTATCTGTGGCAGCAAAATATATCATTAACAAAATCGTACTTCTATTCTGTCAGCAGTCTTCTGGATGTATGACTTCTACATCCTTGGATTCAAACAAATGCAGATTGAAAATACTTGGAAAAAAATTACATCAGAACTGAACACGTACACATCTTCCCCTATTATCATGCCCTGAACAATACAGTGTAACAGCTATTTACATAGAATTTACATTGGATGAGGCAATATTATTAGTCATCCAGAGCTGATTTAATGTATATGGATGGATGGGTGTGGGTTATATGCAAATACTGTGTTGTTTTATGCCAGGGACCCGAGCATTCATAGAGTTTGGTCTCAATGGGGGTCCTAGAATGAATATTGAAACACTATACCTGGAAACATGCTGTCCAGTATTTCAAAAACCTTGAAAATTATGCATTCATAGATGACCTTAACCTTGGTCACATATTGCAAGATCTGCAAAAAAGGCACAAAACCAGTAGTGATACTGTACTTTTTTTTTTTTTTTTTGAATCCTTCAAGGATAAATTTACTGGTCTTGAGACTCATTTTAAAACAACACAAAACTTACTCTGTCCCCCAAAGAGAGACAAATAAGTGAAATAGGCTTTTTGTTTTAGAAACACTTGCAGAATTCTGTCATTGCCGTTGTGACTTGTCACCCAGCTCTGTCAGCGAGCCTAAATTTAGATTTTTCCTTGTCATGAAACTAGGACGTTCCATTTTTGTTCAAGAAAGAATACGACACAGAAGCCTATTCAGCTGCTTTTAATTCATAAAACACTCCAATTTAGCCAAGGAAATAAAGTTGTTAATTGCAGCATTATTTATAGTTGTACTTACTGGAAATAATCCAAATAGTCAGGAGAGAGAAGACAATGAGTCATGGTGTAGTCAATCAAAGAATATTATGCAGACATTAAAAAGGACACCGATGAAGACTTTGGGGAAGATGAGAAGTGCTTACAAAGGTTAAATGAAAAACCAAGATACAGAATTATATGCATGCTACTGTTGCATTTAGGTATATTAAAATACACTTGAAAATGAGAAAATGCAAAATAAATTATTTGTATAAGTGGAAAAAAATTAACTGGTTCAGGACACTCTTTATGGAGGAGTTACTTGTTTGATTTTTAGAGACACAGTTTTGCAGTGTAGATCACCTTTAAAGTGTGGTGTAGGGAAATATTTAACAGAGCAGGGGCATGTTACATGCAACTCAGTAGACAGAGTCCTGAGTTCCACTCCTGTACTGCCTATGCTTGGAGCAACCCCGAGCAGTGGCACATCAGTGGCCTCAAGCAACCTGTTTTCTTTTTCCCCTTGAAAGATCATTTGCTAAGTCAGGCTCAGGGTGCTGTGGTTCCATCCCCAGATCCTCAATGTTTGCCAAAGATATTTGCTGTCTACTTTGGATACTTCCAAATTTCTGGTCTGGTGCTATTGTGGACTTATCACATGTAAAACATTTCACCTTTGTATGGGGCTTAGAATCAGAGGAAAGTATGCTTAGTTGTGGATCTGCGCTCATGGGATGTGAGGGGGAGGGCGTGGGTGCTGACCTGGCCTGGTGACATTGTCAGGCAGTACAGACTGCCGGTTGAAGACCTAAAACACCTGAGGAGGGGCTGGTACGCCTGAAGCAAACAGCCCAGAGGATGCTTTGCGTTTTGCTGTGTCCTCCAGGTGGAAGCGGGGAGAGTCACCACCCGCATACTGGCAGAGCGCTCTGGGCAGCCGCCGACATTGGAAGACAGTTCAGTCGAGCAGTTGTCGAGCTGCTGAGCCCTGACTGAGCGTGTCACGCTTGCTGGCTCAGAAACACCACCTTCTCCATGTTCCTCTGCTTCTTTACCTCTCTGCCCTGCTTGCGGCAGCTTTCAGGACTCGGGGGTGGGGTGGGGGGGTCCAGGGTTTCTTGTTCTTAAGCAAGATGTGGATGTCCACATGGGGGGGAAATGGCACAGAGGAGAGAGACTCGGAATTTTACTGCTCTGTTGGAGATAGGTGCTGGCTCACAAGAAAGAGCAGCCTGGGCCTTGCTGTCTAGATGCCAAGGGCCCGTGGGGGAAGGGCCTGGGTCGAGGACCCAAAGATATTCCAGGCTAGCCTCCTGGCACCCCCATTTCCAGACCCTCTGTCAGGAGTGAGCAGCATCTCCTGCAGCCAGGTGCCCTTCCGATCCTCAGGTGTTCCAGTGCCTGTGCTTCTATAGATGAGGAGGGAGAGGGGGGAAGGGGAGGGAAAGGCAAAATTAATGATAGGATTTGAGCAAATGTTGCAGTTGGTTAAAAAGTTACGGTGACCCACGGGGCAATGTGCATGGAAATCAGCTCTCCTCAGGGTCAGAGGCCCTGGCCCTGCTGCAGCTGCTGAGGGGAACAGCCTTCCCCCCATTTGCCACCCTTGGAGGGATCAATACTTAGTGTGAGGACCTAGCATGGCCCTGAGGTCTTTGGATACTAGAGAGGCAGCAAGCTCGATGGTTTTGCCGGCTGGAGCCTTTGAGGTCTGAAGGGAGGCAGCCTTCAGCAAGAGGTACGTGCTGGTTTTGGGGCCTTGGGATTTTTGACACAGCTCCTCCTGACAGTCCTTTCAAAAGACACCCGTGGGCTTGGGACTGAGGTCTTGTTGAAACCATGCCTGACCCAGAGACTCTACCCAGTATCCCTATTTTTTGGGTGGCTGGTCAGCTGAGTCTTGTGACCGCCAAGTAGGAAAGGCCTGTGATGTCTTGTGTGTCCCACGGACATGGTGTGCTGGCCCTCAAAGCATCTCAGCATTCTTTGACAAAGAGAATTCTAACTTGTGAGAGAAGTGTCTTCCTCTCTGGTGCCTGAGGAAGAGTTAAAGCTACCAGCTCTTTTGGGGCCTTTTGTTCCAAGGTGCCCCAAAACATGGGAGTCTCGCTGAGCTGAAGCCCCAGGGTCTGTGGGGGCCACCCTGGCTCAGCATCAGCCACAAGGCCCCAGGGCAGATCTGGCCATGCCATTCCTTCAGGATCTCAGCTCCTAGACCATGGCTGATCCAAGATGCCCTCTTGGGAGCCGAGTTGTTGAAGCAGATCTGGGTTGCTGATTGGACTGACTGGATCCCTGGGGTGGATGGCCGAGGTGCAGCCTGTGGCAGAGGAGGAGGAGCAGGGACCCTGCGGTGTGTAATGAGGGCTGCATCTGCTGGACACTTGTGAGTCTCTGATGAGGCCCATGGGAGGCAGGCGCAGCCACAGCCTGTGACTCACTCATTTTGAGCTTTTCACGGACAAAGCCTGGGTGAAAATCCTTGTGCTGGGCTTCCTGTGCGCAGGGGCAGAGTGGGTCAGGGAGGCAGAACTCTTGGATCAGAAACAGAGGAACTTAAGTATTTTTTTAATAGATGCTATAAATTGATTCCATATGGATATGGTTGTTCTCTTTTTCCTGTTTCCCTATGCTTTATATATAGGTTTAGAATATTTTACTAAAATGCATCATCAGACTTACGTTTTATAATATTGAATTTTTACATATTAAAAAACACTACTTTTGTATAACTGATTTTTTTTTTCTTTTGGTACTGGGGCTCAAACTTAGGACCTTCGCATTGAGCTACATCCTCAGTCTTTTCTGTATATTTTATTTTGAGGTGAGGTCTCACTAAGTTGGCAGCTTGCCCAGGCTGGGTTGGAACTTGTGCTCTTTCTGCCTCAGCTCCGGGAGTGCTGGGATTTAGAAATGCATA
The DNA here is from genome assembly GCF_000260255.1 of Octodon degus. Classification (NCBI taxonomy): domain Eukaryota; kingdom Metazoa; phylum Chordata; class Mammalia; order Rodentia; family Octodontidae; genus Octodon; species Octodon degus. The sequence goes on from NW_004524607.1 coordinate 13,941,933, forward strand.
CATCACCTACCCAGGCACTGTGCCGGGTACTGTCAAGGATGCTGAGAAGTATGGTGGACGCCATTTAAAGTCCCTTGCCCACAGAGCCTGTACTGAAGTAGGTGAGCTCTCAGGCGGAAAGCACAGGTGTGTTGCTGTGCGAGGGGTGTGCGTAGGGGGTCAGGGAAAGGGATCCTACCTTTGGATGCTAAGGAGGGCCTTTCCCATGCAGTGACCTGGGTTGAAGATTGGGGTGAGTTCTGAAGGAAGAGGTGAGTGTCAGAGGATCCCTAGATGCTGTGCAAGCGTGTTTGTGCTGTGCATGCTGCCCCCTCCGCCGCAAGGAGGGGCCCCTGTCTAGGATGCACACAGCTGGCTCAGTGCTCCCGTCACACCTGGCTCCAGCCAGCTGCAGCAGGGTGGGGGGGGAGTGGCGCATACTTGCAGTGACCCCAGATCCCAACAGAACCAAACTGAAGGTGCTTTCCAGCCCAGTGAACAGTGAGGCTCATTCTTGCTGCGTTGTAGTGGACACCTGTGCCCACTGTGACCTATCCTGGTGTCTGCACGTGGCGCATTTATCACGGGCCTGTGCTCTTGATCTGATTGGAATAGACTCAGCGTCTCATCTTTTAATACAGTTTTGCTAGTCTTTGTTGATTCTTTGATTCCATTCTGATTGAAATAAAAATATTAAAAGCCAAACATGGAAAGAAGTTCAGTGTGATTTGTGTGTGTCTGTAAAGGCTTGCATGGCTAAATTTAATTTTGATTTATGAGTTGTCTGTGGACTGTAAATATCTTCAGCTTCACTATGGCCGATGTCACTGAAACCAGGCGTCCACTGCAACCTGACACTCTGGTTGTGGTGTGAACAGTGACCTCTGGAAGGAAGGGAGCCCCAACAGGCTTTTGGGCTAGTTCTTCAGCGCCACGGAGGGCCAGGAAAGGATTCACCTTGAGAAGAAGCAAGTCAGGATCTCCTATCTGCAGCAGATGAACAGCTGGATATTTCTGATGCTGTCTCAGCTGTCTGGATTTCTGGGAGTATTGTTTTGGCACCAGACAATTGCGCAGTTAGTTGGCTGTTCTGAGCACACAGGACGTGGGCATCTGGGAACTTAGGAGCAGAGTCATCTCTCAACAGGGTGCTCATAACAGATGATCGCAGGCTGTGGTGCCATCGGGGTGCACCCATATTGTCTAGCCCACATTCTGTCCTGTCAGGCTAATGTAATCTGTATATACAGGTTCATGAGAAATTGAGTCTGATGCTGAGGGTGCTTCAAAGTGATATCGTAATACAGTGTATAATACTTTATAACTTCTTCAGCATTGGAGATTGAACCCAGGGCCTTAATACTGAGCTACAATCACCAGCACTACTTATGTATTCATTTACTTTTGAGACAGGGCCTTGGTATACAGTTGAAGCTGGCCTTGATCTCATTAAGTAGCCCAGGCTGGTCTCAAACCCAAGTGCTGGAATTAGAGGTGTGCACCACCATATCCAGCTCCCAGCTGTTTAAATTTTTTTTTATTTTAAATTTTGAGACACGTTCTCAGAACAGAGCCCTGGAGACTTGGGCAGAAGGAGGATCTGTATTTGCCCAAGATGGGCTTGGGCTTTCAGTTTTTCTGCCTTAGTCTCTCAAACTGCTGGGATTACAGACATGTGCCACCACACTTGGCCCATAATACATTGCATTAAAGTAATTAATGTATTAATGTAATCAATATATACAATTAATGTGATAAAACATACACCATAGATATCACATTTTATATACATTTATGTCTGTAATATATACTTAATACATACAGTTAATGTTACAGTAATACATATATTAGCTATGTGATATTATATCTTATACATTTTTTTGCACTGTGTTATGGTTCAAGATAACTTGGTGGTTTGAACATCACAATCCTTGCAAGACTAGCTTTACATAGGACTGGATAGGTAGAAATTCAATTTGATTATTATGGTAAGTACCTGGGATTTAATCCACCATAATCCACTTTGCCCGCTAAGTAGGTGGGAACTGTGTGTGTGTGTGTGTGTGTGTGTGTGTGTGTGTGTGTGTGGTGTCTCTGCGTATGACACAGAGCATCTTGCTGATCTACGGGGTCTCATTCGGGAAGTCCTGGGGGCAGGTGACAGTCTGCCTTCCTGGCCAAGTCCCAGGGTGCAGTGTGGCTGGCTGTGACCTCTCTGAGCTGTGTGGCTGCAAGCTTGGTCCCTTGGTCACTGGGCTGCGACCCTTGCCTACAGCCGAGGAGGGCCTGGAGCAGCTGGCCTCTCCAGACCCTATTTCCACTCCATTGACTTCACTTTGGTGTGTGTACCCTAGAGATGTCTGCACCAGCTCTGCCTCCGCGGACCGCAAGCCATCTGTGTCTGCTCGCATCTTTAACTTCAAGGGACAGAAACACTATCCAGAGATTTACTACCTTGCATGGTTGGAAAGCCTAGAAACGGCGCCTGTCTTTGGCATCCAGGGAATGTTGCTCTGGTTTTTTTCTCTGGTCTCTAAAATCCACTGGCCTCCAGGGGGCGCTAGTCGCCTTATGTGCTCACATTCAGGACTCAGGTTCTCTCCAAGGACCGACTGGAAAGGGCTGGAGGCAGGGGCACCCTGGAGTTCAGCCTGCTGGACGCCACACCAGGGATTCAGCAGGTCTGGGGGTGGCTGGGGGCGGGGTCTGCATTTCGCGCAGGTCTGCAGAGGGGACGCTCTGCTGTGGACTGTCCTAGCCGGCCGCCCTAGCCCGCGCAGCACGAGTCTCTAGATCTCACATTTGCCTCCTGTGCCATTCTCCTGTTGCAGCCCCATTTAATCCCCTGAGAGCTCTGGGTGCCCCTCCTCACTTAGAATGCAGTAGACTCAAACTGCGTGGATGCCATCTGGGTTTGCAGCAGAGAAAGTGAAAGTCCCTAGTGTCATTTATCTGCATGCTGCACCACAATCCCTAGAGCTTGGCCTATTAGACAGCCCTGACGGGACATGACCACCAGTATGGCCTGTTACTGCCCTTTGCTGCGGCCTGGCTATGGGTTTCACCCATGGCCCTGGGTGTAGCCATCTTCTTCTCTTGTTCTGGCTGTCAGGACAGAGAGGGGCTGCGCTAAGCCTGTGGGGGGCAGGGCGGGCTCCTCTTCTCCAAGAACCTTCAGAAGAAGAGCTGGCCTGATCTTCTCCTCCTGGTTCCCTGCACTGACTCCCTTTTCTCGGAGAGGACGGTGTGTGTACTACCACAGGCTGGTTTTCCCCTTAGGCAGAGATAAGTACTTGGATGCTATTTCACCTGAAATTCCAGTTTGTTTCCTGGGGTCAAGTGCTAATGTCCCCACATGATATTCTTTCTGACAATTAGAACTTCATTTTGTTCACAGTGCCTTCATGTGAAGAATCTAGGACTTGAGCGATCCATGAGATCTCTGGGAAGGATGGGCAGGTACAGGGTACGGGGTCTGAGTGCTCAAATCGCCTATTGCACATGGCTGTGACCTGGTAAGAACCTACTTTCCAGATGTGTTTGCTTTGGCAGGGGAATCCAGTCCTAGTGATGCCCCCATCACTGATAGGGGAAGTCCTTGGATGGCTTCCATCCCTGCTGCCTGGACCCCCTCATGGAGCACTCCTGGGGAAGACTGGAGTCAAGTCTGGTGGAAGTTGAGGAGGCAGTGAGACTTGTAGCTTGAAGCAGCGGGAACCCCCAATCTCCTGCAGACACACACTATCTTTGCCTCATTGCTGAGCTTTGTGGTTTGTTACATAGCAGTAGCTGGCTGATACAGAGGGCAGAACAGCCGGTGGAGACATTGGGAGTTTTGGATAAGATTCTGTCACCTCAGATTTCCCTCCATAGGTTCCGCCCCAGAATCAGAGAGCATCACTCCATGTTTTTAAAACACATGATTCATATCCCTTCCCTCATTATGATTTGCAGGATAATGATGTCATTAAGTGCTTTTAAAACTTTTGCTTTAGCCAAGTGATGGCATCCGAAGCAACACTTTGGCGAGATTTCAAAGCTGAAGGGGCTCTAGGAGGCGGGTTCATTTATAATAAAATAACTTGAAGGCTTTGGTTTTCAATTATTAAAGTTCTAGTGCCAAAGCTTGGCCATGCAATTTAGTTCTCAGCTATTTTCGATAATATCTCCTCAGTGCCGAACATCTTACACATCCAGGCAATCAACAGCGATTATGGACTTCTCCTTACATGCAGTGTGGCGTATGGAGTGGCGGGAGAACATAACGTGAAAAAGTACTCCTGATTCTTTGGAAATTCATAATTTAGAGTAAAAACCTTGTAGTAGACCAATTATTCCTTGAAGTACTTCTGGAGTTTAGCAGTGGAGGCTTTAGTAACTTTGTTTCTTATGAAGTAGTACAATAATTTATGTTTATTTCAGTAACTTACAAAGTGTAAAAAGATTCTAAAATAGATTGTTAATAATCCTAATATTCAGATAACTTTTTTGACACAGGGTCTCACTACACAGCTCAGACTCACAGCTCCTGTTTTCAGCCTCACCAGCACTGGGATTCCAGATATGTGCCACCACACCCAGTTTTGGTGGCTGGCTCAGCATGCCCGGGAATGGGCCTGGCTTGGCATGTGGTACCAGGGATCAAACCTGGTCCTTGTGCTTGCCTAGGCAGATGCTTAGTCTGCTGAGCTATCTTGCTGGCCCCTCACCAATGTTTCTTTCAGAAAGAAAACAGTATGTGAAGAGTAATCAAAATACAGCAAATATCTAAAAGACGTATTGCCATTAATCCCTTTCAGAATACTCAGAATACCCCCCCCCCACTTTGAATACATGTACCTCAACATTCTTAGCAGTATGTATTTTACTGCAGTAAGGGCAGCACATGCCTGAAATCCCAGCACTTAGGAGGCTGAGGAGGAGATTGGGCAAGAATTCAAGGCCATGGGGCTGGGGAGATAGCTCGGCAGTCTAAGCGCCTGCCTGGCAAGAGCAAGGACCTAATTTGATCCCAGGTACTGAATGCTGTGCCAGACCTGGAACCCTGGGTGCACTGGGCTGGCCATTAAAACTGGGCAAGGTGGTGCACACCTGTAATCCCAGCACCGGGGAGGCTCAGACAGAAGGATCATGTTGTAGTTACTTTTCGCTTGTTGCTGGGACAAAGTACCAGATACCCAAAATTAAGACAGGAAAGGTTGACTCAGCTCAGTTAGTGGAGGATTCAGTCCATACTTGCCTGGCTCCAAGGCAGAGTAGCACATTGCAGAAAGCAGCTGTTTCTGGCGGTGGAAAAATAGCAAAGAGCAAAGGGAGTAGCAGCAGCTGGGGCATTTAGCAAGCCTCTCTTCCTTCCATGCTGACTGTGAAGACTGAAGCCCCTCAGAGGAAGTGCTGCCGGCCATCCTTCCTCCAGTCACTTTATATATCCTTTAAGTGCTGAGTCACCCTAGGGAGGGCCCCCTGAGCTGAAGGGAGGGAGTGTAGAACTGCATAGTGTCCACGCCCTCCTAGTGCACAGGATGAGGATGTTTACAAAGGAAGAGCCCTGGCTCTCTGCTGACTCACTTAAATTTCTAAACTTCTCAAGTGGGCGCCATGTATCAACCACTACAGATCACTAGGAATCCAAGCTACATAGTGAGACCCTGTACCAATTAATTAATTAATTAATTAAAAGAAATTTTAAAAAGAATTCAAGACCAGCCTAAGCTACACAGTGAGTTCAAGGCCAGCCTGAACCATGTAACGAGACCCTCAGGAAAAA
>NW_004524607.1:13947778-13953978 GCF_000260255.1 Octodon degus
TATTCCTCCATCTTTATCTTTTCTTTCAATCAGTTTTTAAATATCCCAGGAGGTATAGCTTTTAAAGAAGAGTTGGTCTCTTTCTTTGTTTACTTTAGCATTTCCTTTTCTTGGCAATCTGGCTCAGGTCCTGGAGGGGTCTGGTTAGGCTCTGTGCTTGAAGGAGTCTAGGTTGCCTTTTGAAAGTGTTTTCATTCCTTAGTGCCTTCTACCCCAGTCTCCCAGGCCTGCTGTGGACACAGGACCCCCTACCCTCAGTTATTGCAGCACTTAGGATTGAACCAAAGGTCTTCACACTGCGTTATACCTCAAGAGCTTTTTATTTTTTATTTTGAAACAAGATCTCACTAAGCCTTTAATCCAAGAACCCTGGGAGGCCAAGGCGGGGAATATCAGGCTTTTTCCTAACAGCGAGCATTTACCTTGTTGGACACAGTTTACCAAGGAATCCTGAGTCCAGGAACAGCTATCTCCCATGGGTTTTGTCTCTCTTATGGGATTTATGAGGCCCCAAAGACCCTGATGACTCATGGGGACACTCGGAATTGCAGTGACACCAGCCTGGGGAGGGACTTGTGGTTTGCTCACAGCAAAGGGAGATGGAAGATTTGCACAAAGCCACGAGATGCACATGCTTAAGGCCACTACAATCCCACTTTAATTAAATTCAATCTCCAAATATTTGAGTCTCTGATCTCCAACCAGGGTGGATGAGAAAGAGCCTGGTTCCCATTATACCTCGGTACCTTGTGCCCATGTCCCCTCCCTCATCTGCCAGGGGAGCCACACACAGGCATGAGCAGGCAGTCATGATATTGCACAAGAGGACAGACACACAGTGACAAGGCAGTGCTGTGGCCCCCAGAGGCTGGCAGCAGACTGTTCTTATAATTTTGAAGGGTCTAACTCATCCAGGAGTGGGGGCCACATGGGTGGGTTTTACAGATGGCCACCCCCAAATTGAATTCCCCAGTGCTGTCCAGTGAGTTCACAAATGTAGAGTGTGGCAGCTTGGTGTGATGCCACGTGTCCCAGGCCCACAGTTCAGATCCCCAGTTCAAGCTGGTCACAGGGGCAAGACCCTGTTATAGGGAGAAAAGCAAGCCCTGTGTGGCTAGGTCTTCAGACCTTCTGTTTCCAAAAGTGTCAGAACCATAGGATTTTAGCAATACTCTCCTCTTTTTCTGTATGTTTTCTGCAAGATAAAAATGGCTTTAGAGTGTCCTATGAGCCAAGCAAAACCACTCTACACACCTGACTCGGAACAGACTTGTGACTTCTGATTGACAGCAATGTGGTGTTGGTGACAAACAGCAAAGGTGATGGAATTACAGGGGCCAGAGTTCTGGACCCAGCAGAGAGAATGAAGAAGGTAAGGAAGTAAGAGTCCTGGCCATCTCTTTGCCATAGAAACCCCACGGGAGGAGGTTTCTATTTTTTCTGTATTAAGAGATCAATGGGAGATTATTAATAATCCTGTACATTGATGTAGCACTTCAGACTTGAGTGCTTGCTTGTCTGTAATCTCACTTGATCCTTGCAGCAGCCCTGAGAGCTTGTCAGGAACATCCAGCACTTCTCACCCCGATTAGAGGGAGATAAGGACCCAGACACTCTTGCTTACAGAGAAGGCAGAAGAGAGGAAACAGGAAGACTCTGGTGTCAAGGGAAGGCTCAGAAACAAGGCCTTAGTGCTGGCTTTCAGCTGTTCTCTCCTACTTCTTGTTTGCTGTGCTTTTAGCCACCATGATGGCAGAAGCCATAGAGAAGGTGGCATCGGACATAGCCAGTGAGATTGTAAAGTTCCTGACTGAGGACCCCAGATGACCCTTGCTGCCTTGTTAGTGTCCCCAGATTTACACTTTGACCAACTTCAGTGGAGTCCGTACTCCCAAAATATGCTCAGTTTAACTGACCTTTATAATTTGGTGACTGGGGTCGTGGGCAAAGGTTCTTTATCAAAAGTGGGGTGAACCAGGTCTGGTGGCATGTGCCTGTAATCCCAGTGCTCTGTGAGGCTGAGACAGGAGGATCACAAGTTCCTGCTCAACCTTGGTAACTTAACAAGACCCTGTCTGAAAGTTAAAAAAAAAAATTAAAAAAGGGGCTGGAGATACAGCTCAGTGTGAAGACCCTGGGTTTAATTCCTATTACTGCAAAAAATGTGGAGTGAACATACCCAGTAGAATGGTGACTATAAAAAAACATGCAGAGTCCTAAGTGTTTGTGAGGGTGTGGGGAACTTGGAAGCTCTGTGCTATGTTGGCAGGGATGTAAGACAGCACGACCACTGTGAGAGCAACATGGCGAGTCATCAGAGTTAGACATAAAATCCTTGTATGGTGCAGTGGCTCCATTTCCAGGTGTATTCCCAGAGGTCAGGGAGCAGGGGCCCAAGGAGATATTTGCACACCTCACAAGAGCCAGAAGGAGGAAACCACCAAAAGACGGAACTCCAGTGTCCATCAACAGTTGGACCGGCACATCCGGTGTATCATGGAATATTATTTGGTCTTAAAGAGGGCAGAGATTCTAATGCCTGCTGCAACGCAGATGAATCCTGAAGACATAACACAAAGGGGAATAAACCAGTCATAAAAGACACATACTGTAATTCCACCCTCATGAGGTCACTAGAGTTGTTTGAGTCACAGACAAGAAGTAGAATGGTGGGCAACCGGGGCCGGGGAGGTAGAGAGAAGTCAGTGTTCAGTGGGTACAGAGCTTCAGTTTGCAAGACACAGAGAATTCTAGAAGTTGGCTGTTCAGCGGTGGAACTTCACTTAGCACAATGAACTCTACAAAATAGGAAACGTGGCAGATTTTATGTTAAGTGCATTTTACCACAATTAACATTTAAAAATTTAAGCGGGTTGAAATTCCAGGGCTGATGAGATTGCCCCAGCCTGCCTCATCTCCTGGTATGGGCTTCTGCGATTGTACCCTGACTCCAAACTCCCGAGTCACATTCTGCTACCTATGCCTGGGTCACCTCTTCTGTTTTCTCTTCTTGTGTGCTTTGCCTGTCTTGGTCCTGATCTCAGTTCTACAGCCAGCCCTTGGAGGCTTTTCTCAGCCTGACCACCCACAGCATTCCTGAAGGTCAATCAAGGAAGAGCATCTGGGATTGTCTTCTTAGCTTTCTGTTGCGGTGACAAGATAGCCAGGATGATTAATGGCTACAGAAGAAAGGTTGATTTTGGTTCATGGCTCAGGTGTCCATTCATGGTTGCTTGGCCCTGTTGCTCTGAGCCTGTGGCAGCACAGTGTGTCACAGGGGAAGGAAGTGTCCCATCTCATGCAAAGGTGCAAGAGCCTGAGTTGGGGAAGTGGGGTGGGGTTCCTGTGTCCCATCCAAGGGCACAGCCTCTTGTCATCCAGCTTTGTCTGCCTTGGCCACGCCTAAGTTCCACCAGCTCCTCTTAGCACCATGAGCTGAGACCAAGCCTACAGCACCCAGGCCTTTGGGGGTCACCCCAGATCCAGGTGTAGCTGGGATGATGAGGGTCTCCTCACTGAGATCTGAACCAAACCCCATGCTTAGCAGCCGCTGTACCTGGCATGATTGGGACGTGACTTTGGACATCGTCAAGAGCTGCTTTTCTCCCGCTCTTGCTTCTGCCAGCTGCTGGCTGAGATCTTTTGATTCATGCATCATTGCAAGTTTTCCCTCACATCCATTCCTCCAGCAAGAGCTGGGAGTTTATTTGTGTGTGTGTGTGTGTGTGTGTGTGTGTGTGTGTGTGTGTGTGTTGCCGGGGATTTGATCCAGGGCCTTTTCACTGAGTTACATCCTCAGCCCTTTTATTTATTTACTTATTTTTTTGGAGTCAGGTCTTGTTAAGTCACTACGTTGCACAGGCTGGACTGTAACATGCAGTCCTCCTGCCTTAGCTTCCCAGAGTGCTAGGACTCTAGGTATGCACCACCATGCCTGGTTTTGGGCTCCTTTCTGGGTAGCACATAGTCCTGACTCGGTTTCAGAGGCGGTCACAAGCTTGTCCCCAGTGAGTATTAATCCAAACCCTGAGGCAGAGTTAGTATCAGAGCTGCTCCATCTGCTAGTTCAGGGCTGCTTTGGGGTGGAGGCCTGGTGTGAATGTGAAGACCTGAGTTGTTTCCTGTGTTCTCCTTCCTTTGCAGCAAGAATGCAGGAGCTGGAGAGGGAAAGGACAAGAGGGGAGATAGGACTGGTGCCGTTGTTCGTGCTCTGGGAACTCGCTCTGTCCTCTCCCTATTTTTTGCACAAGGTGACAGTCCCCGTGCCTCCCTCCCTCTCATTTATCTTTTCCCTCCTGCCCAAAAGGCCTCTTGTGGTTGAAAGTAAATGTCACCGAAGTGGAGAGACTGAAGTCCTAGCCCAGGCACTACCTTGATTAGTACATCCCGCGGAACACTGGAACATTGTAGACATCTATGGTTGGTCCTCCCGTCCCTCACTAAGCGAGTAAGGTCCTGACAGTTGGAGGCAGCTGGAGGCTGAGCAAGGAAAAAGACATGGCCACCAGGTGGCAGGAGGAGCCTGAGTTTCACTTAGTTGAAGTTTTGACAGATCTGCTGAGAGGGACCATCCCTCGCTGCCTGGGACTTGCAGAGGCTGTGGTACCAGGCTGCCAACTGAAGGCAGGGTGGGTGGGGCTCTCTTCCAGGAGCAGGAGCAGGAGGGCACTGGCACAGCTAGGTGAGGTCGCCCAGCAGCCCATGGGCACCTCTGGGTCCAGTGTCCCTCAGGCAGAGAAGCCTGGAGTCTTCCTAGCTGGTAGGGTTGTCTTGTCTGTGGTGAGCAGGTGTTGGGCTTTTTCTTTTTGGTGTGTGTAACAAGATCTCACTGTATAGTTCAGGTGACCTTAAACTGTCCGTGTAGCCCAGGTTCGAGACTGGCCTCAACCTCATAGTGATCCTTTGCCTCAGCCTCCCAAGTGCTGGGCTGCCAACATGCCCAGCTAGGTGTTTTTTTTTAAACAAGTTTTTTTTTAAAAAATAAAGTTTTAAGTTCACATTTTATAAAAGGTAATATGTACATGAAGTATGTGTAAAAAATGGTGGCGGATGTTTAAATTTAAAAAATTACTACAATAAAAAATGCATAGCCTGGCCAAAAGTGCCCTGAAGGCATTCGAGGAAGAAGAAAAAAAAAAAATGCATAGCCATGAATCTCCCTCAGTGGTGTCCCCTTGCTTTGAACACACATATCCCACTCTGCTGGTCACTTTCAGAGGCAATTCTGGAGGTTCTCTTTTGTGTCTTTTGTTATGCTGTTCTGGCTGCCTTGGTGTCCTGAACTGATTGAAAACATTTACCTTTCACGATCATTTTGACTTTGGGAAAGAGTCAGAAGTTAAAAGGTGCCAGATCTGGTGAATAATGTAGATGAACAAACCATTATGTTTTTTTTAAAAACTATTTTAAATATTATTTATTTATGTGGTATAGAGTCTCGCTACACAGCTCAGACTCATAATGATCCTCCTATTTCAGCCTCCCCAGTGCTGGGATTATAGGCGTGTGCCACCATGCCTGGTTTCAGGGTCAACACAGCGTGCCCGGGATTCCAGGCAGCATGGCATGTGGTACTGGGGATCAAACCTAGGACCTTGTGCTTGCCAGGCAGGCACTTAGACTACTGAGCTATCGTCCCAGACACCATCATGATTTTATTGATACAAAGTACTATAAATGTAAAATGTTAACTGCACCAGAGTCAAACGAGTGCCCATTCAATTGCTTTATCACAGTCAAAGTAAGCATCCTTTTGCCCCTAGAGAGCCCACCTCCTTTGTGTCCCCTCAAATTTTTCAGTAGATCTGATTTTACGCCTTATTTCTTGTCTTTTGAGGCTTGGTCGTTTTGTTTTTTTATTATTTTCCCTCCACTAGTTTGAGATTAAGAAGTTATTTATTTCTCTGTTCCTAGTAATTACCCTTAAAGATTTTAGGCAAGGTCTAGAATTACACAGTCATTTTATTTACTCCAGAATAAGTCAAGACTTTTAGCTTTCCGGCGGTGACGACCTCCCAGTGAGAACGTGCCTCTCGAAAAAGATTTCCTTCATCCCTCTCTGGAGGAGGAGAAGAGGAAGCACAAGAAGAAGCACCTGGTGCAGAGCCCTGACTCCTACTTCATGGACAGGAAGTGCCCAGGATGCTATAAAATCGCCACGGTCGTTAGCCAGGCACAGACGGTAGCTCTGTGTGTTGGCT
>NW_004524607.1:13958033-13963814 GCF_000260255.1 Octodon degus
GGGTGCTGGATCCTGTTCTGCTGATATTTGGAGGTGGTGGGCCCTTCAAGAGCTGGAATCTAGGGGAGGTCATTGGGGCACTACCCTTGGGAGAGATCAGATGGTGCTGATGGAAATACTAGTTGGTTCTGTGAGAGGGTGCTTATGACAGAGCAGGGCCGCCCCTCCCCAGCCTCTGGTTTCTTCTCTTGTGGTATGCCCTCTCCTTCCTGCATATCCTTACCCCAGGATACCATTGCTGTGTGATGATCCTGTCAGAGTGACCCACAGGGCTGAATCAGTAGGGTTCCTGATTCCTGGACTTTCAGGTAACATGTGTGAGCTAAATAAACCTCTGTACTTTATAAAGTACCCAGCATCGGGGATTTTTGTTATAGCAATGGAAATTGAACTAATAGAGGTGCTGACTCTTACTTCATACAGCATTGTTGAATTAGTGTATCCAGAAAAGAGGCCTTTCTGCCACAGTAAGGTAGATTTTGCCTAGATCCCTTTGTTCTTTCCTCCCCAGAAGGCTTTCTTCAATTTCTGGTCCCAGAGTCCAAGTGTAGTAACTAAGCTAATGATGAAATATAGCGAAAGAAAAGGAGATGGGAAAGCTGAGGGTGGCTGCTTCAGTCTCTCCACCTTGTGTGACAAATGGATTCCCAGGGTTCTTTTAAATGAAAATTGCTCTTTCCCATCTGGCTTCCCACATCCCATCTGCGGAACCAGAAGGTGGGGAGGGGCAGGAAATGCACCCCTCCCTTACATCCAAGCCATGTCTGTAGGGGCCAGTGACTTTACAGCCTGCTGTGGGGAGAAGGAGGAATAGAAGCATGGGGTAAAAGCCCCATCAGGAATGTATTCCTCAAAAGCCCGTAGGACTGAGATTAATAGAAGGCAAGAGAGACCTTAAGACAAAGAGCAGCAGAAGGTGTGAGCTGGTCTTTGTAGCATGTGAATGGTTTCATTTAGCACGGGGGTACAGCCACTCCCAGCACAGATGCACTGGGCAAAATAGCCGTCCATAGAAAAAGTAAAACATGGAGCCGCAGAGGAGATTGATAAATCCAATCTTACAGTTGTTATAATTGTTTCAATTATGGATAAGCCATCGGGCAGAAAGTGAGCAGGAACAGGGTTTGCACAAATCACAGCCCGACCTAATGAACCCCATGGAATTCTGCATTCCGTGTAGGAGACCGAAAATACATGGAGACCCATGGACATTAATCATGGAGTCGCCAGGCCACACCAAAGCCTCAATAAATCTTCCAGAGTAGGTTTCACGTGGCCCTTGCTCTCCGATCACACTGCTATTAAGTCAGAAGTTAATACAGAAAGACAAGTTAAACACTGCTCGCTGGTCAGGCATTTGAGAACACGCTGTGAAATAACTTGTGAGTGCGAAGAATGCTAAAGAGCCGGTGGGTGTGCGCAGGGGCTTTCTTCATACTGGGCTCCTCACCCTCCTGTGCTAGTCCTGTGAATCTCTGACAAAGGCCTAATTTTTTGAGCAAAACCAAAATGCCTGAGGCTTGCCATGGATCTTCCTGTCTCAGCCTGCAGGTCAGCCATTCCTCTGAGGTGGATCCTTTTAGATAATAAAAGTATTTTTTTGGAGGGGGGCAGAACCGGGGATTGAACTCACCCCGTGCACTTGCCAGGGAAGCGCTTATTCCACTGAGCCATCTCCCCGGCCCAATAAAAGTATTTAGATATCAAAATGTGGACACTGGGCTGGCCAGATGGCTTGGTGGACTAAAGTTCCTGCTTAGGCAAGTGCAGGGACCAGGTTCCACCCGTGTCCTGATGCGCTGGCCCTGCCTCGGGGTGTACTGAGTTGGAATGAGACTGGGCGTGGTGGTGCTTGGGAGGCGGAAACAGGAGGTTCACTATGAGTCAGATCTGTGTAGTGAGACCCTGTGTAGATCCTGTAGCAAATACATTAAAAAACCAAAATGTGGACACTTGGGGAGCTTGTTGTAGCTGTGCACAGGTGGTGCTCAGGGGTGGCTTCACCCCAGGTCTTTCCAGTGAAAACACATCCCATAAAATCCCATGTTCACTCTTGTGATTTGAGTTAAAAATCCGGTCTGCACCATTTTAATTTTAGACTTAGTATAGAGTATCTAAATCATTCAAATGAAATACTAAACACTTAAAAAAATAAGACCCAGGAAATCTGCTTAACTTCCTAAATCTTATATTTATATCTTTTATTTCATAGTGAAAATTTTGCTTAATCCATAATATCCATCAGGTTGTTTCCAGATAACATTATCCATGTTACTAGTCTACTAGGCAAAGTATATATGGTTGAAGACTTAGCTGTTTTATTTTGTGTTTTACTTTTATGCCCAGATTATGTCCAACTAGGGAACGTTGGTTGAAGTACTCTGATTTTAAAGGTGTGTAAAATAATTCTTTTCTTTAGGTTCTGGTAGTGCCAATTTTTATACATTTATGCCTATATGTTTGTTTTAAATTTTTAAAGATTTACTGATTTTTAATTTTCTTTCTTTCTTTGCAGTACTGGGACTTGAACTCAATGGCTTTGTTCCTACCTCCTTCATTAAAAAAGCAAAACAAAAAAACAACGAATTTATTTTGAGTCAGGGTCTCACTTAGTTGTCCAGATGGGACTTGAGCTTGTGATCCTCTTGCCCCTGCCTCTGAGAGAGAGAGAGAGAGAGAGAGAGAGAGAGAGAGAGAGAGAGAGAGAGAGAGAGAGAGAGAGTGCTAGGATCGTACATGTGTGGTGCCGCATCAGGGTTGATTTTGTCTTAATTTTATTTTTAAATGTATTTAAATGAATTATATGGTCTCAGTGTTAAAGTTGTAACAAAGTATATTTAGGGAAATTGAAATTTAACTCCTGATCCATTGACTTGTCTTTTGCTAATCCCACAGGTAACTGTTTGCAACTAGTTTCTGGTTTAGGATATAAAGGGATGTGTGTATCACAGGGGGAGAGAAGGGAGGCAGAGGGAGAGAGAAAGGGAGAAAGAAGAGGACAGAGGGAGAGAAAAGGAGGTATGGAGGGAGGAAGGGAGGGAGAGACAGGGAGAGTGTGAGAGAGAGATTCTTCTATCCTTTACTCAAAATTGAATATAGCATGTTAATTGGGACAAGCTGTTGTCACAGTCTGTTTCCTGTTGCTATAATGGAAGACTGCAGACTGGGTAATTTCTAAAGGAAAGAGGTTTATTTAGCTCAGAGTTTTTGAAACCCTGGAGCATGGGCCTGGCATCAGGGAGGTACCTGGGGAGGGCCTTTTGCTGGTGGCTTCTCAGCAGAGATGGTGTAGGGCACTGCATGCTAAGAAAGGGCAGCTGAGCCACTCAGATCTCTCTCTGTTCCTAGGTAACAGCACCCGGACACCCCATGCTTGTGGCTTCACCTGACCCTCATTACCTCCCAATGGCTCAAACCCCATCAGCATTAACCTATGACTTGGGGATTAAGTTTGAGGCAGATGAAATTGGGGGAAACAGTAAAAACACAGCAGCTCAGAGCTCGTGACAGCCCTGAACTTCAGGTGCACACTGCCGCAGGAGCTGGCTTCTCACTCATGCCACCTGTGGAGGCTGCAGCCGGTGTCTGCATGGTCAGGCACCCTGGAGGCCTGAGGTGGTCTGTCTGGAGCATGCAGCCTTCACTTCCGGTGGTGGGGATGGGAGAACAGCTGTGACCACTGGCAGTGGCTTCCTGTGTCCTCCCTCCCTCCCTCTTCTCTTTCCGAGGTATTATCTTGGTTTCTCGTATTTTGTATTAAATCTCTTCATCTAAATTGGTTTCTGTTTTCGTGAGCAAACCTGACAGATCCAGCTGGACACTGTCTCTTGTTTCCCTGACTTGGCATCTTACACATTCCAGATCGCATTGAGAGGCAGTGTGAACAGCTCGGCTGGGAGGCACCTCCAGCTTTGCAGACTTTGGAAAGGAGGAAAGTTAACATCTGCAGACACAAACATGTGACAGATCCACTCTCATTCCAGCAGAGGCTCTGGCTGGGTTGGTGGCATGCACACCAGCAATCCCAGCTACTCAGGAGGCTGAGGCAGGAAGATCAAAAGCTTGAGGCCAGCCTGTCTCAAAGAAAAAATAAAATAAGATGAAAGTACTGACACAGGAATGAAAAATGTCAAGGGACAGAAGGGCTATCAACATAGGCTCTATCAAGTACACAAGGTAAAGGGTAATATGACATTGAATTTTCAAACCCGAGGCCAGAGAACAGATTATTTAACATATGTTAGGCAAATCAGATGAGTTGTTGTTTAAAAGATGATAGAAAATTGGATATCAAGTACATTCATTCTGTTAAAGTAAACTCTATTGCATCTGTAGATGTATCTGTCACCTTGACTTTCTGTGTCATTCATTGTTGGATACTTCAGTCAAGTTCACAATGTGGAGACCATGAATAGAGCTACAATGATGGCGGGAGTGCAGTCGTCTCTTCCACACTCTGACTTCATTTCCTTTGGATACGTAGACTACTATTCAGCCTTGATGACAACAACAGCAACAGAAATGAAAGCCTGTTGTTTGGAGCAATCTCAATGAAGGTAATGGACAGTACCCTGAATGAACTACGCCAGGCACACAAGGACTAACTGCATGTCTCATCTGGGCATGGTGTACAAGAAAGCCAAACTCAGAGGCAGAGTAGAAGAGTGGTTATCAGAGCCTGGGTGGGGCGGGGGGTGCATTAAGAGAAGTTGAACAAAAGTTCAGGGCTGCAGGTGAGCAAAAAGAATACATTCTGGGTGTGGTACAGCAGGCCTGTAATCTCAGTACTCTGGGAAGCGGAGGTAGGAGAATTCCAAGTTTGAGGCCAGCCTGGAAAACTTAGCAACTTAGTGGGTGTTAGGAAAAAAGAAGAAAAAAAACAAGGGTATAAGCTCAACAGGACAGATTTATTTCAGAATAAGCCTGAGAGGGACGGTCCTGGCACTTAGACCAGACTGGTAGAGACCAAACTGGTGGCTGTCCTATAGGACCCGAGGTCTTTTATAGGAACATGAGCATAACGGGGGCTGTGAAAGGGAAAAGCTCTAAATGAGACTGTGGGGGGGGGAAGTTCAGAAAAAAAGGAGTTGTGGTGAGCGCTGCTTGAGAAATGTAGGGTGTGGCGAATGCCAGGGACAGGGCTGGAGAGGGTGATGGAGGTGTAGGGTGTAGCCATGGTCACAGGGCCATTCTAATCCATGCTTATATACCTTTAGCAGAGGTAAAAGCATAGGGAGATGGAAGACGCTTAAAGTGATCAGCCTCGGATGTGATCTCTGACTGGCCTAGGATGGTGGCCGTCAGACTCTTTCATGTGGGTCCTGTGGCAAAATAAAACAACCAAATACAAAAAGGGCTGGGGTTATATAGCTCAGTGTGAAGGCCCTAAATTCAGTCCCCAGTACCAGCACTCTTCCCAGAAATCTAGAGATGTAATATACAGTGTGGTGACAGTAGTTAACAGTAAGTGCTGTATACTTGAAAATTGTTCAGAATGGGTGCTCAGTGTTCCCTGCACAAAAAGGTGGGTGCACATGTATGGTCATGGATATGTTAATTGCTTCAGTTAATCATTTTGCACTACATACCTATGTGAAAACAGCATGTTGTCAACCATAAATATATACAAGTTTTATTGATGAATTATAACTTAGTAAAGCTGGGGAAAAATAAGCACAGAAATGAAGAAAAGAGGGCCAGGGAGATATAGCTCAGTAGAATAAGTGCTTGCCTGACAAGCGCAAGGTCCTGAGTTCAATCCCCAGTACTGCCAAAAAAAAA
>NW_004524607.1:13976314-13984497 GCF_000260255.1 Octodon degus
TGCTGGGCCTGCACTCTGGGTCAAATGAAGATCTGTGGGCCCTGGGTGGTCTCACTCACATGCCGGGCCTAGGCCCCAGGTCATCTTACTCACTTGCTAGGCCTGCACTCTGGGTCTATTCAGGATCCAGCGGGACCCGGGTTGTCTCACTCACATGCTGGGCCTGCGCTGTGGTTCTATTCAGGATCCCATGGCCCCGGGCAGTCTCACTCACTGCCAGGCCTGCGCTCTGGGTCTATTTTGGATCCAGAGGGCCCAGGTCCTCTCACTCACTCGCCGGGCCTGCGCTCTGGGTCTCTCATCCACTGAACATACTTTATAAACTGATGAATATTTGGATATCCTCTTGTCTTGGTTACTTTTCTTTCATTGTTGGGACAAAATGCCTGACACCCAAAATTAAAGAAGGAAAGGCTTGTTTAGCTCGCCATTAGTGGAGGTTTCAGGCCAGACTCAGCTGGTCCCAAGGCAGAGTGGTACATGGCAGAGGGCAATAGTTCATGGTGGAGGAACACAGCAAAAGCAACAAGAGCAACAGGGAGGAGTGGCAGAGAATAAGCCTCTTTCCTGTTCTTATCTATATGCAGGCTACCTGACCTCCAGTGGGTGTAGTACTCACACCCATAATCCCAGCATTGGACTATGGATTAATCAAAAACTCTGGAAGCCTGCACCATGACTACATGAGGCCTTGGGCGGTGGAATCTAGACACCGACCGTAACACCTCTGTTGTGAAATGTTTGTTCAAATCTATTGCTCATATTTCATTTGGATTTTCCTTTTCTTCTTTGTACAAGTGTGAGTCCTTTTGCATAGATGTACATTACAAATGTTTCCTTTATGTCATTGGATTGCTGTTTCTGATCCCTAATGCAAAGAGCCCCCTGCCCGTACTGGGGACTGAACCCAGGGCCTTTGTGCCCAGCTGGGATATACACCCAGCTGGGCTTGAACTTGCCATCCTCCTGCCTCCTGCCCCAGGTAGCTGGGATTACAAGAATGCACCACCATGTCTTGTTTGGACAGAGTTTTCGGTTTGAAGAGCAGTTTTTGAGTACAGCCTGTTTTTCTGTGGTGAGTCCTTTTTGTGTCTATTTTAAGCACCTTGTGATGGTTAAACTGGCTCATAAGTTTGGCTGGACTATGAGATTCCCGAGGAGGTGAGTGCATGGGGTTGACAGAATCACCAGGGCACAAATCCACTGATGTCACAACTAAATGTGCCCTTGGGTGGTGGCTCAGGTGGACAAGGTGGGTCACGGGGTTGCCTTTCTCAGGCAGCGCTCTTCCTAGGGGTGCTGTTCACCTGACCTGTATCCCTGCCACTGTGAACTGAGCAGCTTGGCTCCACCACAGCCTTCTACTGTGATGTTCCTGGCTTGCACTCAGCAGACCATGGACTGCAACCTCAGAAACCATGAGAAAGAATGACCCCATTCCTCCTGTAGGTTACAGATGTTGCGTATCTCAACCCAGTGATGAAAAGCTGAGCAACACACACTTCTGCATACCTCAGTATCCTGGGAAAGGTGTGTTAGATTTTATTCTGGAAACATTTTAGATATTCCTTTTGCATTCAGATCCATTGATCTGATCCCTGTCTCAGATAAATCAGATTCTCAGGCATGGTATAAGGTAAGTGCCAGGAGCAGGATTTTTCTGAGTGGCTATTCAGTGCCCCAGGAACACTTATAGAGGAGTATTCTTTCCTACTGGATTGTTGTGGAGCTGATAGTAAAGGCAGCCTCTATGTGCAGATCCCTCCAGCAGGCCGCTTTCTTTGTGCAAGGAGCATAGATTTCATGGCTCTGGCTTTAGTGTGAGCCATTACATTCACATCTTGTCTATCCAGCCAACCTCATTTTTCACAATCCTATAAAATAGGCTGTCTTTTAGCAAGGCCAGTGGCCCCCTTCTTTGTTTATTTATTTGTTTTTTTGCAGAACCAGGGATTGAACTCTGGCCCTTGTGCTTGCCAGGGAAGCACTTATTCCACTGAGCCATCTCCCTGACCTTCTTTGTTTATTTAAATGTCATTTGTTTTTGTTTTTTGAAATCAAAATGAAAAAGTTAAACAACTGCCCAAATATAAAACTAAGTTTGGTAGGATTTGCTTTAGGCTGAGGGGAGGTGAAAGAAGAGAAGCCACTGAGACACGCCCTCCTGTCACATCATGACATGCTCATCCTGTATGTATCTATTATGTACCCACTGTGTGCTATAGTCTGTGTAAAGTGTAGGGATATAGTGACCAACAACAACCATCAAAAAAAAAAATATCCAGATATGAGCCTATGACTCCAGCAATCTGGGAGGCTGAAGCATGACGATCTCAAGTTTGAGCCCAGTCCGGGCAACTCTGCAGTTTAGCAAGACCTGAAAATAAACAAACAGACAAGCATACATACATGAAATAGGACCATGGAGATAGTGGTCTATGGAGCTGAGTGGAGCTCAGTGGTCTAGATGCCTGCCTAGGCAAGCACAAGGACCTGGGTTCAATCTCTGGTACCACATGGCATGTCTGCCCTGGGCATTCTGAGTAGGCCACCAAGACTGGGCGTGGTGATGCAGGCCTGTAATCTCAGTGCTGGGGAGGTTGAGACAGAAGGATCACTGTAAATCTGAGCTGCATAGTGAATCTCTGTAACAAATACATTAAAAACAACTTTATAAAAAATAGTGTGGGGAATGTAACTCAGGGCAAAGGCACTAGGTTCAATCTGTTAATACCAAACAACCAAATACAGCTTCTTTTGTCCCATATGAAGCAGAGGATAGATAAAGATGTTGTAAACCACAAATAAATTATACTGTTCCAGACCGCGATCAGGGTTCAGGAGGAGTCAGAGGCCACGAAGGAGACCAACAAAGGGGAGACTGCTTATATCTTTCTGTGGTCAGGGAAGACTTCTCCCGGCAAGCCCTGGAGGACAAGTGGCCGTTGAGCTGAGGCTGGGTGGTTGTGAGCAGGGAACAAGGAAGCTGCGAAGGTCCTGGGGCAGGTTGCCCCTGGAGACGTTCTGAAAACTAAGAGAAACAGACAGGGCCATAGAGACGTTTCTGAAGTGATGGATTTATCTAGAATGACTTTGTTCAGAGGTAGTAGGAGTCTTGAACATACAGATTGTGCCTGATCATGTTTTGCATTGTTCAAATAACTTGTTAGGAAAAACACAGAGCAATGATTAGAGAAGGGGACCCTCAACACCTTAGCAGAAATTTGAGGTGCCTGCCCGGAAGCTGAAAAGCCTACCTTCAGCTGAATTGGTTTTCTTGTTTAAGTGTGGGAAGAAGAAGAAAAAAACCCCTCAAATTAATAATTCCACAAGGGTGTGCCCCAGACCTTTAGTTTAAAGATTAAACATCACCCGTTTGTAACTTCTTCATTTATTTATGAGGTTCTCATGCTCACAGTTACCTGCAACCCTTTCAGGAGCATTGTAGGACATGCATAGATAAGTAAATAATTACAGTAGAGATGTCTGCTGACCTTGGATCAATGAAAATAAAGCATCATCTTTTATGGGCTGTGTGCTCCACTATCTGCAAATGATTGCTGTGTCGGTAAGGGCAGCAGGGGAGAACTGGGAGGCTTGGAAGCACCGTGCTTACCCCCAGAGAGAGAGGCAGTCATAGGATTAGTGCTGTTGTGCAGGGTGGCAAATGGACTGATAGAAGAGGTGTGATTGAGAAGTGCTGTGTGTTTAAATAAAAAGAACTATTATGGTAAAAGACACATTGGCCTTGATCTTCAGACACCCCCGTCCTGCACACTTCAAGCACACTTATCCCATCGTTCCTGCCACTTTCCAAAGCCATTGTGCAAGTCCTGTTTCATGAGTGCCTTTATGTGTGGTAGTGCCTGCGTTGATGCCTTGAATAAATTAAATATGTTTTCCTTTCATGGTTGACTTGACTTGGGGGGCAGAGAACCAGAAGTCACAAGGTATAGAACGGGTAAGGAGGATGGGTACTCTGCAATGGTTTTACCAGGCTGCCTTTTTGTAGGATGGCCCTGGACAGCAGCATTCACTGCATTCTTTAAAAAAAAAAAACTATTTATTTATTACAGAGTCACACTACATAGTTTGGACTCATAGTAATCTTCTCTCAGTCTTTGGGGCTCGTACAGCATGCCTGGGGCAGGGCCAGCATGGTATGTGGTACTGGGGATTGAACCTGGGTCCTTGCACTTGCCAGGCAGATGCTTAGACTGCTGAGCTATCTCTCCAACCCTCACTGTATTCTTTATCACACTTTGTAAAGACCCTCCTGAAAGAGGATTTCCAGGACTGTTTCAGAAAGTGGCAAGAGTGACGGAAGAATTATGTTTGAGGTGAGAGACAGTATTTTGAGAGGAATTCATAGCAATGTGTCTTTTGCGGTAAGAAGTTTTCTAATCTAAAGGGAGTGCCTGCCCATTACCCTCATGCTCAGTAGCCTGAGATGGATCATGGGTTACGGGTGTAGGACCCACAGGACACACACCTGTCAGTCAGTGCTCTGTCATTCTCCATCTTGTCACCCTAGGAGGCCTCAGTTTCTTCATCACTGGGGAACTCTGGGTACTCACAGTGGCTACTCCATAGGGCAAGGGGACCACTGGGCTAAATCCAGCCCACTGCCTGCTTCTGCAGAGCCTAGGACCTAAGGGTGTTTTAGACATTTTTAAATGGTGGAAAAAATAATGTTTCGTGACATGTTAAAATTGTATGAAATTTGAATTTTCCTCTCCATAAGCAAGGTTGTGCTGGGCCTGACCGCACGCAGTTGTTGACACACTGCCCTGAGTTCCTGCTCTGTGTCGGCTGGCTGTGACAGCGGAGCTGAAAATATTTACTGTCTGGTTTGTTACAGAAGTTTGCCAGATAAGGATAAGGCCTGGGATAAGTTCCTGGCATAAGGCCAGGAAAGAGCTTGTGACAATAGCTGGCCATGTCAGCTATTACAACAACATATTAATAAAAATCTGCATAACCATATGAGTCATTAAGAAAATGAATTGGCCTCCCCCCCTTCCTTGTCGAATCTCTTCATTGTCATTACTGCTTTCCTCTGTGGAAAGGAGAAGGACTTGCCAAGCCTCGGACAGGGCCGAGAAGGGTTTCGGAGCCAGTTTTTTTTGGACAGGTGGG
The DNA here is from genome assembly GCF_000260255.1 of Octodon degus. Classification (NCBI taxonomy): domain Eukaryota; kingdom Metazoa; phylum Chordata; class Mammalia; order Rodentia; family Octodontidae; genus Octodon; species Octodon degus. Next base: position 13,981,454 of record NW_004524607.1, read on the forward strand.
TGAGTGTTGTGCTAGGGTTTGAACCCAGGGCCTTTGCACTGAGCTATATCCTCAGTTCTTTTCTATTTTTAAATTTTGAGCTAGGGTCTTCGAAATTGTTGTATTATACCTGTCTCAGCCTCCTACAGAACTGGGATTATAGGCATGCTTTGCCATGCCTGGGTCAGGAGTTAGGTTATTAAGAGTTTAGGAAAATTAACAAGAGCGATGTACTGATGCACTATGGAATGAATGAAGCGCGTGTGTGTGTGTGTGTGTGTGCGTGTGCCAGTGTGTGCATATGCCTGTGTGCGTAAGAGCATACGTGTGTGCGTGCATGTGTCCATGTGCATGTGTGTGCACTTGTGTCCACAGGGCTGGCCCTGTGCACTGGGGCTGTGCCCTTTCTTCCTGTCCTCCCAGCTGTACATGAAGTCGTTGCTTATTCCTTTCTCTGCAGCCTTTTCTTCCTTGACTTCTCAGGACCCTGCTCCCCTTCCTGGCAAAGAGCCCCAAATCTTCCTGCATTTCTTACCTTTCAGGGTGTGCTGTCCAGAACTGAGTTTGTAGGGTGCCCTGCATCTACTTGGGGTCCTGTATCATCTTGCGCAGTGACTCCTGGCAGCAGGTGACATCTCTTCCCCGAAGCCCCGTAGTTTAGCCTTCTCTTAGGCCCAAGGGCTGCTGCAGTCGGGGTCAGGGGTGCTGTGTCTTGGAGGCATCCTCCTCCTGCCACCCATCCACAGGGGGAATTGGACTTCTCTGCACCACCCCCTCTGCTCCTTGGTCTGTGCAGGGATGCTCCTTGTTCCCAACCTCACTGTCCTTGAAAGTGGAAGCATGTTGTCCAATGCGGCTTGAGCCCTGTGGGCTCGCATCAGGGCACTTGCCCAATCACGCCTTTTCTCACCCTTCACCTTCACCCCAGGGTGGAGGCTGCAGCTCCCACCTGCATGACTTCGGGGTCCTTACTGGTTTCCTCATCTGTCTCCCGCTTGCCCATCCCTAGAATAGCAGCCAGACAAATCTTTGATTCCAGCCAGACACAGTCCCTGTCACCCATGCAGGGTCTAAACTCCTGTTAATATCTAGCTCTGTGCTTCTCCAGGGTCTAAATCAGAGTCTGGCTGCTAGCAGGTGCTAAGTCTGCATTTGTTAAATGAGTGGTGATGTTATAAATAAAGCCAAATGAATCCATGCTCGCTATGTATAAGATGGGTTTGATCTCTCCAGTTAAAAGACAGAATGTCAGAATGGACACACAAATAAAACCCAGGTGTACACAGTTTATTAAGATACCCACCTAAAAATGCAGCAATGAAACTTCAAGTAAGAGGATTAAAAAATCATGACAAGCTGGTTTTGACATACTACACTGATAAAATAGACTAAGACAAAATGCAAGGGTCATCATGTAATGATAAAATGTCCATGAGTGTGTGAACTATAATTTGTATGTACCTGATAACACAACTTCAAAATCCATAAAGCAAAAATTAACACATTCTCAACTAGGAATGGATAAATCTATCATTATAGAAGTCTTTTACTTTTCAAGCAGATAGAAATGTAGGAATACAAAATTATTTCAACAACACGATCAGTAATTTTATGGTAATAAACATACAACATATGTAGGCATGATAAAAATGACAGTGAATATTAAAATTAAAAATTTTCACAGTAAAAGATGTACGGCCATTAATTGACTTCAAATATCTCCTCTTTCGCTCTCATTTTTGCCACTTGCTGAAGCACTTCTGAATTAGGAGTAATCTTTTCTTTTTGCACTGGGGCTCAAATTCAGGACCTTGTGCTTACCAGGCAGGCGCCGTGTGGCTGAGCTGTCTCCCCAGCCCACTGAAGCAGCTCTGGAAGTCCTCTTTCATGAGTGTCTTTAGTTGTGTAGTGTGGCTGCCCCCATGTCCTGAATCACTTCCAAACACTTACCTTTTGTAGTCATTTTGACTTTGGGGAAAAGTCAGACTCCACACAGTTGCCAGATCCAGTTTGAAGTGGCAGAAAAGAACAGTACTTGGGCCTGCTCCTCACCCTGGGGTTGGGCTGAGGGGCTTGGGCTAAGCCCCCAACTTGGGTTGCCAATGCAAATTGATCTCTTCCAAGCTCATGGCCCAGACTCTCCAGTGTCACTGTCCAGTGTCTGATAACCCTCTCATGTGACCTCAGGAACATTGTGGAAAGGAAGCAAGGAAGAGGGCCTTGGGGTCTGTGGGTCCCCAGGGCTCACCTGCAGCAGTGTCCCTTAGTTCAGCTCTGGTGTGCCAGCAAACACTGTCTCCCAGGATGCTCAGACCATTAGAGGAAACCACATCTAGGGACTGGGAGTGCAGCACACTGGTACAGAGCTTGCCTGGCACATGCAAGTGCCTGGTCTCAGATCCCACAAGCCTCTTCCCCACAACAACAAAAACACCACACAAAACACCAAGTCAGGAGTTCAGTTCAGTACCTTTCTTTTGAATAATATGCAACAGTCCTTTCTGCATGGTTGTCACAATTTCTGAAAAGCAGATAAAACAAGTGAAAGCCTAGGATGGACCCACACATCACCCGGTGGAGGCATACCACCCGTAGCACCATTGCAGCCTTCTTGTGCGGCTGCGGTGCTGAGCCCGGGGATTCGCCCCATGTCTCCTGCCAGTCTCTCCCCAGTTAGAAGTTTTATACTAACCAACAGACGTCCTTGCTGGGACTGGGCTCAGCTACTCCCAGGCACACTTACCTTTGGCTTTTCAGCTCTCGCCCTGAGCTCCAGCACAATTCCTAGCTGGTGTCAGAAGCAGGAGGGAAGGAAGTCAAGGTCGGGGTCAGAGCACTCTGTCTGACAGCATCAGGTGGCCGCAGCTGCTTCCCCAATTAGGATGTTTTCTGGACCGTTTGCTGGAGAACTGGGTCATAACCCGCCCGGCTGCCTGCCTCGGGTGCTGTTGGTATCTACATGCAGTGTTAATAAAAATTCCCTATTGTATAAATGCAGCTTTGATGCAACTCCAAAAAACAACACAACAACTGAACTTTGACTAAGAGCTTGCTATGATAGCATT
>NW_004524607.1:13984597-13992855 GCF_000260255.1 Octodon degus
AAAAAAAAAAGGAAAAAAGAAAGAAATGAAGAAAAGAGGGCCAGGCATGGCGGCACACACCTGCAGTCCCGCACTCTGGGGCCTGAGGCAGGGAGATCAGAGTTCAAGGATGGTTAACTGTCAATTTGAATAAGAAATGCCCAACTACATTGAATCATCACAGTTCTAGGTGTGCCTGAGGGGATTTCATGGAGACAGAAGCCCCACCCTGTTTGGCTTGCCCCCTGAATGGAGTAAGAGGGCAACAAAGGAGGGCCTGCTTCTGTTTCTTCAGAGGAGCTCCAGTCTTCACCTTCCCCTTGGACGTCTCCTGGCTTCTAGCACTGACCCTCTGCTTCTTGATAGGGACTCGCATGGGACACTACAGCAGGCTCCAGCCCTTCGACTGGACCCTTCAGATCTCCAGCACACAGACAGCCCTTCTTCACTATGCCACACCTGAGTCTGTTGGTGGCCATTATAAGCCTGTCTTGTAAATTCTTTTTTTTTTCCCAAAAAATTGAGAAATGTAAGTTCTTATATATTTGTATATCTTTAAATTAAAAAAAAAAACTCTTCTATTTATTTTTTTGGTACAGGGTCTCACCATGCAGCTCGGACATGTAGTGATCCTCTGACCTCAGCCTCCCAGTGCTGGGATTCTAGGCATGTGCCACCATGCTTGGTTTTGGTGGCCAGCACAGCACGTGGTACTGGGAATCAAACTCAGGTCCTTGCACTTGCCAGACAGATGCTTAGACTGCCAAGCTATGTCTCCAGCCCTATATTTGTATATCTTACATTAAATCTGTTTCTTTAGTAAGCGCTGACTGATACAGTTATTTACTTACAAGAGTGCTAGCTGGGTTATACGGTGGTTATATTTTAAACTTCCTTGGCAACCTCTATCTTGTTTTCGTAAGTGTCGGTCAATGAATGAATGGATCAAGAAAATGTGATAGAGCCTATTTGCCACCACACCCGAGTGAAACTGAAGGACACTATTCTAAGTGAAAATATGAGCTTTCTTGGATGTAGAACCTGAAAAAACCCATCACATTGACAGAGATAAAGAATAAAACAGTGGTTACCAGGAGGCAAGGGTTTGGGAGAAGAATCAGAGATGTAGGTACAAAGAAAGAGCATCAAGTAGCAGAACGTAGGAAGTCAGGAGAGAGCTTATGTATGGCATGAGCAGGATGGTTAACAAATTTGGGTCATGTGAGGGATTTGTGGTGAATACATAGATTTTACCTGCTTTTGTTATGGAAAAAGCAACTATATGAGATGATAGATACCTGCTTTGCCTTGTAGTAGTAATGACTTTACTGTCTGTATGTGTTTCATAACATCAGGTTGTGCACCTCAAAAGCATACAGTAAAATTTATTAAAAAGAACAACACAGAAGTTTATAAAACAAATTATTTATGAAGTTTTAAAAGAAACAACATCCACTTTGAGAAATTCTGGCAGGTTAAAAAGATGTAGATCAAACTATCAGCAAACCAGGCCTGTGGATGTATTGGGCTGCTACCTGTTTGTGTTATTGGAATATGGCCACGCCCACTCACTTCCATGCCCACGGAGTGGCTGAACTGTGTAGTTTTAACAGACCCACTGTGCCCCTCAAAGCTTATAGTATTTATTTATTTATTATGTGTTTAGTACAGGGTCTACAGGGTCTTACTACATAGATCGGACTCATAGTGATCCTCCTGTTTTCAGCCTCCCAAGCGCTGGGATTACAGGCCTGCACCACCATGCCCAGTCTCAGTTGCCCTTTCAGCATGCCCTGGGGGCTGGGCTGGCATGGCACGCCAGGGATTGAATCCCAGTCTCTGCGTCTGCCCAAACAGGCGCTTTAGTCTGCTGAGCTATCTGGCTGGCCCTGTTATAGTATTTATTATCAAACTGTTTAATAAGGGTTTGATGGTTATTGGGAAAACCATGAAGAAAACAACTGATATTTTAGACTTCTCAAAACTTAAGACATTTTATAGAGTAGCAACTGTCATAAAAAAAAAACAAAAAACCAAAAACCAAAAAACAAAAAACCAACTTTTGGATGAAGCAGTTATAGTGTAAAGAGCATTTTTCTACTAAAATAAGGGGAATTAAAAAACACCCTGAATACTGATGTACCAAGCTGCTATAAAAAGATCTGTTATTTTGGGCTGTGGTGTTGGGGTGACATTTTCAATGTTCTAGACACTGTCAGTCTACATTGTTTTGCAATCAGCTTCTAAAGCTTTTTTTTTTTTTAAAGGTATACTTTTAAAAAAATGATGTACATATAACATCACTGTTTAAAAAAGGCAAAGTGAAGCAGAGAGCTGAGATGGTCTGAAAACTTACTCAAATGCCAAGAATTAGTTAGAATATAAGCTTTTCTCAGGTGGATACTTGGGATTCAGTCATGTTGGAATTTCCAGCACCAAGGACAGCATCTGGAACACAGTGGGACAATTTAGGTGCTGCTGAAGACATTCTGATCATCAAATAAGACACTTGCATGAGCTGGTTTCAGGGCTTGGAAAACATGGTTTGCAAGCCTATGCTACCCCTCCTCTTGTTATTAAACATACTGTTTTATTGGAGGCTGACCACACCTGTCCTTTGCACATTTTCTTAGAGGGTTTTGACACTGTATATTAGAGGTAGGAGGCTGCATTGAGATTGCTTGCATGTAAGGCTGAAAGCTGTGCACCTTCTGGTGTGTTGCATTGTGCACAAGAGGGTACACAGCTAAAAATCAGCAAAGAATCACAAAAAAATCAGCATAGTTCTGGAGTTGACTGGCCAGTGTTCTAAGGAGGGTGGTGTTCCGGGGAGGCCACCTAGGATATGTCTCATCTCTTCTGTTTCCACTTCCTGCCTCATTTTGCTGAACTTTGTCCTGAGAGCTGATTGTGTAGGTGGAGGGAAAGCCACTGTAGTATGGGATATCACAGATGTGTCATATAATCCTTATGTGTGACTCCAGAAATCCCAAAGTTCTGCAAACTGAAAGTTTCGGGGAACTCTCTGGACCACAAAGCCTGACCTGTACAGATGACTATAGTCACGGTTCTCCCCAGTCAGTATGAATATTAATGTGTTTTGCTGCAGAAATGTCTGGGAGTTGGATCACAAGGTGCTGCTCCCAGATGCTTCAGGGTTTCAAACCCAATGTGGAACTAATGCAGCATATTATCTTTCCGAAAGCTGCAGCATTCTGAATGCCAAAGCACATCTGGCCCCAGGGGTTACAGATAAGGCACCTGGGCCTCTAATTGGAGCATGGCATACTAGCTGGAATTGAGTTAGAAACAGAGTGTATAACTTTGTGCTGGGGAAGAATGGTCCTGTGGAGGTGGGGGACTGAAGTATGCAGCTTTCGGTGCCAGCAAACATCGGGCTGTGAGCATACATCAGGGACTTGGGTGGTTTGGGGAGAAAAGAGAAAAATGTATTTTCCTAGGATTGACCTTATATGAAGCCTTTTCATTCACCTCTAAGCAAAACTGTGGCATTGTTATGTATGTTGTGTTGTTGATGAGTGGCTAAGAACACACACACATGTCTATTTATTTAAAAGATTTGGTACTATGCACAATTTTGGGCATCCATAGGGAGTTTTGAGTTGGGGTGTACTGTAGTATTCTGACATTGTAGAAATTCCCGTAAATTTCTTGTCTGATGGAATTTGGCCACTAGGATGATAGGAAGCTCCTGTTGCTTGCTTTTATCTTGCTAGCTGAGAAGTCTGCACAGCTCTATGCTGAATGCGTAGGGCAACTCAGGTGTCTGATTTGAGCTGCAAGAGAGGCTGGGAAAGAGACCCTGGCATTTTCAGTCATGATTAGTGTATGGGAGCAGTCTTTACTCCACCTCCACAAAAGATGAGCACTTGCCAAATGCTAAAAGAGGTTAGCTAACTTGCAGGAAATGGAAGATGAATGACGAATCTATCACTGTGTTGAAGACATAGAAAAAACAAAGTGGAATTAAAAAAACCAGTGAAATCATGGAAATTCCTAAATGGTTGATCATTTTGTTTCATTTTCTTCCTGTGAATGTCAATCTTTGCATTTTTTCTCTTCTTCCTTGGGATTAAAGTATGTTTTCAAAAGCTAGTCATCTTTTTATGCACTAAGCGAATGACTTCATTGACTCGAAAGAACGTTCTGCCGATTGCATTTAATTGCTTTCCCCCTTTAAATCACAAGTGCTTATATCCAGGCCTGGATCTGGTTCAAATTAAGTGATTATATGTTGTTGCCTCCATACTATCCTCTAATTTCTTCACAGTAAATGAACTGTTCTTGTCCCCTCCTAAAAGTAATAACCCATCATTAAGAGTAGTGCATGCCATGAGCTCTTTATGGGCTATGGGTCCACTGGGCACAGGTGGGTTCTCACAATGTTGCAACTCCCTTAGGAATCCAATAAAAAGGACCCAACTAAAGGGTAGAAAAAGATAAGGGACATAGTTTTCAGGATAAGTTGTTTGCTTCTTCTTTGGCTTTGATCCATTAGAATATGGAGAGAAATTGGCTGCACACCTAGGCTGTGTTTGGCATTGGTACTGTACAAGTTTACTACCTCTATAGATAGTACTGTCAGGGCAGTCCTCACAGCATGGGGAAGGAGTGGGCTTCAGGACAGAGGTGTGGCTCAAGCAAAGATCAGAGGCAGGAGGGAAAAAGACACAAATGTCTACAATGATGATGCCACAAATACTTGAAGAAATTTATTTTTTATTTTTGAAGAACTTTATTTGACTCATGACAGTTTTCGTAGCTTCTGGAAGATGAGCTTTTTGTGGAATAAAGATTTTTGAGAAGTTCAGTTTCTTGGGCACTTTGCAAAGCAGAGAATGCACCCGTTATGGTAACATTACCATAATCCTAGCACTCTGGAAGGCTGAGGCAGAAAGACAGCAAATTTGAGCCCACTCTGGATTTTTAATAACTTCATGAGTCCAGGTCCCAAAATAAAAAAGGTTGGGGGTGTAGCTCAGTGGAAAGGCTCTGGGCTCAATCCCTGGTACTTGTGGTGAAAAAGCAGAGTACAAGTGGTGTCATGAACTAGATCTAGTTAGGATAAATTGCCCAGACATGAAGGAGAACCAAAGATGGAGATGTGATGGGGTGGGATGTGGGATTTGACATTTGTCATCTGCTCAAATATCAGAGTGACAAGGATTTCAAATGACCTGATGCCCATCTCTAGGCAAGTGCCAACAGGTAATGTGCTTCCCAATCCCAGTGTTTGACCCTTGGTATCTTAGTTCAGGTGGCACAAAGGGGAGTTGGCAGCAGGAACAGGAATGAGATGGGGACATCAGGACTCACGAGGTGGGTGTGCTTAGGAGTCTGGTGACTTTCTCCAATACTTAGATGCGAGGACTTTGATCCATGGAGGAAAAGTGAGCAAAGAATCCATGAAGATTTTGCAAGAGAAAGAAGAAAAACCAGGGCCAGCCAAATAGCTCAGTGGATTAAGGTGCCTGCAAGAAGGTGCAGGGACCAGGGGTTCAATCCCTGGGCCTGCAGTGCTGGCCCCACCCCTGGGGCATGCTGAGGTGGCATCTGAGACTGGGCATGGTAGCATGCGCCTGTAATTACAGCTCTTGGGAGCCTATAAGCAGGTGGATCACTATGAGTCCGATCTAGTAGTGAGACCCTGAATAACCTGGGGACTCTTCCCTAAGAAAAAAATACAGAAGAAGAAGGAGAAGGAGAAGGAGAAGGAGGAGGAGAAGGAGGAGAAGGAGGAGAAGGAGGAGAAGGAGGAGAAGGAGGAGAAGAAGGAGAAAGAGCAAATTCCTCACTTGCCAAGGTGTCACTTGTATTCTTTGCTTCTGGTGCTCCACTCAGGACCCTGGCACCTTCTGTGAATATCCTGTCGCCCACCCTGTGGCCCCTGTGCTTTTCTCTCTAGTTGTGGCGATTCGAAGGCCACTCAAATCCATGTGTCTGGCCAAATTTCCCCATGAAAACTCCTGCATGACTACCTAGCACTTTTGGAATCAACATCTCCAGCTGTGGCCTCAGCCCCAGAACCAATTTCCAGCAATTGCTAGACATCTCTATGTGGGTCCCCCTTGTCTCAAAATCAAAATGTCCCAAGCAATGTCCACCAGCTTCTCCAGGCTTTTTTAATTTTTGATGGTACCTATCTCAAGGGCACCACTGTTTTCAGAGGTGGGGCTTTGAGACCTGTTCCAATCTGTCTTCTGTTGCTGTAACCTAGTGTCACAGACTGGGTGAGTTGTAGAGAGGTTTGCTTTGCCTCATTGTTCTGGTTCCAAGTCAACTGGCCACACTTCATGGTGGCCTTCTTGTTGGCAGAGTCCCCAGGGCGCATTCATCCCACAAGGCTGGTATAGCAGAGTCCTTCTCTAAACAGCTCCTTACACTACTGGGCCATGAAACACGTGAATTCCTGAGGGCAGAGACCCAGTCAGCTCTTGAGGATCCCACCTGCTTCTACCCCTTGATACTCCAACATGATGATCAGATTTCAACTGCAGCCTCAGAGGGGACAAGCCATATTTAAACTGCACACCTTCCTCTTCCCATCTGTTGACTTCTGCATCCAGTCATCCAAGAACCTTTTGTCTTTCAAATTTGTTTTGAATTCATCTTTTCTTTTAAAAAACACTTTTTCAGTTGAGGTAGACACATTGTACAGTAAAATAGTAAGCAAGGATACTCTGTGTGTGTGTCTCTGTGTGTAAAACAACCTACCAGTAAATGATTTCAGAACATGCCCATGATCCCAGAAGTGTGCCCCCTGTTGGCCCCACCCCAGTCCACACCTGTCCAGCAGGTGACTGTAGGTCATATCACTGAGGGTTATGAAATCTGAAATTTCACATGAATGAAATCATACCTTACATACTGTTCTGTGTCTGGCATACAAGGTACCATTTATTTTTGGCCAACCAGATTCCATTTTGGTTGCTTTCTGGAATTCCATTGTGTAACATGCCATAATCTCTTGATGCATTTAATGCTTGATGGACACCTGGGTGGTTTCAGGTTTGGGACTGTTCTGAGTGCAGTTGGGGTACCTTATATGGACAAATTTACTCAGGTCCATAAGGGTGGGATGACTGAGTAGACCTAGGTCTTGTATATAAGGTTTTAATTTATTGGGGTGACTAAATGTAGTATAGGCAGGTCCAGACCAGTGAAAGAATAACTTCTTACCTATGTTCCAGTTATGGTTTAGATCTAAAATAGCTCCTGAAAGCCCCATGTATTTAGAAGGTGGTGGGTCCTGGGACACTAGACTCATGGGTGAATTCATCCATTAAACCATTCACTGCTAAATTCACTGCTAGAAGTACAAGGTGCATTTTCATTCCTGGCTTTTCTTCTCTCTCTGCCACTGGCTGCCATGAGGGGGGGGCAGCTGTCTTCCACCAGGCCCTTCCACCATGCTGCTTCTCCTTTGGAGCCAGTTGACCATGGACTGAACCCACTGGGAATGTGAGCCAAGTAATCCTGTCCTGTAAGTTGTCAGGTATTTTGTCCCAGCTACTGGGAAGTGACTACCACAGCTAACAAGAGAGGGAGGCACACCCCAACATGCATGGCCATGCAGGAAGCCCAGGCTTTGTTGGGAGGCTGAGGAGGAGTCAGGGAGACCCAAACCCTGAGCTGTATGAGTTCACTTGGAAAAGGTGGGGCCAGACAGGGAAACCACTCAGGGTGGGCTGGCTTGAATAAGCCTGTTGCTCTGGGTTTTATAGTAGGCTTGTGGTGTGGGAGCTTTGGGGCAGGGAAATATGGGCTTGCGCATGAGAGCCAGATGGAAGAGGCAGTTGGCTTGCATGTGACAAGACATGGCTGAGTGTTTATTCCTGACTCAGGAATTCTCTCTGAGACCTGAAAGATTTTAAGATGTCAAAACAGAGAAGGTACAGAAAATAAAAATAGGATTTATATAGCATACATTTAGCTTTTGTAACTACTGATAAGCAATTTACCAAAGTGACTACACTAGTTTTTCATGTTTTTCAGCCATGAAAGGAAGCTCTATTTGCTTTTGTTGCTTGTCAAAAGCTGGTCAGGATATTTCCAGCCACATGTTTCAAGTTTTAGTCATTTTGATGGATAGACAGTTGTATCTCATCCACTGAACATACTTTATTTTTTATTTATTCATTTTTTCCTTGAATTTTTTTTATTGGTTCATTTTATATATACATAGTGATAGCATTCATCATAGGGGAATTGTACCTTGCTTCAAACAATAGTTTGAAACGTTTTTTTTTTTTTTTTTT
>NW_004524607.1:14003400-14034219 GCF_000260255.1 Octodon degus
TTAATTTTGGTTTTGGTGCTGAGGACTGAACCTAGGTCTTCCAGCTTACTAGGCAGGCAGGTATTCTACTGCTGAGCTAAATCCCCAGCCCCAGTGCTGGGAGTTTCATTGAGCCATCTTGAGATTATTGGAGAAGCTGATCTTTAGAAGACTTGAGGCTTGAGTTTAAATTGTGCTCAAGTGTGGCTGGGTTTATTCTGTTTTTCTCCAAGAGGCAGCAGCCCTGCCCAACCAAACAGGATTTCAGAGAATGATTTTGAAAATGATCTGTGAACTTTAGACTGACTTCTGTCAGCGTGGGTCTCCTGACTACATTTCCCAGCCCTTGGTGAACTTTCTCAGGGTCCCTCAGTGCCGATCATCTGAGTTAGCCCAGTCGGGGCACCAGAAGCGTGACTTCCCCCTGACTAAGTAACTCAAAAGTATTAGTAGTTAAGATGGTATGCTCTCTTCTCTTTAAACTTTCAAATAATAAACATATCCATCACATCCAAAGGATACCCTGTAGCTGGGAATGGTAGGACATGGAATTTCAGCACTCTGGGAGGCTGAGGCAGGAAGACTGCAAGTTTAAGCCCAGCCTGAGTGATCTACTGAGTCAGAGAGACTCTATCTCAAAATAAAAAATGAAAAAGGATTGGAGATATAGCTCAGTATCTTCTCACTAATTGCAGGTACCATGTTTCCCTGCAGATCTCAAGTTATACATTTTGTGTAATTGTATCTTTAAACCCATTGATCAACTCCCTGTTGCTCCTCTCCCTTCCCCTGGCAATCCCTGTTCTATGTTGCTTCTGTAGGTTGCTAAGCAAGTGTGTACAGGGGGGCTGGGGTATTAGATGCAGTTCTGGTTTATGTTTTTAACTAGCCGTGCGTTTGTTAGGAGGTAGCACCGTCGTAGACTGAGGAACATCCATCTACCACCTCACCAACCCTTACCATTTTTTGTTTTTCAACAGTAACCATCCCATGAGTTGTGAAATAGCTAATTGTAGTTTTGATATGCATTTTCCTGGCGATTAGTGACATAAGCATCTTTTTCAATTGCTTGTCAGCCATTTATATGTCTTCTTTGGAGAAATTTCTAGTCACTATCTTTGTGCAGTTTTGAATTAAATTATATATATATGTATGTATATTCACAGGCTTATTTTCTATGAGTCATAGAGATTCCTTGTGTATTTTGGAAACCAGGCCCTTCTCACATATATGGCTTGCCTTCCATCCTGTAACTTCCTTTTGCTGTTCAGAAACTTGTTAGTTTGACATGTTGGCTTCTGCCTAATTTGGCTTTTTTTGGCTTTATTTTTGCTGTCAGAGCAAAGAAATGATGGCTAAGACTATGTCAAAAAATTTTTTCTGTATGTTTATGTATAAAGGTTTTTTGGTTTCAGAACTTACTTTTAAACATTTAGTCCATTTAGCATTAATTTATCTGTATAGAGAAGAGCTCTTGGGCTGGGGATGTAGCTCAGCAGTCTAACTGCCTGCTTGGCAAGCACAAGGAACCAAGTTCGATCCCTGGTACTGCATGCTGTGCCAGCCCTGAAACCAGGCGTGGTGGAGCACGGCTGTAATTCCAGTCCTGGGGAGGCTGAGAAAGGAGGATCACTATGAGTCTGAACTGCATGGTGAGATCCTGTATCAAATAAATAAAGAAAGAAAAATTTGAAAAAGAGAAGAGCCTAATTTCACCTTTGTAGCTACTGAGATTTCTCAGCACCATTTACTGAAGAAACCGTATTATTCTCCATTTGGAATTCTTGGCAACTCTGACAAAAATCAGTTCATTATGTATGCGAACTGATTTTTGTAGGCCCTAATTTTGCACCACAAGTCTGATTCTATTTATATGGCTCTACCATGCTGTTTTGATTACTGTAGCTTTATATTATATTTTGAAATCAGAAAGTGTGGCAGTGCCTCTAGCTCTTTTCATCCTGATGAGTACTGCTATTTGGGCTATTTTGTGGTTCTATATGACTTTTAGAATTGCTTTGTCTATTTCTGTTGAAATAGGCTATTGCGATATTAATAGGATTTCATTAAATCTGTAGATTGCTCTGAGTAGCGTAGACATCTAAATTAGATGATTCATTCCAATCCACGCACATGAGATGTTTTCATGTATTAATATCTTCTATAATTTCTTTCATCAGGCTTTTTTACAGTTTTTGGTATATTAATTTTCTGTCTCCTTGCTTAAGCTTGTGCCTGAGCATTTTCTTTTTGAGGCTATTATAAATGGATTGTTTTCATAATTTTATCTCTCTAGTCCTTGGTGGTGTGTGGAAGCCCAAGTGATTTCACCTGCCTTTGCATGTCGATTCTATATGCTGTTTGTATGCTCTGGTTTTACTGAATTCATTTATTCTAACAATTTTCTTTCCTGTGACATTTTAAAGGTTTTCTACATGTAAACTCATATCACTTGCACACAGAGATGGTTTTACTTCTTTTCCCTTTGGGTGCTTTCTATTTCTTTTTCTTGCCTTCTTGCTCTGGCTGGGATTTTGAGTACTCTGTTGAATAGAAATGGTAAGATGAATGTTCTTGCCTAACACTGAAGTCTTCTCAGCTTGATGCAAAAACACTTTATTTAAATAATGCTTCTAGGAATGGATTATGTATTCTACAATACCTGAGTCAGATACATTGCATAGAACAATCTCTGCCATCAGGGATTTACCATGTTACTAGGGAAAAGAATTGATGTCCACAAATAACTATTATCCCAGATGAGATGAGGCAAATGTTATAATAAAAGAACTATAGATGCTGTTAAGGTTTGAGGAGACAGAACTACACATTCAGTATTTGTGTGTTGGGGGGCTGTTAAATAATTGCACTGAGGGGCTCATTGTATGTATGATGGTGTCTAATTAGGAAACAGAAATGTGTTGGGCTGGTGAGATGGCTCAGTGTTCTAAAGCACCGACTTAGAACAAGCTTAGCAAAGCACAGGGACCATGGTTCAATTCCCCAGCACCACATGCCAGCCAGCCCCGCCCCCTGGAGGGCTGAGCTGGCCACACACACACACACACAAATAAATAAAAATTAAAAAAAAAAAAGGAAATAGAAATGTGGATTCATTTGTGTGTTCCCTGCAAATTATCCTCCCGACGCTCGGACCCCCCCTTTCTATATGACAAGAATCTGTGTTTTCTGCATGGTCACTAACTAAGCACATCATGGCTTCTCCAAATTCATTACCTGGTGAAAGGTTTAAGCTGATTTTTATTTCCATATCCCAAAACGTGAGTCCGCTGAGAGCTGACTCCATCTCATTGCCGAGGAGGAGTACTGAAAATAGTTTCTGTGCTTTCATCACACACCCTGGTGGGAAGACCAATGGGGCTAAAACATATTTTTAAAATGGTAAGAAAGCACCTGTGAGCAGAGGCTGCCTGTCTTCCAGGCGCTGTGGGTGTCTCCAGTCTTAGTATAATCTCCCTGAGATGGATCTGGCTCCTGTAACACAAGAAAAAAATATTTCCTTTGTTGTCAAGATGCAGTCATGCCTGTAAAACATCAGCTTTTTTCACAGTCTTGAAGGTAGTAATGAATTCTAGATGTTTCCTAGTAAAGCGTTACGTGGAAGAATTGGGGTAAAAATGCCCAGTAGAAAGTGCAGAAGGGGGAGCACAAGGCATAGAAGTAGAAGTGTGTGAGAAAGAGTGGAAGCTGCCAGGTTGCTCCCTAGAGAAAATCGTTTGTCATCCGTGGCATTTCAAGAGTCCTGCCTGGGGTGTAGGATGCAGAGAGCTGCTTTTATTCCTCCTAGTAAACAAGTTCCTAGTTCGTAAATTTCACTGACCTGTCACTGATATGGAAATGAGAACTTTCAGACCATCCTAGTGAATATGTGCTCACAGGCTGGAAATATGATCTGAAATATTGCATGGGACGCCTTCAGCCTTCACCCAGTCTCCCCTAGATCCTGAATTTAGACTGAGCAGCTCAGTGTGGGAGATGGAGTTGTCCATGTCCCAGCAGAAGCAAATGTGGTGCTTCTGTCTCTCCTCCTGGCGGGACCTGCGGTGCCTGCAGCACAGATGTGAGATGACAAGAACACGGCGAGGGGCAGCTACAGATTCCTGAGTGAACTGACCAGTTGGATGAAGGGCTTGTGTATGCTTTGGGTACCACTCTTCGGGAAATTGTTCTCAGGGGAAAAACTGTTATTAGAAATGACTACTTTGGTGGTAGCCTTGCCATGCTGAGGCTACCACGTACAGGTCACCTGGTCCCAGGCATGTGCCAGGCACCAAGTGGAGCAGTTCTGGAGCTTCCTGTACTTAACCTCTGACTAAAGGTTGTGAGGTACAGATGAGAGAACCAAGAGCCAGAGCAGGTATCTGCCTCTACCATGTCTGCTTTTATTCCTCCTAGTAAACAAGTTTCTAGTTCGTAAATTTCACTGACCTGTCACTGGTATGGAAATGAGAACTTTCAGACCACCCTAGTGAATATGGGCTCACAGGCTGGAAATATGATCTGAAATATAGCATGGAACACCTTAAGCACACTAGGAGGATGCAGGAGTAAGGCAGTCTGTACTTGGCTGCCATTGATATCCATTTCACATGGTTCACAGTTTGGAAAGGGCATAGCAGGGTCCACTTCAGGGTCAGAGGCTGTGGGGAGCAGTACAGGAAGGAAGGAAGTGGAAATCTGTCAGAGTACCTCTTCTGTCAGAGAGGAGTGACTTCAGGATGTGAGACCTTGCTAGTGGGGAAGATCATGAAAATGACCTCAGGCTTCCCCAACATGAACATGTCTTGGTCGGCTTCCTCCAGAGGCATGGCAAAACAAGAATTTGAGTCCAAGTTTATTTGAGAGGTGTTCCTGGGAGATGCTAGGAGGGAAGGGAGAAGGAAAGACAGCCAATAAAGAGCACAGAAATCAAGTTCCTTACCACAGGCGTCTGGGATTCTTCCCACTGGGGACTGCTATTGTAGAGCACCTGCTTTGGTGGTACCCTGCACAAGAGATGTGGTAACTGGAGTACACAAACACCAGGCACTGTCAGCTGGGTACATGGGGCATTGGTTCTCTGGCTCTCTGGGTGGGTACAGCAAAGAGGTGTCATACACCCTGCAGTGCTAGTGATCATGAGGACCCAAAGAGGCAGCTACAGGACAAGTGACACATGCTGTGTGTCTATCATTCAGCCAGAGTCCCTCCCCCCACCCCCCAACCCCATGGGTCCTACTTCTTTGTTTCCAGAAGTGATGGAAGAAGCTGAATCTGATTAAAGACTTGCAGAAATTAATCATGTTATCATCATGTTTCTTGCTTGTCCACTGAGTCTCTTATTGGCTTAGGGTAGAGAAGGGGAGAGAGGCCACGAGGGCTGGAACTGGCAGTGCCACTGGGGCTTTCGGAGCTCACAGCTCACCACACCTTTGCCCTTCTGGGTTTTGGCCTTGCTTTAGTTAGATTCCTTTCTATATCCTTGTTCTTCCCTTTTGGAATGTGAATGTGTGCCTTGTGCTATGATATATCGGGAGCTTTAACATTTTTATTTCTTCAGGGAGTCACAGCTAGGAGTTTCCCTTGAGTCTCAGAGGAGACTCTGGCCTTGGACTTTTCAGCAGTGCTGGGACTGTTAGGACTTTGGTGACTGTTGAACATGATGAAATGCATTTTGCATAATGAGATGGACACGGACCTTTTGAGGACCTAGTGTGTGAAGTTAGGTTTAGATATAAAATGTTCTTCCAAAGTCTTATGTGCTAGGAGGACAGGGCCTGGTCAGAAAAAGCAGGTCACTAGGGCAGTGACCAGGAAAGGTGAATTCTTGTCTTTGGCCCCTCCATTCATCCCCTTCCTCCTGGCCATCATGTGGTGTACAGCCTTCTTCCACTAGGCCCTTCCACCATACTGTGAGCCAGCCAGCTGTGGACTGAACCCTCTGAAACCATGAGCCAAGAAAACTCCTCATCATTTAAATTTCAGGTGTTGGGTATTTTGTTCCAGTGACAGCAAACTAACTAATATAGCAATAAACCCATATACTAGTAGCTTTAATACTAACTACAAGCCTAGAAGCAGGCAGTTTCAAGGCTGGAAACACCACTAATACCATAAAGGCCCTAAGCCACCCTCTTGTCTGCTTGCCTCTATAAGTTTAATTTTTATTTTAAGACAAATGATCTCACGTCACAAGGTGTGTCCTCCCCTTGAGCTTGTGATCTTCCTGCTTCAGCCTCACAGCATGTTGGGATTATAGGCATGTATGATCATGCAGTATCATTAAAAACTATTTTAATTCTTCAAATACTTAAAAGATAGGTATTGCCATTCTTGCTTTTTTGCATAAGTAAACAAAGGCACAAAGACTTCAGAGACTTATTTACATCCACCCTGCTGGATTGGGTCACCAAGTCTGGACTTAAGCCTGAGAGTTTCAGCTCTTAAGTGCCCTGTTTGCTCCTTGTAGAAAGTGGCTTCAGGGTAGTGGTGTGTGGGTGGCAGTGTTAGTCAGCTTTGTTTTGTTCTGATAAGTAGTAGAGACAAATAACAAGGAACAGAGGTTTATTATGATTCATGGTTTCAGAGGTTTCAGGCTGTGGTCAACTGACTCCTGGACAGGGTGTCATGATGGAAGTGTGTGGCAAAGGAAAACTGCTCAGCTTCATGGCAGCCAGGAAGCAGAGAAAGAGTAAGAGAGCCAGAGGGGCAGAGGCTAGGGGCCACATGCAGTTCCCAAGGTCATGTACATCCAAATTCCTGTTTCCATCACTGCTCAGTTATACTATCAAATGTTGCTCTCATCACTGATGGGGTCAGTGCCTTCATATCTCTAGGTCCTCTCTGAGCCCTGCTGCTTTGGGGATGAGGCCCTCTGCTCCTGAATCCTTGGTGGACACTTCATGTGAATACTGGAACAGTGACCCCGCACAGGTCTTGTTTTCCCAATCTTCTATAATGACAGCTCCTGTGAACAGTAAGAAGTACAGGAAGTGGGGCAGACCTTCTTCCTAATGCTAGTGTTTGACTTTAAGCAATTTTAGCAGAGATAAAGGAGTGTGTTCATTCCTAATGTGGGTTCTGCAGATCCCCGGCTAGCAAGTACAAAGTACTGATTCGTTGAAGCTTGGCTTTCCGATAAAATATTTATTTCTGCAATTTTATACCACAATCACTTCTTCTACCAAGAAAATGTTTCAATAATATCACATCCATTGAAGTGGTATGTCTAGAGTGATTATTTGTTTTGATTTTTGATACAGGGTCTTACTACACTGCTTACACTCATAGTGATCCTCCTGTCTCATCCTCCCTAGTGCTGGGGTCACAGGCATGTTCCATCGTGCCTGGTTCCAGGGCTGGAAAGGTGTGCGGTACCAGGGATTAAACTTGGGATCTTGTGCTTGCCAGGAAGGCACTTTTGCTGCTGAGCTATCTCCCCAGCCCTAGCATGATTATTTAAAGTATATGACCACTTGCATCTACTATAGGGTCTTGGGGCTGCAATAATTGCTGATAGGACAGGTGGAGAGTAAACAACACAGGTATTTCTCTCTCACTGATACAAGTCTGGTGGATAAACTGCCAGAATAGGTTATTTCAGTGTAATCACAAAGACATCATAAACCTAGGTACTTTCTCTTTTTTGCTTATTCTTAGCTTTCTTCTTTGGTGAGTTTTCTCATGGTCACAAGATGACTACCATGGCTCCAGGAACCTGATGTTCACCCAGCTTTGTTCAAGAAAGTAAAGCTGTCTTTTTCTCTGCATATCCTTTTTGATCAGGGCATCTCCTTGGATATTTCCTCTGATGATCTAAGAAATGGCCTGTTTAGCTGCAAGAGAGAAAAGTATAGCCTGCCATTTTCAGGTGCTATGTGCTCTGCCAGCTGGGAACAACATTGAGGAAGAGAAAGAAACAGTCCGCTCCAATGCCATTCAGTACAGGAGGACACTGTGAATCCACCAAGTTTCTAGGAAAGAGTAGGCTTCACCACTGGCCCCAGAAGCAGATCCACCACTGCCATCTCTAGGACAGGGCACAGGGCACTGCCTACCAAGATGTCTGCATTCACACACTTTGGTTTGAGGTTGCAGACTCCTGCTCAGGGGCTTCCCCTGAGATCCTGAAAGTGTATGTTAAGTTAAATTTACATTTCTTCTGTGGCGTATATATGTCCACTGTTCCCTTATTCTTTGTGTCTTCAGAAATAGCCCATGTTTTCATGAGCACATGCATTCTGTCTTCAGGTCACGCTTGAGGTTATGGCTTTTGGAGCCTTATGGAACTTGTTTAACAATGACGTGTGTGTGTGTGTGTGTGTGTGTGTGTGTACATGCTCATCTGTAATAACTTTTTCACCTAAAATACACTGAATAAAATATGCTATAAAGAAGAAATACTTTCACATTACAGTTTCAAGCAAGGACGTGCAATTTCTTTGATGCAGAGTTTAGTGAAGTATCTGCATAATCCAGCTCAATCACATGTGAAATATTTAATATTTTGCTTCTCCCTCCCCTGCCCACAGGGTAGGGGGAAAGTGAAGTAGATGTGCTATTTCCACATTTTATTTTTCAGAGGTCTCATGGTTTGTCTTTATTTGGCCCTGCAGGCGGTATTGTGTGCTATCACTTTATTTTTAAATGCACTTGGAGTAACCAGGATTTTCAAAAAGGTGAACAAAGCACAGATAGAAATAAAAAGAAAGTGAACACAATAAAACATTATTACATTATATTTTTTGGAAAACTGTGTTTATTTACTTTAAAAGAGTTATTTTATAACCTTGTTTTCCTTGATCAATTGATATATATTTTATCTTTGAAAACTGTTTCAGTGGCTTATGGTGGGATGGATTGTGTCACAACTTTTTCTGTGAGATCGCAGAGATACGTTTTCATTTAATACCTTTTCACTCAGTGCAAGGGTTTCCAGAAGTAAATTAAGATCGTTAAGGGTGTTATAGATGAGTAGATAGGTGTTGCTCCTTCCCCACCGCCCCTTTGCAGTACCGGGATTGAACCTAAGGCATTTGCACTGAGCTGTATCACCAGGCATGTTTATTTATTTCTTTTGAAATTTTGAGATAGGCTCTATCTAAAGCCAATAAATTTCCTAGTCTGGTTTTAAACTTGTGACCCTCCTGCCTCATCCTTGAAGAGGTAACAAGAATTTGCCACTATACCCAGCTAGATGTTGCTTTTTAGAATCACAAACGGTGTCTATTTCTTATCCCTGATGTTCATCACTGGCTGATTTCCTTACCACGCTGAATACTTACCATGCTGGTCTACTTACCACACCTCCCACTGGCCTTCTAATCCCTGGAACATTTTTTTTTTTGGTGGCTGGCTCAGCCCATCCTGGGGACAGGGCTAGCATAGCATATGATGCCAGGGATCAAACCGAGGTCCCTGTGTGCTTGCCTAAGCAGGTGCTTTAGACCACTGAGCTATCTCGCCAGCCCACTGGGACATTGTTATTATGTGTAGCTATACAGTGTGGTATTCTACGTACTGGAGTTGGATTTTCAATTAGCATGTATGGGGAAAAGTTAGGTATAGTCAATGTTCCCCTTGCAAGCGCCTTACGGGGTGTTAGGGTGGTTTCTTGTGTTGATATGAGGGCTGTTGCTTCTAGTTAGTAAGCCTAGTTAAGTATGTTATTTAACCTAGTTATTTAGCACCAACATAAATGTGTCTGTTGAAAGGGATTTTTGTGTCACACCACTGTGATAGATCCATTGACTTTAGGTCCCAAAGTTCACACGGGGTGACCCATGGGGCCCCACCGTGCAGTTTAAGCCTTTCTGAAAAAAAAAAAACAAAAACAACAGGGCTTCTCTGAAGAAGAAAATCTGCCTGTAGATTCAAGGCTGAGGGCAACTCTGGCTTGGGCATCCAGCTGTGGGTATCTGCAGACCCTGGAATCACCAGTCCTTAAGGCTGTGTGGGCCAGCTCTTCAAAATAAATACTATCAGGGCCAGGGAGATAGCTCAGTAGAATAAGTGCTTCCCTGGCAAGCGCAAGGGCCTGTATTCAATCCCCAGTTCTGCCCAAAAAAAAATTACTAAAAAAATACTATCATTAATATGTATCACACAATACAATTAACATCATAACATGCATGCACATAAATATAATTTAAAATATGTAATATAATTTATAAGATATTAATTATCTTAACTGCACTATATGCACTATGTAATAAAGCCATGTAGCACATACACACAGAAGGTGCTCAGCCGAGGGTGCAGGTTAATGTCTAAAATACGGATCTCCCATTGTAAGCCAGGCCCCTGGCTCCTGGCAGGAGGGATGTGGAGGGGATGAGGGGCTCAGGCCTCAAGTTTGCGCTGATGGGAATGCATGTGGCAGAGGGCAGTGGCATCTTTCTGTGTCTGGCCACACCTGGCACGTAGGGGAGATTCTCCATACTAATAAAAATTTCATTGTCATAGAAGCCCTCTCCAAAGATTAACAAGGAAAGTTGCCCACAGTTCTATCTCCCTCTAGAGTCTTAAGATTTTTCCTTCAGTATTTCTATGAAAATATACTAGAGTTATACTATAGATGGACTTCAGTGGTTGATTTCCCTCACTTGAAAGGGATTCTATTTGCTATATATATAATTGTCTCCTAAGCAGAATAGACTTTGTAATCAGAGGTGAGACAAGGAGACTGAATCATCAATGCTATTAATAAGTATCTGCTTTTTTGAAATGTCTGAAGTGGAAGCATCTTGGGTTTGGGGCACAGAAAATGAATATGTCACCTAACACAGTATCATTAACTAATGGATTTAATTATGTTCAGTAATAAAAAGAATTGGCAATACGGTGTTTATCTCCAAAGGGTGCTGTATGAGTCAGCTTTTGCACTGTTGGGACACAATAACCAATACCTAGAGCTTGCAAGAGGAGAGATTTAATTTGGCTCAAACTTCAGAGGATTTGGTCTGTGGTCTGCTGGCTCCAAGGCAGGGCAGCAAATGGAACAAAGCTGCTTGCTTTATGGCAGCTGCGAAACAGAGCAGAGAACAGAGGGAGGGGCCTGGGGCAGGTGAAGGGCTATGGGCTACGCCTGCGTGGCATGCCAGAGGTGCGCCCTGCCAGCGCCTGGGGTAGAGCCCAAAGCTGATCAAGTTGACACCGTGGAGCTTCACCACCACACATGCTGTCCGTGTGTCTGGGCCAATGCTGAAATGGCAGATTTTTAAAATACTTTTTTTATTTTTATGGTCCTGGAGATTGAACCCAGGGCTTTCACACTGAGTTACATCTCCAGCCCTTAAAAAAAAAAAAATCTATTTTTGAGTCTAGGTTTCCCTAAGTCACCAAGTTGTCCAAGCTGGGCTTGAATTTATAATCCTTCTGTCTCAGCCTCTCAGAGTGTTGGGATGATAGGTGAGTACCTTCATACCCAGCTTTGCATAGCACGTTAGAGTCACGAGTTCAGCTGGTAAAAGCAAAACCCAGGTTCTTTATAGTAAACGCTGCCTTTGGGATCTGTTGATTGGCATTTGGGACATTTTGGTTGGCTCTTGTGGAGACATTTGGGTTTGGGAGATAGCGATGGCTAGTGATTGCTATGGGCTGAATATTCATGTCCCCAGACTCTTGTGTTAAGGCCCTAA
This sequence comes from Octodon degus, assembly GCF_000260255.1. Classification (NCBI taxonomy): domain Eukaryota; kingdom Metazoa; phylum Chordata; class Mammalia; order Rodentia; family Octodontidae; genus Octodon; species Octodon degus. Next base: position 14,015,019 of record NW_004524607.1, read on the forward strand.
TCCACAGTGTGGAGGACTTGGAGGAGGACATTTGGGAGGTGATTAGGTCATGAGATTGGGCCCTTCAGAGAGAGTTGGTGCCCTTAGAAGTGGAGACACAAGAGGTTGCTTTCTCTGCCAGTGCCTGTGCCTCTGGCTCTTTGTCCTGTCTCTCACCACCATGTGGAGACACAGCAAGAAAGCCACCAGGAGGAGGCCTCATGGTGCACACTGACCTTGGGCTCCCAGGCTGTGGACCATGAGAAGGAAGGTCATAGACCATTTTGTTCAGCTGCCCCAATGGACTTGCACATCGGGAACAGCCTCTGAAGCTTTGCACCTGTATGCACGCATTCCAGGAGTGAACTGTATGGGACTGCAGTTTGAGTGACTTAGTTTCTAACTCCTGAAGAAATTCCATGATACAGTGGACCCAATTCTCCCATCCTAAATTGCATGTTAGATCATCTGGAATGGCCCAGTGCTGCCAAGTAAACAAAGCTACTGTACTAGTCAGCTTTCTGTTGCTATGACAAAATACCTGAGAATGTTAACTTAGAGGAGTAGAGGTTAATTTTGGCTCAGGTTCAGATGGTACAGTCCAAGGCAACTGAGCCCATTGCTTTAGGCTTTGGCAAGGCACATTATCACAGCTGAAGAAAGGGTTGGTGGGAGGGAGCTGCTCTCTTAAGTCAGATGGGGAGCAGGGAGGGTGAGAGAACTGATAGGAAAGGGGTTGGGGACTGGATACAGTCCCCAAGGTCATGCTCTATGATCCACTCCCTTCAGCCAGGCTGGATAGAGCTCCTGTGTGCCCCCAACATGCACATACGTTGCCACCCTGAAATCAGAAAGTCACAGATGTTTGTGACTGGAAGCTTCCAGATCTGCACCCCAAGAACCACAAACAGGACTCCAGCATAGCTGCTCTATAGCAGGGTACCTGTCTCCCAGTGATGGTTGCTTTGCTTTTTTTGTTGTTTCACTGTTACCAGAAATACCACCATCAGTGCTCTCCAATGAGCTCTCCGAAACATGTGCGGTTTTCTCTCGGGTCTGCACCTGGGGTTGGAACTGTGGGTTGATGGCATCCTAACAGCACCAGAGAGGGGCGAATTGCTTTCCAAGGTCACTGAAGCTATTGTTACCATCTTGGCGGTGTCTGTGTATGTCCCTGTGACTACCCTGCAGTTCTCACCAGTGCTTCTGTCCTCAGCCTTCTAAATACTGCTAATCTGGAGAGAGTGGCCTTCATTTGCATTTTCATGATTACTAATGAGGGTGATCATCTTTCCGTGGGCTCGCTGCCTATGAGATGCCATTATAAAAAGGCTGGCGTTGGGTATAAATCTGTAAGACCACATGCACTGTGTGGGAAGGGTATGTGCCCCCTGACTTCTGAAGAGGCTGGTGGGAGCAGTGGGCAGATAATTCCAGCTCTGCCACAGTCCCTTTGCACTTGGTCTCTGGTCTCCAGGATTTCTCCAGGGAGATGGACACCATAGCCCAAGGGAACCGGTGGCTCAGTGATACCCTCTGTCTCTGCTGCTTCCCGTGAATTACCTTTGCCTTCTTTGAGCACCTCCAGATGAACAAGCTGAACTTGAACCTTATGCTAGGATTGCCTTTTGGGAAAGCTAAGACCAGGATCCAACGAGCAAGCTCTCTGTGGAATAGTTCAGGGATCCTTGGTGAAGGTCCTGCAGTCAGGCCACACCTCCCTTAGCTGCAAGAAGCAGCACTGACTCTTCCTTTGTTTCCTCCTCTTTGCTGGAGCAGAATCCAAATCCAGCCTCTGTGCTGAGGAGAATAGGAGGGAGGAGGAAGTTGTGCAGGCTGATATGTACCCTCTTGTCTGGGATCACAGAGAGAGTTGACTCTCACTTGGCTGCCTTTCCACACGGGGACCTCTGACGGGGCATCTGTTATGGCTTGTGTCTAGAAGACCCCCAAAGCTTGATGCACTCATAGGTGGGGCTTTTCAGAGGTGGCTGGATCTAGGGTGTGTGAATATGGATTGAGGGTGTGATAATTGGATTAGTCCACTGACTGGGGGGTTTGGTGCCATTCTAGGTGTGGATAATGGGAAGTCCCACCCTGGGTGTGGGTGCCATCAATAGAAGGCTGTAGTCTGGATAGAATCTAAAGGGATGGAAAGAAGGCAGAGTTGCTACTTGCTGCTTCCTGCCTCCCCTGCTCTAGACTTTCTCTTCTGCATGCCCCTCTGCCATGCTACCCTTCAGCACCAGCTGATATTGGCTGAAACCTCTACAAACCTTTTCCTTTGGTAAGTATCAGGTATTTTGCCCCAGCAATGAGGAAGTAACCAAGACAGCATCAGACCTACGGAGGGCTGAGGGAGCATCTTCCCCACTACGTGTGTGTGTGTGTGTGTGTGTGTGTGTGTGTACGTGTGTGTGTGTGTGATGCACAGCGTGGGGGGCTCAGAGGGTGGTATCTCTTGTTGGTGCTCAGATTTTTGTTTTTTGATGTCTTTCAACAAATTGGAGTTATTTCTAAATAAAACCACACAACTGCATAAAACACCTTATTTTTTTTGATAAATAGTTTGTTAGACTCCTGTCTCCCTGCATCTCTGATTTGAGAAAGTCATGTCTACCACAGGCGGGGGAGGGGACATCTGATTCCTGGTGGGGTGACTGATTTTCAAATGCCAACAGCCTGCTGTGCTGCCTAGCAGACTTCTCCACATCATCTTCATTCATTTGCTTCTTTAGTAAGCAGGAATCAGGCACATTAGGATAAATACGAAGTCAAACAACAACTTCCTAACCTAGCTGCATGCATAGGGAAAGCTGGAATTACTCCAGCTTGGCTCTTGTCACATGAACTAAAAGCAGGACAAATCTTGAAATGGATTTGGAGCTCCAGAAATCTGATTTAGTGAGGTTAAAAGCTAGACTGTTTCATATCTTTTTATATCACCTTAAATCTCTTTTGGAGCAAGAAAGATTGAGGATAGGGTGGTTATTTAATTATTTTCTCATTCAAACTAGAAAAGTTTTCACGTTGAAAAGGGATGCTAGCATAGGTATAATTTTAAAAATATTTATTTATTGGTTCACAAATTTGTTTCATTATGTTGGTAGACCTAAAAATAGTTTTAAAAAATACATATATTTTAAAAATAATAAAAACCTATCTGTAGTGAAATAAATTCTTTTAATCAGTTTTCTGACATTGTAGTAATGTGAAAAGAATAATTGTCCTTCACCTATTTTGTTCCAGTTGTTTTTTGGTCATATCTACTTTTAATACCACATTGCTGCTATCTTTCTGAAATATGTAGTTTTCAAATATTGTTCTCTATTAAATTTTATAAAATTGCCTGCAATCTTTGTCAAAGTGACTATTGTGGTTAATGAATTTGAAAATGTTGACAGTGTCAACTTGTTCTTCCCAGTCAATCATAATATTTTAAATTGCAAAAACACTTTTTTCTACAGATGCTGGGGTATCTGGTATGTTCAAAGCGATTCTGAGAAATGAAGCCATTATGAATTATATTTTTGGGGTTAAAAATGTGTGACTATATCAGCCCAAATTTTTAGAGATTCTTTTTTTTTTACACTTTGCTTCCACTCTGAATACTTTTTGTTGACAAATGTTTTTATGAATCAAAATTTGTAAAATAAACTTCTTCTAATTATAATTCTTTTGAGTGTTTTGCTAATCAAAGATGCTGGGAAATTGTAGGAACTGAATATCAATTTATCAAATTATAAACAGGAGCTGCATAAAAAGATTTTCCCTGCAAGTCTAGATATTCCCAATCACAATCTTAGAAGTTTAAAATTACATCTTGCACATGGTTTGAACTGACATCATTTAAGTTGTTTACTTCCAGGCTTGCTTTTGTGGGGACAAATTTCAATGCCTTCCTGATTGCGGATTTTATTTCCAATAATTGCATTTTGCAAAGATCCTCAAGTGTTGAAGATCTTTTGGTGCTCCATGATTACTTTAATTAAAAATTTGTGACTGATTTAAAAAAAATGCAGTCAAAGTTTAGAGAACTCATTTACCAAAAAAGTCACTGTGATCAGATACTCAAATAGTATTCTATTTAAAAGTATTTAAGGATTCAAACATCTCAAGTGCATTGGTGACAGGAGGTAGACAGAAAGTATTCATTTAAAATGTTACCATCAACATCATTTAAGTAGTTTTGTGGTTAAGTCACTCTTTGTATACATAAAGTATCTACAAATTGTGCGGAGCCTAGCTTTCTTTTATTGGTAGAATATTCCTGCAGGTCTGAAATTAAAATATATTCAGCATAACCAGCTTCAAGTGCAGTTTTTGTTCCACAGAATTTTATAATTGAGTAAGAATGATGCTTTTGCCTTGACATTGCACTCCTTCAAAATTTGTGTGGTGTTATTCCCGCTAGGAAAAATGATTTTATCTTTAGTGTTAAAAATTTTAAAGGGAATTTTCGGTGACATTCATGAGAATGTCAGGTGACTCACCTTCAACAGGCTGAATTTTCAAGGGCTTTACTTTGATAATAGAAATTGGATTTAAAAAATCAAAGTATAATCAAAATCATCTGATTTTCTGTTTGCAACATCTCGTGGCCTTGATACTGGGAAAACATGAAGGCAGAGACGAGGTCTGAAGACTCCCGAGTGGACAAAGCCGGGTCGGTCTCTCCAATCACCTAGACGTTGCTTGTCAAAAACAATTTACACAAACAAAAGATTATTTCTTGTCAATGTCTTATAAATATTAAAGCAGAACAGAATGTCAGCTTCACCGATCAGAAGCACCCTACACATTTTACTCATGCCTCCTGGGTTTTTCCCAAGGGGCGGGCGGCTGAGGAGCTGGCATAGCTGTAACCCAGCAAGCTCTTCAAGCCAAGTCTGCATTCTTCCTACGGAAGTCTCCCTCTTGCACTTCACTTCTGCTTTGGAGCTTCCTGAATCATGAATCATCATTTGCACAAAGAAACTCTTTATTTTTTAATTTTTTTTACCATGCCTCTCTTTGCCTTTTTACTAACATAAAGCTGGCATCATCTGACTCTGTGACATTCTTTGGCTGAGGAGGTGGATAAGCATGAAGAGAAGGCCTGTGTTTGTCTTTTGCATGTGTGCAAGGCCTGGGGTGCAGCGCACCAGGCGACATAGAAGCACCCCGGGCGCTTGGTGGATATGTGAGGTTCCTCTGCGCGGCAGGGGAGAAGCTGTCCATCTTGCTAAAATGCCCACCAGTGCTGGGAGGAGATGAAGTTTTTTTTCCTGGTTTTTGTTTTGGACTTACTCTCACTCCAGCCCGTGGCAGATGGTAGCTGTCCAGCACTTTGAGTTAGTTACACATTCATCATCAGCTTTCTTTCTTTCTTTTTTTTTTTTTTCTCTTGTATTTTAGTACAGGCTCTACAGGCTCTACAGGGTTTCACTACGTAGTAGATTGGACTCGTAGTGATCTGTCTGTTTTTAACTTCTCACGAGCTGGGATTACAGGTGCATGCCACCACTCCCAGTCTCAATTGCCTTCTCAGCGTGCTCAGGGGCTGGGGCCTGTACTCCATGCCTGGGATGGAACCCCCGGTCCCTACGTCTGCCTAAGCAGGCACTTTAATCCACTGAGCTGTTTGGCCAGCCCATCATCAGCTTTCTTGAGAAATGGAAATTCAGTGCTTAATTTGTACTAAACACCACATTTGCTTTTCCCTGTTTGGTAATTACTACTTTATCAGTTTGTTGCAGGGTGGTGCATGGCTGTGATCCCAGCACTTTGGAAGGCTGAGGCAGGAAGATTACAAATTCAAACCCAGCCTGGGCAACTTTGGGACTTCACAAGAGCCTATCTTGGGGCTGGGGAGATGGCTTAGTGGAATAAGCGCTTTCCTGGCAAGCGCAAGGGCCTGAGTTCATTCCCCAGTTCCAAAAACAAAACAAAACAAAACAAAACAAAACAAAACAAAACAAAACAAAACAAAACCAAGAGCCTATCTTAAAAAACAAAGAAACAAAACAACAACAATAAAAACTTAAAGAGATGGTGATATAGCTGAGTGTGAGGCCTTGGGTTCAACCTCCAATACTGCAGAAAAGTTTGTTGCAAAATAAAAATATACCACCAAACCATAAACAGAACCCATAGCCATAGTTAGCCATCGATTTAGTGCGCTCACTAAGTGTCCATACCTGCGTAGCCAGTGTAAGGTTTGTTCTAACACTGCATAGCAGAGCATTTCCCACGCAAGCTTCATATACTTGTGGGGGACCCTGTGCTTCCCACAGACCCAGCTTGCTGAGGGTCTGGGTCTGGTGACTTCATACCTGCTTTAGGGCAAAAGATAAGCCATGCTTGACTGGTCATCCCCAGGGACAGCCAGCAGCCTCCTACCCAAGCCAAGCGGAGGCTCTGAATAGACTCACTCTGGGTCATCTGCCAGCCTGTATATTATATTTTCCAGCACAGGGGGTCAAATCTGGGGCCTTTGCACTATATAAACTACATAAAGCACTAAATTGCCCAGGTGGGGTTTGAACTTGTGATGCTCCTACCTTGCTTCCCAGGGTGCTGGGATTACAGGCAACTGCCCTCATGCCTGGGCCAGTGTGATTTGTTTGATTGGCATGACTCCTCCATGCTCTCCTAGGAAGAGACCTATCGGCCTGTTCTAGAGAAGGTCAGGAAGCAGGGGTCAGGTGCTCACTGGCCAGCTTTCAGATTAGCCATGTGTGAGAGGGAGGACCCCATGTCGTGCTCAGGAGTCACACAGAGGACTCAGAGTGGGGTTCCCTCTAGCCTGGCTCTATGTGTAACAGTGTGTCATTTGAAACGAAGACACTGTTCTTAGCAGTAACCCAACTCAGCTGAGGTAGACTGATCCTGTCTCAGGCCCATTGGGAAGCTAGGTCCCTCTCATGATGATAGCTGTTGGGTAGACAGAGGATAGATAGATAAATGACAGCTAGGTAGACGATGAAAAGCTAAATGGTAGGTGACAGGTAAATGATTCTTGGGTTTATGGGCAGATAGATGATGAAAGATTATACATGGATGGCTGGTGGGTAGATGATAGATAAAGGATAGATGGACAGATGGAAAGATGATCGATATATAGATATAAAATAATGGAAAAATGTAGGGAAGAGATAGATGGATAGATAGATGATAGGTTAGCACATGATAGAAGACAGACCACAAGATAGACCAACAGATGACAGGTAGGCAGATAGAGCAATCAGTGGCTTTGCTGTCAATTTTGAGTCCACCTGTGTTTGTGTTAACCCTGAGCATTTGGTAGATTTACTCTTTGGTGAAATATTAAGTACAGTATGGAGTCCTGGGCACCAAGAACTCTGTGACTCCTGGTGTTTATAATTAAAAGCTCCCTTGTTTTTAAAATGAAGAGAAAGAACACCTGCAGCCTTTCATATAGAGGTGATATGAAATCTCTGAGGACACCTTGAAAAATGCAAACTAAAAGCCGGTTGTTTTGCTAGTGAGAGGAGCTCTGGCACAAAGTCTCAGCCAGTCCCTTCTCAGCACAGCCTTCTCCTCTCTGACTGCTAGGGAAGCTGCAGTTGGCATTTTTCCTCCACTGCCACATGAAGGAGCTGCAGTAGAGGTGAAGGATGGTGCCCTTCTGTACATTTCTCTTGCTTCCACTAAAAGGTATTACTGTTTGATTTTTAATTTTAAAATATTTATCCATGTGCTATATATACATAGTTTATTTTTATTTTTTGGGGGGAGTTACCAGGAATTGAACTCAGGAACTTGTGCTTGCCAGGTAGGTGCTTGTGCCACTGAGCTATATCTCCAGCCATATACACATGGTTTAAAAAAATCAAGTCATATCTCAAAGTTTAAAATGAAAATCAATCTTCCCTATCCCTCAATTCTACTCCTCAGGGATAAATCACTGTGAACATTTCTTTTATTATGGTAAGCTTTGCAGAGTATAAAATCTACCACTCATACCATTTTTAAATGTGTGGATCGAGGAGCGTGAAGCAGCTCACAGCAATGTGCAGCCAACAGCACCATCTGCCTCCAGAACCTTTTCATTTGGCCAGACTGAAACTCTGAACTCACTCAACAACTCCACAGGTGGGGGTGGGGGTGCAGGCCTGCTGTCCTGGCACTCTGGGAAGCTGAGGCAGGAGCATCCCAAGTTTGAGGCCAGCCTGGGCAACTTAGTGGGACCCTGCAGGGAGCTGGGGATGTAGCTCAGTGTGAAGGCCTTGGGTTCAATCCCCAGTAGTGCAAACAATACAAGCAAAAGAAAACCAAACAATAACTGCCCAGCCGTGGATTTGACTCTGTTTCTGGAGACTTGACTACGTGTGTGTGTGTGTGTGTGTGTGTGTGTGTGTGTGTGTTTTAGGGAGGGTCTAGTTTGGACTCGTAGTGATTCTGCTGTTTACAGCCTCCCAAGAGCTGGGGTTACAGGCTTATGCCACCATGCCCAGTTTCAATTGCTGTCTCAGCACGCCCTGGGGGCGAGGCCAGCAGGGCAGGCCTGGGTTCGAACCCCCAGCCCCTGAGCCTGCTTACAGGTGCTTAATCTGCTGAGCTATTTGGCCGGCCCTGAGACTTGACTACTTAAAGTCCCCCCAGATGTGAAATGCCACAGTACCTGTCTTGGGTGAGTGGCTTCTTTCTGTCAGCATGGTGTCCTCAAGCTTACTCATGCTGTGACACAGAGCATCCCCCTTCCTAGGCTGAATTATGATCGTTTCTCTTCAGGGACCATGTGTGGTCTGTTACCTGCCCCTTGGTGGTGCCAGAATGGCTTCTTCCTGGGGCTCCTGGAAACTGTGCTGCTGAGTTTGTCATGTAGAGTCTTTCAGACTGTGACTTCACTTCTTTTGTGTGAAAGAAACCCAGAACTTTTAGGGGTGGTGGTGCACACTTGTAATCCCAGCACTGTGGGAGGCTGAGGCAGGAGGACTGCAAGTTTAGAGCCTAGTCTGGGCAATTTAGTGACTTAATGAGACCCTGTCTCCAAATAAAACATACAATAAGGCCCAAGGAAGTAGCTCAGCTTGAAGGCTCTGGGTTCAATTGCCAGTACAAAAGAAAGAGAGAAAGAATGAATCGCTTTAACTCTTTAATGTTAATTTCCTGGTAGATCTCTTCCAAAACTACAACATGTGCTCACTAACATAAGTTTTTACTTTTTCAGCCGGGGCTGCCACTAACTTTCTGCCACCAGATGAAGCTGCTCTGGCGACCCTGCATCCCCGCTTTTTCACCTCTCAGTGTTTCAGATTCACTCAGTAGCAGGGAACCGTGTCAGGAGGGCTCTCTGCAGAGCTCGGTGGAGTCTGCTGCTCTGGGCCCTTCCCACTATGCCCCGCCCTGCTGGTGGCCTCCAGCCCAACGCGATGGTCCGTCTGCCTTTTCTCCCGTAGCCTTCCTCCTCTGACTGCAGCACTGTGGGGATGGCTTGCCAGCCACACTGAGCTCCAGACAGTTCCTGAGACTTCTTCCCACCCTGCAGACACATGCTTTCCCTTTGGAGAGAATTCTGGCCCGACAGGCACATCCGCTTGGAAATTCACAAAGGTCTTCACTGTCTTCTGAGTCCCCCTTGGTTCAGCCGTGGCCTGGTTTGCCCATTTTGCTCTGCTTCTGGGAGCTTTTTCAGTCCCCTCTTGAAGTCTCAGGTTCCAGCTGATACGGGTGGGTTCTGATGGCCCGGCGACGTTGAGCCTTTCATCTCCTCAGCCCCCCGTTGGGTGTGCATGGGAGCCGCGGGGGCTCACTGGTAGATCCTCCGCTGCTTTTCCTTTCAGTTCACCAGACTAGAAATCTCTGGCACACACTAGGAAATTAGTACATGGAAAGCAACCTAATTCTACAGCCAAGATAAAGCAGCACAAACTGAAACATGCAAAATGAAACGAGCCCACGGGAAGCACCTGGCTCGGAAAGCACTTGCTGTGTGGGCTCATTTCCTCACCGCACCATCCAGCCAGTGTGTGTTGGATGTTGGAGGGGAGGGCTGTGGTTTTGTTTCCGGCTGTTCCCTCAGGGCCTAATAAACCTTGCTTAATAAACATTTATTTATTAGTGCTTAATTAATCTTTGTAAGTAATTAATAAACTTTTGTTGAGGAGCCAGGCATAGTAGTACATGTCTGTAGTCTCAGGATTCTGGGAGGCTTAGGCAGGAGGATTGCACTTTCAAGCCCAGCCTGGGGAACACGGAGTCATCTCTATGTCCCTGTCTCAAAACAAAACATAAAAACATGGCTGAGAGTGCAGCTCAGTTGAAAGACCCTGAGTTCAGTCCTCAATCACCCAAAAGAAACAATTAAGTGTGGTAACCCTTTGTTGGCAAGTGAACAAAATTAGACTGCACAAGAATAGGAGCCTGGCCATTGGTTTTCTTCCCCCCCACACGCCAAGAATTTAGAATTTGCCTGAAACATCATAGGTGCTCACAAAGTCAGTCAGCTGGGCTGGGAGGTAATTTACCTGCTGAGATTTTGGTGTGGTAACTCTAAGGATCTTTTCCCCAGGGCTGCATTTCTCCAGAAGGTGGATAGGTGCTTAATTCTATATGGAGGGATGCAGATTCTATAGGGAAAGGCAGTCTGTGGTCCCAGTGCAGATCCTCAGTGAACCCCATTTCCTTCCTCTCTCTCTCCCTCCTTGTCTCGTCTCATATCTTCTCTTCTCTCTTCCCCTCCCCTCCCCTCCCCCCTGTTTCTTTCTCTGTGTCTATCTCTCTGTCTGTCTGTCTGCCTGTCTGTCTGCCTGTCTGTCTATCTCTCTTTCTCCCTCTACTCCCCCAGGGCCTTCACATTGAGTTATATCTCCAGCTCTTCTTATTTTGAGACAGGGTCTCCCTGTGTCAACAAGTTGTCTAGTAATGGCTTGAACTTGTGCTCTTCTTGCCTTACCCTCCTAGAATGCTTAAGTTACATGCATGTGCCCCTACTCCTGGATGTTGGACACTTTTTGTTGGAAATGCTGGATCTACAAGGTTCTGGACCGATTATCAGCAAGGAAACTTATTTGCTAGAGAGAAGTGAGTGACTTGGAACATAGTTTAGTGGTACTGTCAGAAAAATGCAGCGAGGATCCATGTGGGATCATAGCACGTGTCACAGAGCAACCAGGGATGATGGAGGCAGCTGCAGAAGAAGCAGAAACCTCCAAGGCCTACAATAGCTTGAACTACTGACAGCCAGGATCATTCAGCTCTCAGAGGACACCACAGGATGTAGCCCCTAAACAGTACACTGCACTCCGCATATGGTAATGTGCATCGTGTCCAGTGCAATAATTACATGAACATTTATAATAAAATAGATGTCTTATAGCATGGCCATGAATCCCTTTCAAAATTCACCTCCTTGCTTGAACCAACCCATCCCATCAATCGTACCACTTTTTGAAGCAGCTCTAGAAGTCCTCTTTCCTGAGCATCATCACCAGATCTGACCCCCTCAAAACAGTCGAGTGACTGCTGCTGCCCAATGCCACTTAACAGAAAGGCGGGCTCATCAACACGTGATGCCATGTCCTCAGCCACCTTATTCACAAGCTCTGGCCCCATATAGCTTCTGTCCCCAAAGTCAAAATGGCCATGAAGGAGAGTATTTTTAACTGATTCAGGACATTGAGGCAGCCATGACAGCACAACTAAAGATGCTTGTGAAAGGGGACAGAAGCAGGTCACAAACATTGTTAATTCTCTTTGTGTTAAGGGCTCTCTTCTTGGAATATGTTGCTTTTGTCCTGAGGTATCTTGGTCTAGGAAATTGATGAATTCATTCATTGTCTGTTCTTTGGTCCTCATGGAGGTTTTAGTTAATTTACATACTACTTTACCACGACCCTGTGGGGATGAGAAGTGGTACAGAAATAACAGTCGCTGGTGTGCAGAGTGGAGAACCCAGAGGCGAAGTAGATCCAGTGGGAAGCAGGTACCCATCTGAAGTGTGTGTAATGGATGCTTAATGCCTGACTACTCTGTTAGCATTGGTGCATTACCTGATCCTGCTCACCACAGCCATCACAAACCATTCAAGAACAACCAGGACCTTAAGAATGCCTAGAAGGGAAGAGACGCAAGTCTGATGCCACTCAACGCAGCCACACATGAGCATTATTGTGTTGTTATTGATGACAAACAGCAGGCTACCTGCACACCCTAGACTTCAGATAACAGCCCTGATTTTAAATTCCATGTTATAATTTGGGGATTTGCATGAAAAATGAAGCCCAATTAAATGTGACAAACCATCTATCTGCTCAAGAGATAGTGAAGTAATGAAGTGGAAGGTCACAAGTCTCAGCCTTGGATCCTACAACCAAGGCCCACCTCTGGCTAGACTCAGCTATCGCAGCTCTTGGGGCCTTGGGAAGTTACCTCTCCTCTGACTGGGTCTGTCCAGCAGGGGCAGTGACCAGCTGGCAAGGAGGCAGTGGAGTGCCCATATTTTGGGTGCTATGATGAAGAACAGATCGATGTGTTTTTTTCCTTCCTCTACTAGCCTCTGAATCCCTGAGCTCCTGGCCCTAGAGGAACTGGCGCAGAGTGGAGCAGGCAGTGGCCTCCTGTGGTGACTCCTCCGTGTATAACATGAGCTTTACCCTGAGTGACTCCATTTCATAGAACACCAGCCTGCTCCACTTTGGGTGCAGAAGCTGGGGCAGGATGATGTGGTCACCTGTTTGTGCCCAGTGAGAGCCAGAAGATGTGGAGGCACCAAACTTGTCAACAGAAACAACCCCCCAGCTGCACAGCACAAACCTGGAGTGTGAACTAGCAAGTATTATAATCTTGCTAGCAAAGCTTACTGTCTGTAATCTCATCACGGTAGACCCGTGTCATACCAAAGTTGTATCAGAGAAAAACAGGCCGTGAACTTAGGGAACACAGCAGACCAACAACAATGTGACTTCCTCATCTGGGTCATGTAGACAGAGGGACACCCAGCCTTGGGACATGATGGTGCCACACTGACCTGTCATCAGATCACTTGGTCATGTGTCACAAGGCTGACAGACAGAGAACTCCAGTCTCAGCCCACTCCATCTACCCACTGGACGGGAGATCCAAATGGCTGGCCTGCTCACCTGCCATCCGGGACCCAGCTCTGATCCATCTGTGTGGTCCTCACAGGCCCTGCATGTCTTTGGCCAACCTCTGCCCAGTCTGTGATCACATCTGGCCATCCCTGGAGATTTCATGCCTCTCTGTCTTGGCTTTCAATTCTGTCTCTTGGAATCCTATAGCCACAGGTAACTACATCGTAGCCATTGTACAACTATATGGTCTAGTGCGAAGTATGGTGCATGACTTGAGTGTTAGAGAATTAGTGACATAGACAAGGCCCTATAAGGCTGATGAAAATGGTGTAGCTCATGGATTTGTTGTCTAGTAAATCCTGACACTGTGGAACCACACAGGCGTGTCTGGTCTGTTAGTGGCATAGCTTGCTCATGATAGACATGTAGTCAGCTCAGGGTTCACTTGGCAGCCAGTGAGTGAGGCAATTGCAGGCTTTTAAAAAATTCAATCTTAATTACTAATATCAATACCTTGCCTTCAGGAACACCAGAGCTGGAGCTAGTTTTAAAGAACTGAGAGTCTAAATATGAGCTGGAGAGATTTGTTGGAAGTATTGAGGAGCCAGTAAGCCCTGGGGAAGTAAATGTTCCCAAAGGTATTGAGAGGTCAGCTGGAAACAGGGCAGTCCAGGTGCTGGTGAGGCTCTGTGTCCTGCGTCCCCACCAGGTGACGGGGAGGTGTGGAGGACCACCTGGGCGACTCTCCCTGGAGGAGGAGAAACTGTCTCCAGTTTGATGGAACCTGGCCCTATTTCCATGTGTTGATGTATGCAGAGCTGGCCGGGACTTTCTCTTATCCCTTCAATTGGCTTTAAGCAATGCAAATTGGTCCTGCTAAGGTGCAGATGTGTAGTCTTTGAAGCAAGGTGATAGAGCAGTTCTCCCTCCCTCCCATAGCTCCCAAAAAAAACTTGTGTGAGCCCAGGCAGGATGGAGAGCCACACTCCATGCTGTCACTTGGGATTGGAGCCTTGAGATAAGAGGCTGACTTCCCAGGGCATAAGCGATTACACATCAGAGCTGCAGCCCTGACCCCAGAGCATTACATGCTGCCTCAATTGTGTTATACAGATTACTCTTTCTGCATACGCTTCTTTCTGCATATCGCAGGGGTGATTTCAGGCCTCCTACCTGGCCCAGCTCACAACACTCATGTACTCCCTGCCACTCTCACAGTCACTCATCTTCAAGCCACTCCCTTCTTCACGAATTAATAAAACTTGGATTTGGCCCTGGGTCAAGGCCTTTGTTCTGGTTAGCCATTATGCTAGCTGGACCTAGGACCCCTCGGGTCTCCTTAACGACAAATATGCTGTAGTGTCTTCATTCTCACCTGGATTGCAATGGAAGTGATAGATTGCAATTAAACTCACCAGAACTCCAATAACTTTTCCATGGGATTACAAATACAAATTTCCTGGATTTTGGTAAGATGGGGAAGGGCTCTCTATAGGAAGGACTGGTCTTGGTGGTTGCCAAGGTAGACTGTGGCAGACAGATCTGATCTGGGGTAGAGGGGAAACACACTCTTTCTGGACTGGGAGGGGCTTTATTCCTCATCCAGGTGTAAGGACAGAAGGAAAAAGAAGACCATCCAGGTGCTGGGCAGAGAGGTATCAGGCAGCCCCACCTGGCCATTGAGGGGACAGCACTTGAGACTTTAGAGGAGGTAGGATGGAGATGCCAGCTGAAAGGCATCTACTGTGAGCTCTGGGACCTGCTAAGAATGCAAAGGGCACAGGGACTTGTGTATACTCTACTGGAATCTTGTCCCTTCCCCCCCCACTCTGGGTGGCTTTTGATTTGCTTGTACCTAGGACTGCATCACAGGTGGCCCTGTGACCTCCAGGCTATGTCACAGCTTTCAGATGGTGCCACAGCTTCCTCACTGCTTGCTGGAATTCTGAATCTTGCAGGCTTTGGTCCCCAGGTCAAGTGTCTGGTTCCCTTTACCCACTAAACTTTCAGGAGCACAGCTCCACAGGGAGAGGCTTCAGGATGTGTGCGAGGCAGGAGATGCAGGCCCAGCCCCGAAGCCCCACGCCTGCCTGCTTTTGCAGATCCAGCCACTGTTTCCATGATAGACCTGAAGCCAGGCCACCCCACGAGCCCCCATTCATGACCCACAAAACCTGTGAAAGGTAATAATAGAAGTGTGTGTGTGTGTATGTGCACGCACGCGCGTGTGCATGTGTGTAAGCACCCAGGCTGTGTTTGAACCTGCAGCCCTCTTGCCTCAGCCTCCCAGAATTTGGGGATTACAGCCCTGTAACTCCATGACTGGGTAATGACTGAATTTAGAAAGTTTTAAAGTTTTGATTGATTTCTTATATGTAGCAATAGAAAACAAGACCAGGAACAAAGACCCCTAAAGTGACTGAGGTCAGGTTTCTATTCTCTGAAGAAATAGAGATCTCAATGGAAGCTAATTTGAATTCTTACAATTACATTATTTTTGCATTGCAAGCTTAAGGGTTGAAGGCATGCAACTTCTCTCCAAGCGGTCACCCAGCCACAAGGAGATCTCTAACGGACGGACCTCCGTGGGTCAGGTGGAAGCACTCAGCTGGTAATCATCCAGTCTGAAATCCATGTAGCTCACCAGCCTGGCAGCCTGGTGACAGCGCGAGGGACCCTAGAATCCCTGGACGCTGCCTTGAATTTATTAGAAGAGCAGTTTGCAAAGTCAAACCTGAGAGGGAACTCAGCTGTCCAGCACCCTGGAGAGCTCCACGGCCAGTTCGGTCCCCTTCCACGGAGGACATCCTCAGCCCAGGAAGCCCATCAGGGCAGCCAGGGTGCGACTGCCTCATAGTTAGGGTCAGTTTCCTTCTGCAGTAGGCTGAACTGCAGATGCACAATCCATGGATTCGGCGACATCCACTGTGCTCTGAGATGCTACCAGAGGCTCCCGCCCCTCCCCTCCCACAGAGACGCTCCTGGGGACTTCCTTTTCATCCAGTTCTGCAGAAGAAAGCACCATCTATGTTTTAAGGATCGATCCAAGAGCAGTTTCCGTATCATTTTGTAGATAAAGGCTTAAAATTAAATCAGCATTTCCCAACCAATTTCCATAAACCCACAGGGGCTCAAAAATATGTACCAGGGGGTATAAATGACTGAAAGCGATCACAGCATCTATTTCATTTCCAGTAAGAAAATCCATATCGTGTTTATTATTTAAATGTTTTCTATTACTTTAAATCAGAGCCATTTAGAAGAATCCCAGTGCGTGTGGAGCAAGACCACTGAGGGACAAGCGAGGCCCGGTGGCCATGGCCATCCATTCTCCCTGCGACTGGTGCGACCGAGTGATGTGTGACTTGGGGCACCGAGGCATAATTGGCCATTATGCAGTGTAAAGTGGTTTTTAATTGCATCGTTTTGGATGGTGTCTTCCTCAGCCTTTGCTTAATGTGGACGTAGAATAGACCATTGTTCAAAGACAGAAACTTATGGGGCTCTGAATTTTAAATATAAGTGAAATAGGACAATAAAAGGAAATAGGGTTTCTTTGAATTTGTCTCTAGCAGCTCCTTACTAGAACCATAAATTACAGTCATCATATCAAAAATGGTACTTTGAAATTTCCTGATAGTTTAAAAACTTGTATCTCCAAGAGAAAGCCCTCTGCTGCCCTGCTGTCTGTGGGAATGCAGGCGCCACCGTGTCTGTCCCTGCAGGGCATGGCTGGGGGAGGCACTATGGCAAATGGCAATTTGACACCTTCACACTTAAATTTTCTCTTAAAAACAACACAAGTAACTTTTTTTTTGCAGTACCAAGGATTCAACTTAGGACCCTATGCTTGCTAAGCAGGTGCTTATTCTACTGAGTTATCTCCCCAACCCAAGAAACTTATTATTTTTTTTTAATATAAACGATTGGGCACTGCTAGTGGGGATATAAAATGATGTAGTCACCCAGGAAACTGATACGATAATTTCTTTAAACATCAAAAGTAGAATTATCATGGGATTCAGAAATTCTACTTCTGCATAGGCACTCAAAAGAATCAAAATTGGGGGCACGAACAGGTATTTGAATTCCCCTCAAAGGTGGGAGGAACCCAAATGTCCACCAATACATTTTTGCAAAGGATAAAGACAATGTAAAAAAAAAAAAAAAGACAATGTGACAAGTATTTTAAATGGAATATTAGTCAGCCTCGAACAAGAAGGGGAATCTTGGCAGGTGCTCTACTGGGTGTGGACCTTAAGGACCTTATGCTAAGTGAAACACAAAGGACAGACACTGTGGGCATCCTTGGGGAGGAGGTGAAATCCAGAGACCGAAAGTGAAAAGCTGGTCATCAGGCCTTGGGGAGGGTCAGTGGGTGTCAGTGTTTAATGAACACAGATTCAGCTAGCAAGAAGAAAGCAGTTCAGGAGATGGACAGCGATGATGACCACAAAACACTGTGAATGTGCTTACTGCCATGGAGGTGGGCACTTAGACAGGAATAACAAGGTAAGTTTGTTATTTTTTAGTACAGTCAAAAACATTTCCCAAATCTGAAACTTCAAATATTTCATTAAAAAATTTTTAGTTTCTGTCTCTGTCTCCCTTTTCCCTCTGTTGACATTTTGGAAATTCAAGAATTTTAAACATTAAGCCATTTTTTTTTGTCCACCTTTGGGGTTTAATGACTAATTCCAATATTTATTTTTTATTTTTAAGATTTTTGAAATCAATCAAACTTTCCATATAGCTAATTGGGAAAACCTGACATTTTTTCTGTGAATTGTATGAAGAAATTTTTATGTAATAAATTTTATTCATATAACTTCAAAATGATACCACCCTGGGATGAAGTGCCTTACTTTAAAGCTCCTCTGCCCCCTTGTACAGGACTTCTGACCTCCTGTGCCAAGGCTAGGCTCCTTGTCCCAGTGTCCCTTGGCCAAGGAGCTCTGTTCAGAGCTGGTAGGAGAGGGACTTATGGGGGACAGAAGGTCCTGATTGTCTCCCATAGCGGTGGACACAAACTGTTGTGGTCCCACTCCCTTCCCCCACCCAGCTGGGGTACATGGGCTTTACAGCCCCCCCAGCACCTGCCGCCCATTGGCCAAGGGTCCCCAACATCTGCAGCCACACAGGCATAGGTGCCACAGGCCGCTGGCCATGGTCACTGTGGTTGCAATGTAGCCTAAAGTGCTCCCCTGCTGCTAGCCACAGTATACCTCAGTTTGTTAGTTGCCCAGGTGACAGTTCCTGTTCCAGTTCTGGTTGCTCCTGTCTCTTAGAAACAGCTGGTCACTGTGATGCACAGTGTATAAACCAGTCCCCAGTTGACAAGTCACTCTGCCTCGTGCATTTTGCTTGCTTATCTCAGATAAGCCCTAGAGCACCAGACCTCAGGGCCTGATACTCTGGCAAGGATCCCAATCACTGTCTCCCAGTGTAAATAAATCTGCCTCCAGATCCTGGGTGTTGTTTCAGCGTCTCTGCTTGCCACTGCAGTGACTGGTGCCTGCTCCTTGAATTCCCTCACAGGACTCAACTTGCCTGGGAAACTGCTGAGTGACTTTTCTGTCATCTCTAGTTTTGTTTGTCATCTCCAGCTTATGTCACCCTCCACGTCCTTACATTAGAGTAAGGTCCAATACTGACTCTACATCCCTTATCCTATAGTCCTCAGGGCGATTCTGCTGGCTGCTTGGCCCAAACCCCAATAGATGCCCCAGAAATAATAGTCATGTGGCCGCCTTCCCAGGGCAGAGCCAGGATCGCACATCCCAATGAAAGTGCCTCATGAATCAGCAAACCTGGGTGAGATTCTCAGGTAAAAGTGGAGCTAAATGCAATCCAACTTTTGTTTGTATGAGTTTTTAAAAAAACAAAACAAAACAAAACAAAACAAAACATCAAACCAAACCCCGCAATGCACATCCTACAAATTTAGAGGATGTTCTGGCCACTTGTTTAGGTTTCTGTGACTGTGACAAAATGCCAGAGATGGTCAGTTTAAATGGGCAAGGGCTTGGGCTTGGAGTTCTGGCCTGTAGTGGGCTGGCTCTATTGCTTTTGGGCTTTGGGGGGCAGAGTGTCTTGGTGGCACTGGGTGATGGAGCAGAGCTGCTCCTCTCCTGGTGCCCAGGAAGGGGAGAGAAAGAGAGGGAGAGAGAGGAGAGAGGAGAGAG
>NW_004524607.1:14034319-14042071 GCF_000260255.1 Octodon degus
GAGAGAGAGAGAGAGAGAGAGAGAGAGAGAGAGAGAGAGAGAGAGAGAGAGATTGAGAGAGCGCAGAGGGGCTTCGGCACGCTGACCCCTCAGGGACACACCTGGGGACCTAGCTTCCTTCCATTAGTCCCCACCTCCTAGTGGTTCCACCTGCCACTGGCGACACGGGCCAGGGACACAAGAGCCTCAGGGGTACCCCCAGGTCCAAACTGCAGCGCACCAGCTCTGTTTTTCTCTTCAGGACCAGTGGAGTGGAGTCCCACGGACTGAGCTCGCGGTGTCTCCTGTGTCAGCCTTCTGTGTCCCTCCCTAGCTTCAGCAAGCCTGGCCCAGCCCCATCTTTCAAGCACAGGAAGCTTTTGGATAGGAAGCTGGCTACTTTTAAAATTGTAGCCTGGTGGGCATCCTGCACCTTGGGATTCGAATGGAAGAGTTCCAGCACACTGGCTGCCCATGAGCGTTTTGACATCTCACCCTGAGAGAACGAGGGGAAGATCCAGCATCGGTATTTCTCAAGCCCCCTTTTGCCAACATCCAGGGCCAGGAGCCTCCTGGCACCATCCCTTATCATTGTGGGCTCTCAGGGAAGGGAGTTTACAGCCCTGGGCCCTTCCCTGGCGGTGACACCTGCACCCTGAGAGCTGCAAGCCGCTCAGGCAGCAGACCCCGTGGCTGCCGTGCAGGAGACACCTCGCCCAGGGCACAGACACGGGCCTCTCCCATGGCTGACAGCGTTCATTTTTCCAGTTCAGGAGATCTCAGCCCCCTAACAAGCACTCTAGCTGCTGCCGCTGCTTTGCTTCCCAGGTCTTTGTCAACGCTCCGGTGCTGTCAGCTCGGATGATGAGATCCGCTTCCCACACCCTTGATCTGTCTCTCTCAGGCACAGTCGGGAAATCGGCTCTCCTCTGGCAGCTCTCATCCTGTCTGAGATTGTGATTTCCTCTGCTATTGTCCTGACCGTTGAATTTCTCTTCCACCTCTTCACGATCTCTTCACTGTATCAACGCACTCAGGGTGTGCGCTGAACTCCTCTGTGGGAAGCTCCGAGTGGCTGCTGGTCTGGGTGCTGGGGTGCAGTGCAGCTCACTGCCCGCTCCTCCCTCCCCACCTAACCCTCTTGGTCCAGCCGGTGGCCGAACAGCCGGGAGATACCTGGTTGTGGCGCACAGTTTTCTTCTTGGTTTGACAAGCCCTTTCCCTCCCTTGCTGCCTGGCAAATCTTTTCACTCTCACCTCAAGTCACCCCCCCGGGAAGGATCTTTGGTCCTAGAGGGAGCAGACTGCCCCGCCGTGCCTCGGTCTGTGTAGCCCCGGCCCCCACCTCTGTAACAGCTCTTGTCTTAATGATCTTCTTCAGTCCACAGATTTGCTCCCTTGCTCCGCCATGAGTTACCTGAGCACTGGAAACTTCTGAAATCAAACCTTTTTGCCTTTGCAAGCCCAGTTGGATGATACCCTGGGTGTGTCATTGTCAGCTAGTGCCGTGATCGTGCTGCATAACAAGCCACCCCAAGCCCACTGTTGTACAACAGTGAGAATCCACTTGGGGTGCACCTGGCTGCTGCTGGCGGGGGACTGGCTGGCCCTGCCTCCATGTGGCTGAGCTGTCTCCCAGTGCTGGGAGCATGTGGGACTTTTCAAAACTAAGGCCTAGCAGTAGGTGACCATGTCACTGAGGACGCTGCCTTTGGAGGGGATTCGTTCAGTTCTCTTGGGCCCTGGCTAGTTATCTTGAGGGTGCATTGTTATAAAGGGAATCCATCTCACATACATGATTCCTTCTGCACACTGCGTTTCCCTTTCTGCTTCTCTGCCATGTTGTGATACAGCCTAGGGTCTGTCATCAGAGGCTGCATGGATGGGGCTGTCCAGTCTTGGGCTTTTAATCCCTAATACTGTGAGCTAATTGAACCTCTTTGCTATAAAAAATAGCCAGACTCAGGTATTTTGTTACAGTAACAGAAAACAGATGAATCCAGGAGGGCAATGCATCCCCCAGCCCCACTGCACCTGGTCTCACATTTCCAAGAGCAGAAGCACTGATATTCTCAGGGCATGATAAAGTGTCAGGCCTAAGGCTCAGGTCGCAGGCTAACAGCAGCCTGCACTGTACTGCCCAGCTGTAGGACAGGTGATGCAACAGCATCCGGGTAACACATACTCCTGTCCCCATAGCCACTTCTCCTAACTCATTTGTGTGCAGAACAGCAGCAGAAATCTGAAACCACATTAAATTCTTGTGGGCAACCTCATTTTATTAGTCCATAGCTGAAAAATGAGTTTTGGCATATGTATGGGAATTATTAACAAAGCGTATGGGGGAACAAATATTTTGGCTCATTATTGTCCCTTTATTAATGTTTGTTCTTTTGATTATTTGTGGAATTCTATTAAAGAAACCGAGGAAGACAGACCCTTTCCAGGTTCCCACTCACTGACATTAATCTCAGGGATTTTTAAATGCAATGAAATTTGGTTTTTAAGGTTTATGTTTTTGCGGAGTTGGTGCAGTGCTTTCCTTCCATAATTTGTAGAGAGGCAGAGGTCGGGAGGAATATGCATAAATATTTATTTCTGGAACAGTTAATTCTTACTTTTAAAGTGATTTGGGGAAATTTGAGGGGAACAGATTTTCATTACATAGCAGAAAATATTGAATAATTGAATCAGCACTTTAGAGCACCTGCCTGTGGAATGAAGGTGAGGTGTGAGAAAGTGAGAGGAAGTGTTGGAGTGAGCCAGATGGGAAGCCATGCTCATTGTGGGGAGAAGGGGCTTACTGTTGCTTCCCCTGCAGTACTAGGGCTTGAGCCCAGGGCCTTCCCACTGAGTGACATCCCCAGCCTTTTTTATTATTTATTTTGAGACAGGATCTTGCTGAGTCAGTAAGCCACCCAGGCTGGACTTGAGCTTGCAATCTTCCTGGCTCGGGAAGCTCCCAGAGTGCTGGGGTTACAGGTGTGCACCGCCGCACCTGGCTCGCGAGGCATTTGGAGTCAGCTGTGGTGGTGAGTTGAAGAGCCCACTGTCACTTGAGGCTGCAGGTCACTGCCGGTGGCCAATCATGACAGGACATGGCCTCCAGCACTGTGGCTTCCACGCTGCGGACCTGAGGGTGATGTTCTAACACATGGTGAAGCGGTGAGGTGGAGCCAGGAAACGTCTTCTAACCACACAGATTACTTTGGCAGTCTCCTTTCTTTCTCTCATGGCTCAGGTACAACAATAGGGTTTACCAAACGCAGTTTTTGTTTGGGACCAGGGCTTTTCTTGTCAGGCTTGGTGCTCCAGGTTCTCTTACTGGGGTGTGAGCTACAGGATGGGGATAGTGTGGCCTCCACCCAAGAGACTTGCAGTACTGCCCCCATGTGACAATCAGGAATAACCATCCACACTTTTGCCAAATCGTCCCTCAAGGGGAAAGCTGCCCCTCGTAGGGAATGTCAGCTTTTGTCTAATCTCGAAACAATTATGTGCTGGGAGTCAGGGATGTGCAAATTGGAACAAGGATTAAATGCAATTTCCCCATTGGCTGTGCAAAGGTGCAGCGCTGGGCTGGCCCATGCGCTGGCCCAGGTGCAGCCCACTTGCTCTGGGGCAGGCCGTGCTGCTCGGGTTGTTCTGGGGAGCAATGGCAGTTTCCTCTAAAAATAAAAATGCACAGATGCAAGAACAGAGGCCACTTTTCAGTTTTCCACGGCAAAGAACTGCACCCTCCCAGGAGGAAGTGATTCAGTGGTGCCCTTCACGGCCTTCCTTATGTTGTGGGTGACGGAGCAGCCTGGGTGATAGGGAGGGCATGAGCTGGGGGCTGCTCTGCAGCAGCGGAAAACAAATCAGCTCAGTGGAGCGTGCCAAGAGGCAGGAGCAGCTGGAGGTGGTGATGAGAATACCACCGAATCTTCTGTGTGACAGCAGCGTTCTCCAGCCCTGGCCCTGTGCACAGGGAGGAAGAACGTGTGGAGAGGTCTGGAAACTTCGCTGAGGGCAGCGGGGCTGCGTCCGGGCCATCTCCTCTTCTGTGGGGGATCTGGATTGGGATAGAGGGCCTGTGAAACCCCTGAGATTTAGAACCCTGCAGCCATTTAAGGAGGGAGCTGTGCTCCAGGAAACAGGAGCGAGAGGTGAGCAGGGGAGGAGAGGCGGCCATGGCCTGCTCCAGAAGCACCACTGCCCTCCTGTCCACGGCAGCATCACTTCCGATGGTCAAGATGTGGAAAGAAATTGAGTGCCCAGCCAGGCATGGCGGCGCATGGCTGTAATCCCAGGGGGATCCCACGTGTGAGCCCAGCGTGGACAACTTAGTGGTTTAGTGAGATCCTGCCTCCAAATTAAAAATAAAAAAGAGTTGGGGATACATGAAGTATGATTAAGACCTATGATAAACATTTGGAATGCATGTTTAGAAGTTCTTACATTAAAAGACCCATTGCCACGGATCCTTCTCAAAATACTCCCCTTCCCTTCCAACACACTTACCTCTTGTCTCATGTCGCTTCCTGAAGCAGTTCTGGAAGTCCTCTTTCAGGAGTGTCTTTATTCAGCACGATCAAATATCCAGTGAATGCTGCTGGCGAGTGGAAAGTTGGGCTCACAAGCACATGACGCTTTCTTCCTACATTTTATTCTACAAGATCTTCCCCAAAGCCAAACTGATGACAGAAAGGAAATGCTTCGAGTCAGTGCACGATGCCAAGCAGCCAGGATGGTGCAACAAGACACGAAAAACGACATCCAGCTGCCTCAGAACGTGGCGAGAATGGTGGAAAAGTCTGTGAAGTGTGGGGAGGGTTTGAGGGGATTAATGACTGTGTTTTCTACTGTGAAAATTTTTCAAAACATTTTTAAAAATTGCCATATTAAAAAAATATCCCTCATAGCTCAGGGCAAAGGCCTTGGATTCAGTCCCCAGTACAAAAAGCAAAACAAAACTCAAAACTCCAAATAAGCACGTGCTTATCAACAGAAAAATGGTAACAAAACACGGCCCATGCGTGTAATGGAAGATGGTTCAGCCACACAAAGAATGAAACCCTCTAGGCGCTGCAGCACGGATGGGTCCTGAACACATGATGCCAAGTGAAAGAGGCCAGCTGTGCAGGGCACAGGTCACAGGACCCCATTGATGGGCTGTGTCCCAAACACAGGCAGGGGGTCTAGGCATGCAGGGATGGGAGGGGGTGGAGAAAGGCCTTTTCACAAAGCTGCGTCCCTCTGGGGTGCCGAGATGACCCGGAAAGGAGGCAGAGCAGTGGCTGCATAACTAGAAAAGTACTCAGTGTCACTCAGTTGAGGGCTTGATTTTATATTATGTGAAATTTGCATCTACAGAAATAAATTTCAAAACAGGCTCTTCCATACTGCTGGAGCTAAAATGAAGCTTTCCAAGGTGCACATTTGTTGTCAAGGCTGTGGGAAAAATTTCACCCTTTTTCAGCAGACTGAAGTACTGCTCAGGCAGAGCGCAGAGGCCAGGCAGGACTCGGTCCCCTGCAGGGCTGCGCCGCCCGCTCCTGGGGCGCTCTGAGATGGAGACCAGCGTGGTGGTGTGCGCCTGTAATCCCGGCTTGTGGGAGGCTGAAAACAGGAGAATCACTGAGTCTGCTCTATATAGTGAAACTCTGTAGACCCTGTACTAAATGAATAAAAAGAAAAAAGAAAAAAAAATTCACCCTTTTAATCCATGCAAGTCAAATATGTGGAAAACTCAATGAAACAAGAAAGTGGCAATTAGTTTGCGCCAAAAAAACTGCTAGAAACATGTAGAGGGTTCTAGAAGGAGGAACTGCTTGGGGTAGGGGAAGTCTGGGGCTTTGTCTGTCTCTGGTCCTGGGGGTTGAGCCCAGGGCTTCCCATTGGGCCACGTCCCTGGCCCTTCTACATTTTCAAACTGGTTTTCCCTAGTTGCTAAGCTGTCCATGCCGGGCTTGAACTTGAGACCCTCTTTTCATCTGCAGTTCTCTTGACGTCCCCAGTGATCCTTTCCAAACTCTGCTGGTCTCACACCTGTCACCCACCCTCCAAGTCTCCTCCTGCCCTCATTTTAAGAAAACGACTTGGCATCTTCTTGTACAGTGAATAGGGAAGGAAAACAGCAGTTTGAGATCCCCTCACCAGCTTCCAGCCCCTCCTGAGCCCGGCCGTGCTCCTAAGCACCCTGCTCCTGGCTCCCGGCTCCTGGAGAACACAGAGCGGCTACCTGGTGAGGCTGACAATGCAGGAAGCTGGGTCCTGGAGCCCTCCTGTCCACATCTCCCCTCTCCTCAGTCTGGGCCACCCTGGCTCATGGGACCAGGGCTGCTTGTACTCTGCATCAGAAACCAGTCGTAGAGGAGATTTGAGGTTGTTCAGGGACAGCGTAGCTGTGGAAAACGGGGTGACTGCTAATGGGTGCATCTATTTGTGCAGACAAAAATGTTCCAAAGTTGATGGTTTTGATGGCTGTACATTACTGATGAATCTACTAAAAACTATTGATTATTTATTTATTATTTATATTTTTGTGGCACTGGGTCTTGAATCCAGGGTCTTCACACTGAGCTACATCCTCAGTCTTTAAACATGTAAAAAAAAATTATGACTTGGTCTTGCTAAATCCTAAGTTGTCCTGGCTGGGTAAGGATCCTCTTGCCTCAGCCTTCTAGAGGGCTGAGTTACAGATCTGCACCACTGTGCCCAGCCGACTCTATACACCTAAATGGGCAAATTGTTTCTCAATGAAGCCCTTTAAGAAGAGGGCCTCTCCATTGCTTTGTCATTAAGTAATGATCTGTCCAGCTGTCCACGGAGCCCAGGACCCTACCTGGAACCTTCTCAACCCCCCCACCTGGACTTTCCCCCCTTTCCTTCACCTGAGGAACATGCAGCCCTGGAAGTCTTCATGGGGTGCCTCCGATGATGCCCAGTCTTTGCAAATGAGACCGGCCGACTCTCTGCCACGTGAGGAGTAGGCTCATAAATATTAACAGCACACAAAAGGGCTACTGCACCCCAGGGGACATCTGTGGTGTCCAAAAGCAGTGAGGGTCAGCACGCAGGTTTCTTCCTGATGGGGATAAAGTCAGTCTCATTGCGCATTTCGGAGGTGGACAGCTGTGGGGAACACACTGTGATTGGTTGATTTCAGTCAGAAGGCTGCTGACTGCAGGTGACCTCTTCATCCAGTGAACTCTGTGTGAGTGAGGAGGAGAGCAGGCTGGGACTGCAGGCAGGCTCTGGAAACTGCGGGCGGGACTTGGTCTCGCCCCCTCCTCACCTGCCTGAGAGGTGGGTTCCACTGGGATCTTGACATGAAGTCCTATCAGTCTGCACACCGCCAGTACCTGGGTTTTGCGTGTGTTTGTTTTGTATTTACGGTACTGGGAATCAAGCTCAGGGCCCTGTCCTTGCCTGGCAGGCACTTTCACCACGGAGCTGTATCTCTGGCCCTATTTGTTATTCTTGAGAGTTTGTTAGGAGATCACAGAGAGCTGGTCTGTGTGGTTGCTTATGACTGTGAGCTCAGTGCCATGAGAGACCGAGGCAGGAGGATCCCCAGAGCAAACCCAGGCTCATAACAGGAACAAGAACAAGAAGAACAAGAACAAGAAGAAGAACAAGAACAAGAACAAGAACAAGAACAAGAAGAACAAGAACAAGAACAAGAACAAGAACAAGAACAAGAACAAGAACAAGAGCAACAACTAAAAGGGCCAGCAATGTAGTTAAGTGTAAAGGTCCTGGTTTCAATCCCCAGTATCACACACACAC
>NW_004524607.1:14042171-14059894 GCF_000260255.1 Octodon degus
CACACACACACACACACACACACACACACACACACACACACACAAAGTCAAAGAAAAGAATGAGAACAAGGATGTGCAGGACCGGCCTCGCAAGAACAATCCACACCCTACACAGCCTGCACCTGCTTGCCCCAAGGAAAGGACATGATGGGCTGAAACTGCAATGCGCTCCCTCAGCGTTCTGCAGGCTGAGTCTGAGGAAAGCGTGGGCAGGCTGAGCCCTCCTGGCCTCGCTTGTGCCTTGTAGACACCGTCTTCTCTGCATTCCCCCAGCGTCTCCCTCTGTGCGTGTCCGCATCCCTGCCTCCTTTTCTTGGAGGGACCCCAACTAGATGGACTACTCCACCCTAAGGTCATCCACGCTGACACTCCCACCCCAGTCACCCTGAGGTCCTGGGTTAGAGCAGGACACAGCTCAGCCACTGCGCCATCTCACAGTGACAGAAGACCGCACCGACGGGACCCAGAGCCACGCAGTCTGCCCCCTGTATCTATAGCTGGATCCACAGACTCAACCAAATGTGGCTTGTACAATTACAATAGGACCTTCCAAAACATGAAACTGGAAGTGGTGTGGAGACATCATGGGGGACTCAGGTATCTCAGGAGGTGACCTGAAGGATGTAGGAGGCATTGTGGGAGGAGCAACAGTGCAGTGCACACCAGGATGTACTGGGCCTTTTGCAAGCACACCGAGTTGTGGAAAGGATGTGAATGCAGCAGATTTGGGACCCTGGGGAAGGGGGTCTGGGGAGCAATGTTCCTAGGGTGCCCCGGAAGGCTACAGATCCTCCCCAGCACCATCAGCAACATTAGCTGTTCCTGCAGTGGTGTTTGCATGAGAAGGGAAGAAAACCCCGCTGCTCACGAGATTCGCTGTCTCTGCAGGATTGACTTCTCCTTCCTGTGCAGGTGAGCTGGCCACCAGCCTTTGGTATGTGGCAAATGTGGTGGCAGATTTCCTGGTGCCACATTGCAGTCTAATACACATGTAAAGAGCAAAAGGGAGCTGGATGCAGTGGCCTCCCAGCCACTTGGGGGACGGAGGCAGGAGAGTCGAAAGTTCAAGGCTAGTGTGGGCAACATGTGAGACTGTCTCAAGGGGGAGGAAAGGAATGAATTGAGGACATTTTCACCAGGGGTTGGTGCAGGAAAGTATGGGCAAGGGCTATTTGTCATACTGAGAGAAATTTAGAGACAGTTATTTATTTTTAAGAAAAATTTTATTTATTTATTTATTTATTTATTTATTTATTTATTGTATTTTAGGGAAGGGTTTACAGGGTGTTCAGGGTCTCACTACTAGATTGGATTCATAGTGATCCACCTATTTAAAGTCTCCCAAGTGCTGGGATAACAGGCGCACACCACCACGCTCAGTCTCAATTGCTGTCTCAGAGCGCTCCTGGGGTGGAGTCGGCACGACAGGCCTGGGGATCAAAACCCTGGCCCCTGAACCTGCTTGCAGGCACTTTAATCCACTAAGCTATTTTGCCAGCCCCCCAAAAATAAAAAAAAATACACAACATAAAATCTGCCATTTTAACCATTTTCAAATGTGTCTTGTTCGGCCGGTGAGATAGCTCAGCAGAGTAAGTGCCTGCTTAGGCAAGTGCAGGGACCCTGCACCACATGCCAAACCAGGCCCCCTCTCCCCCCAGGAATGCTGAGCTGGCCACTGAGACCACGTGTAGTGGTGCATGCCTGTAACTGCAGCACTGGGGAGGCTGAAACAGGAAGATCACTATGAGTCTGAGCTGCATAGTAAGACCCTGTACCAAATACATAAAAAATAATCAATCAATCAATCCATCCATCAATCAATAGTGTTAAATGCATTCAAGCTGTGTAGCCGATCTGTAGGACTCTCCATCTTGTGAAACTGAACATTACACCTCCTGTCCATTCGCTCTGCCACCCTGGTCTCTCACATCTATGCTCTCCTTTCTGTCTCTAGGAATCAGGCTACTCAGAGTCCTTTACATAAATGGAATCCCACAATATTTGTCCCTTGTGACTGGCTTATTTCATCTAGCATGGTGTCCTCAAGACCTGCCCATGCGGTAGCAGGTGTCAGAATGCCATTCTTTCTTAAAGGCTAGGCAATAGTCTACTATTTTCTTCTTGACCTGGCTACTGTCGACCATGCGATGAACATGGGGTTAGTCCTGTCATTTTCCACCTGGCATCTTCAGGCACCAGAAGACCATTTACTTCATGTTTCCCTTTTCAGCCCATGGGAAGGGACATCTTGAAGCCCTGGGGATGGATGGGAGCTCTACTCTAGTCACGTAGAGCTTTTGGACCTTTTGGTCTTTCTCCACATCTTCATCATGGAGCTGCCTTGTAAACAGTGCTTCCTCTGTCTAATGGCTAGGGACACATTTTTCTTTTTTAATCTATTTATTTATTTGTTTATTTATTTTGTTATAGGCAGGAGCCTAGACCGCCAACCTATCTCCCCAGTCCCAGGACACATTTTTCTAGCTGATATTTTTGTTATTTTTTGGCTTAATAAACAGAAAGTATTTTGCCTTGAAGGTTTTCCTTAGCAGCAGACCGAGCAAAAATCTCCTTTTGCTCCATTCAGGGCATGGGCAGCGACGATGTGTGTGGGCCGGGTGCAACGGGGGTGCTGCTTTGCTGCGCCTGGTCTCTGTCCCTGGCTCCACAGTGAAGACCTAGCGGTCTGTCACTGCAGGCAGGACCCAAGCTCTCTTTGCTCAAAGGCTGAGAACTTGTTAAGTCTGGACTGGACATTTTTTGGGACAGAGTCATGAAGTTCACTTTCCACCCTTTTCTCAGGTGTTGTGAGCACCTGAGAGTGGACTGCTGCCTGGGTCTCTGCTCCTCACCCTGGGAGAGACTTGAACACTTCAGAAGCCAAAACCTGAACTCACTCAGCACAAGAAAGAGAACCAGGACAATAGCTGCAGAATGGGCTGGCGTCAAACACTGAAGCCGTAATTGCAAAAAGCATAGTAGAAACCGCACTTCATTTTAGCAAGTGAATATTGACTCAAAAACGGAGACAAAGGCAGCCAAAAGCCATTGGGTCCATACGAGCTGGAGACAGGACGTGGGAGAGGTGGAGAGGCCCTGCCTGACAGCCCCGGGGCCCCCCATCTCAGGAAGCAGCAACTGAAGTGCTGCCAGGCAGGGGACATGGGATGGGTGGCAGCTGCTAGTGCAGAGATCACCTGGGTGGCCGTGTACTGCAGGAAGTGTCCAGCTTCCGGTCTGCAGAGGCTTGGAGCCCTGAGGTCGTGCTGCGACCTTGTCACTTGTCCTGGCTGTAGTGACAAGCAGTGCGACTTGCCGTGTTGTGAGCACCTGAGAGTGGACTGCTGCCTGGGTCTCTGCTCCTCACCCTGGGAGAGACTTGAACACTTCAGAAGCCAAAACCTGAACTCACTCAGCGCAAGAAAGAGAACCAGGACAATAGCTGCAGAATGGGCTGGCGTCAAACACTGAAGCTGGTGCGGTGAGGTGCACACCTGAAACCCCCGCTGCTCATGGGGCTGAGGCCTCTAAAACACAAACAACCATGCTTGTCAAGATCACAATCAAGTTTGAATTGCCCCTGAGCAACTTAGCAAGATCCTGTCTCAAAATCAAAAAGGGCTGGGGGTGTAGTCCCTGGGCTTGATCCCCAGTTCTGTAAAAACAAAACACAATGGCATAACAACAAACAGGAAAATAGCCCCACAGCAGACAAACTGAAAATGAATCTTTGTCAGATCTTTTGCAATGCATGTTGGCTATCGCCAAGGTAACAGGTTTCTATACCCTTGTGTCTCACAACACAAGTTACAGACACCTCACAGCTTGGGAGTTCCAAAGCCTGAAATGGGATTCACTTCCTGGGCTGTAGTCAAGGTGTGGGTGAGACAGGATTCCTTTTAGGAGGGGCAGGGGGAGGTTGAGGTCTTGCTCTTTCCCCAGCTTCCAGACGCCATGCATACCTCACTCCATGGCTTCATCCTCCAGCTTACAGACAGCTGTAAACTGAGTGTGAAGGTGCAGGCCTGCAATCCCAGCACTCCAGAGGCCGAGGCAGGAGGTTCACTGTGGGTTCAGGGCCGCCTGAACTACACAGGGAAATCTTGTCTCAACAAGACAAAACAAAATCCAACAAAAGCTCAAGAAGGAAATATGGAAAGAAAAAGAAAACAAAATGCCATCTCAAAAAAGATAGATGGGGTTGGGTGCTGCCAAAAATTAAAATGATAAAATTGTAGCTTATAGCGTACACAGAGGAGGGAAATGAAAGGGCAAAAGGGCTAAACCTCAAAAGAGCACAGTTCTTAAATGGAATAGGATGGATTATCTAGGAGCTATGCAAGGAGACACTATGCCTATGTGAGACTGTCTTTGAAGAAGGAAAACAGGCCAAAATAGAAGAAATGTTTGAAGATCCAGCTCACAAAACTTCCTTGAAATAAGAGAAGATTTGATCAGGTATAATGATGAAAGCACATGTGTGAGTTGGAGTTGTCAAAGATGAAGAAAAAAGCCCATGGGCCAAGAGAGAGAGAGAGAGAGAGAGAGAGAGAGACAGGGATAGAAATACAGAGAGTCAGAGAGACAGAGACAGAGGAGAGACAGAGAGATACAGAGACAGAGAGAGACAGAGAGACACACATAGAGATAAAGAGACAGAAAGACACACAATCAAAAGACAAAGAGACAGAGAGACAGAATCAGAGAGAGAGAGAGAGAGAGAGAGAGAGAGAGAGAGAGAGAGGACAGAGAAGAAATAGATGAAAGCATTCAGCAGATATACAGTCCAGATAGTTTTACAGTAACATCAAAGCAAAACTGGAAATCCTCGCTATACTCTTGTAGAAAAAAAGGGGGAGCCCTGATTTCACATCCAGCCCGCTGTCCTACAGTGTAGAAGTTCCCCAGTGTAATGCTTTCAGCAGAGAGAATTCAGAAAGATCGTTCTTGGGAATCCTCGTGGAGTCATTATTAGGGGCCTCTCCTCCAGCCGGGTGTGGGGAGAAAAAGGAAACTTCAAAAAATGTTTTGAGACAAGCACAGCGCTGGCCATGATGCGCCACCTCTTGCAGTTCCAGCGGCAATATTTGCTTCCTCCTAACAATACTAGTAATAATAGTCATTATCTAAGCTCCATTCGTACTCATAAATGTGGAAGTCATAATTCTAAAAACATCATCCTAATCAATCTAATAACATTTAAATGTGTCATGACTCAGCTGGTTATTATGTGAGGAATATAAGAACCATTCAAGAGTTCTAACACTGTAATTCACAGGGAAATTAAAGCTCATCTTCATTTTATGCTAAAAGGCATTTGAAAAATTTCAACATCCATTCTAATTTTAAAAAATACTCAAAGAAATATTAACAGATGGAGGCTACTTCCTTATTCACCATGGATGCTTGATAAAACATATCTATCTTAGCCTAAAATCTGGCATCTTTTTTGTTTTTTTTTCAGTAATGGGGATTGAACCCAGGGATTTTACACTGAGCTACATCCCTGGTTAATCATTATTTTAAAATATTGAGATGGGGCCTTACTAAGTTGGCCATGATGGGCTTGAACCTGAAATCTGCTGGCCTCAGCCTTCTGAGTAACTGTGATTACAGGTATGTGTCACTACATCCAGCTCCAGTGTTGTTTGTGGTGGCACGACCTTTTGCACTAAATCCCACAGCATGAAAATGATGCCCATGCTCACCATCACTGTTCAACACCAGCCTGGGTGGGGGATACCCCCAGACCAACTCTTGCCAAAGGGGTCAAGCAGGAGTCTTCAGGGGCTGCTGTATCCAGATGCCAATGTTAGGAGACAGGGAGGCTTCAGTGAGACGCTCAGTAGCACCAGGAGGGGCAAAATTAGCAAAATATGTCCCCCGATTGTCAACAGATAAATTGTCAGCAAAAGGAAAGAAAGATTAAGGCAACCTGGAGCTTAGATGAGACTTGTAAGACAGAGCCAGCGCCTTGACCTGCTAGGGTACAGGCAGGTGGGCCAGAGGGCAGGGCGGTGCTGTTGTATCCTGGGTGCCGGGGTGCCCACGGGTAAATCAATTGAGATGTGCAAGAAGGTCACCCCTGTAGGAGAGTTGGTGCTTTGTGGGGAGGAGAAAGAGGCTGAGACAGGAACACATAGAGGCGAGCATCAGAGCAGCAGGCCAGGGCTGATTGTTGCCACAATCTCTCTGTAGGCTCATGCCTTGACTGTATTTTTTCTGTCCCCATGTTTTGATATTTCTTTGTGTGTGTGTGTGTGTGTGTGTGTGTGTGTGTGTGCGTGTGGCCAGCTCAGCCCACCAGGGGGCGGGGCTGGCTGGCATGTGGTGCTGGGGGATTGAACCACAGTCCCTGTGCTTTGCTAAGCTTGTTCTAAGTAGGTGCTTTAGACCACTGAGCCATCTCACCAGCCCCTGTCCCCATGTTTTAGTCTACAGTGAAAGGCTTATCGTGTTAGACACCACATGGCATGAAACATGATTGTAAAATCCAACATCAAAAGGCGAATTCCATCGTGATGCTGGCCTCTGATATTGGGCATCAAAAGCTTCCTCTGTGACTGCACAAGGAGCCTTTAGAAAGCAGGAAGAACAAAACCAAGCATTCATTAGCCAAAATGACACACCATTTGAGTGAAGTCTTCTAAACCCATACAAGACTAAGATTCGCTAGGACTGGGCTTCAGGATGTGGTACATTGGTGTCTCTGGTCTTCCGCCTTTCTGGCCCATGATCCTCTGGGGTCAGGAGTGGCCTGGTGACTTCTTGGGACCAATGGAACAGAGTGGAAGCGAAGCACACTCTCACCAGGGGGCAGCATTCACCTGTGTCGGTTATTGTGGTGAAGCAGCCATTACCCACAAGCGGCTGCTGAAGGTCACGGAGCTCCCTGGGGACTTGGCACAAAGTGGCAACATCTCAGGGTCATTTGTCACGGCAGCAGAACCTTGCCTATCTGTGGGCAGGATGCAGATATTCTCACTGTAGCCTTTACAGTTATTATCTTGGTCCAGGCGCAGGAGAAAAATTCTCCTGTTGTCAGTGGTAAGTGATCAGCTGCATTTGCTAAAACAGGAAGGTTTCTAAATGTAGCTGATAAGGCCCCCCAAATGACAACCACTTTAGCAAAGCTGAATATCTTCATATTTCAAAATGCTGCCCACAGGCATGAAGCTTTGATGTCTGCAGATTTCATTTATTTTGTGATCTCAGTAAAGGCACTAGATTGTGAAAGAGGGCATCTACCCTTCTTTATTTCACTTTTTTTGTTCAACAAATATTTATTGAGCATCTATTCCGCATCTGGTACTTTTCTGGGTGATATATCAGGAGTGAGGGGACTAAAACATCCTGCTGGCCTGGAGTTTATGTTCTGGGGCGACACAGATGATAAACAACAGACTGCCACATAAATAAAGCAGTCAGCGCAAAAGAAGGTGATAAGTAAAGAAAATAATAATAACTGCAGTTAAAAAAGAAAAAGAAAAGAAGCAGAGGAGGGAAGATCAGGAAGGCCAGGGAGGGGCTGATGTTCCGAGCAGGGTGGTCAGTGGGGTCCTTGTGGAGCAAGGGAAGTTTGAGCAAAACCTGGGAGGGAGGGTGAGCCCTACAGCTCCCAGAGCAAGGGCGTGAGAGGGACAACGAGGGGACCGTGTGGCTGGCTGGCTGGAATGAATGAATGGGAACATGGGAGTGAGGATGCGGAGGAAAGAGAGGTATACATGGGTGTGAGAGCACAAATGCGTGTGTGGGGTGTGCGAAGGTGTGTGCATGTGTGTGTGTGTGTATGTGAGAGTGTGTGTATGTGAGTGCATGTGTGCAGGAGACTAGAAGCATATAAGGAGAACAAGTAGTCCTCGGTGCTGTCATCTGATAAATGGTATTTCTTCCCCCACTAGGGGACTGAACCCAGGACCTTTGCATTGACCTACACACCCAGCCTTTTATTCATTTTTATTTTTGAGATGGGGTCTTGCTAAATTACTACTATTCCCAGGCTGACCTTGAACTTGCAAGCCATCTCAGTTGCTTTTCTTTGCTATGGAGACAAAATACCTGATGTCTGCAAGTCAAAGGAGGAAAGGTTCATTTCAGGTCATAGTCTGTAGAGGTTTCAGTCCTGAGTCAGATGGCTCCAAGGTGGGGCAGCATGGTGGAGGGGCACCACAGAGGTGAAACAGTCCCTGGCAGGGTAAGCAGGAAGCAGGAAGCCTGTCTTCCACCTGTTCCTTCGTTCTCTATCCGGGCTACCAGCCTACTGATTGGTGTCACCCACAGCCACGGTGGGCCTTCTCAATTACCCATGCCTGGAACTACGCTAAATCTATCCGTGGAATAATCCAATTATTGCACTTTAATCCAGCACCACACATGCATGATCCAGCCGCCTTCCAGAAGGCTTAAGTGTATACATCTTTGGGGGGGAACATCTTGATACAAGGCAGAACACAGTCCTCCTGCCTCAGCCTCCCCAGAGAACTGGGATTACAGGCATGCATCACTGCACCCAGATCCCAGTGTTTTAACTGGACCATTTTGCCTGAAGGGGAAATGGACACAAGAGGAGGTCAGTTGCAGGGCCTTGCAGTAACCCAACATCCAGGGTACAGGTGGTCATGGAGGCTGCTCAAAGTCTCAGCCCCTCCTTTCCAGGTAGAAGCCATGGCTGTGTGACTCCTCCTGGTCTGACTACACAGTGAGAGAGCGAGCAGAGTCAGAGGTCTTTGAGGTGGCTGATGAAGATGAGGCAGCCCAGACAGTGACCCTGAGGCCAGCAAGCTTGGGAGGGAGGTCAGGGTTGTGGGCAATGCATTGGTTGTCAGTGGTGCTAGCCACTGCAGAAGTGTCCTGGAACTGTGTGACAAACACCCATCAGTGGCTGGCTTAGAACAGCAATGTCCATCCCATGGCAGTGTATGAATCCAGTTTTGGCTACTATAAAAAAATACCTGAGGCTGCCTACTTTATAGAGAAAAGTGGTTCGTTTAGTTTTTGGAGACTGGAGGTCCACACAGCATGGTGCAGTCTCAGGCCAGGGCCCTGTTGGCTGCACACACACACTGTGGTGAGAGCATTTGTGTCACTCTGTAGTTCTCTGTCCTTTTCCTTCATGGGCCTCTACCCTGATGACTTGATCTAATGCTGCCCAAGGGCTCCACCTGCCAACACCATGCTGGATTAAGTTTACACACTGTGTTAGGACCTCAGGGATCAGACTCTGAGAGACGCTGGAGGGCCATGCAATTGTACTGTGCACATCAGGTGGTGCTGGAGGGCAGATCCCTAGCTCCTCAGGATCGAGTGTCCTGGGGCTCTTCAGAGAGCCTGATCCTGCCTCCTCCTGCTCCTAGGGCTTCAGCATCCTGGGCGGGTATGAGCCCACTCCTGCTCGGCCCCTCCATCCTGGGGTTTGGATGTTGATGCAGCCCCTTTTCCGGGGGTGGATACCTTTCAACCCACTGGAGTCTTCAGCTGTCTAAGTTGGGCTTTCCGTGGGGTGCGTGGGATGGATGGCGTCTTGAGTGGGGCCTATCATCTGGCTCACCTAGCTCAACTCTCAGCACTCATGAACTTCATACTTCCTGCCAACCTCATAGTCGCTCAACCCTGAGCCACCTCCTTCCTCAGGAGTTAATAAAACCCCGGTTTGTTCTGGTTAGCCTTTGTTCTGACGGGATGTAGGGCCCCTTAGCTCACCACAACTGTGGCTATGTCTCTGTTTCTTTTCTCTTGCTGTGGCTTGCATTGGAAGTGGTAGTTTGGAGTTTATTCTTGAGAATTCCAATAACTTTTCCCTGGGATTGCAATTTATAAGCTCTGGTCATGCTGAGGCCCAGGCCATTACAGGAGAGGACAGTGGTGGTCTCTGAGGGTCACATGTGGTCGGCTCTCCTCACCTATCCATTGTGGTCTCTGACTGTGGATCTAAACAACCACGATTCAAAAATCCATTGCATCTGTGTGACCATGTATAGACGCCACCAGTCACCTTCCCCTAAGTGCTCAGTGCAGCAGTTCACACAGCATTTACATGTGCTAGGCATTATAAGTCATGCAGGGGGGTTACAGGTACTGTGCTATGGTGGCAATCAGAGCTGGAGACACCTGGGGCAGCTGGGTGTGTCTGATCCTCCCGCGGCCTCGCCTTCCACCCCATGTCCATTGTGCTTTCCTGGTTCCCCATTTCACATCGCCCATCTCAGCACCACTCAGGGTGATCCCAACCCTTGGCCGCTTTGAGCTTTGGCAGCTGAGGAGCCGTGTGGACCCTCATTGCCTGCCTTTGCTGGGCCCTGGGATGATGCACAGAGAAAGGCATTTGCAAGGTCCCTTTCTTAGGAGCTGCCATGTGCAGGGTCTGCTAGCACTTTCTGAAACAAGTGCTTTTGAAGGAGAGGTGCTGTCGCTCCACCCTGAGTTTGTCATCGTCAATGTACTTGCACAACACACACCTGCGGCGGGCACTGGCACACAAACGGATGAATGGGATGCAGTCAGTGCAAGTGATGGGCTGTGCTGCGGCCTTAGGAAAGGAAGGGATTCTGACATCTGCTGCCATGTGGGCCATCCCGCAGGATGCATTCTTCACTGAAGAATCAGCCTGGCACAAAGGGACAGATATTGTAGGGTACCTGGGGCAGTCAGAGTAACAGAGAGAAAGCTGAATGGTGGCCACCAGGGGCTGCAGAGGGGAAGGGAGGAGACAGAGATTCAATTCCACAGGATGGGAAGAATCGGTCCTACCGCAGTATGAATGCACTTGCTCTCTCTGGACTATGAATTGAGAAGTGATGACAGCGGCAAATTTTGTGTCATGTGTTTTTTTCCTCAATAAAAGGCAGAAAAAGAAAACAAGAATAAAGGATTGGTACAGCTAAGGCCAGAGTCTCCACCGCATTACGAGAGGGGCAAGGGGTGGATTCAAAGGGTTGCATCCCACATGACTGCATCACAGGACAGTCTGCAAAGGACAGCATCATGAAAACAATCACTGGGTCAGCTGGGGACATCTACACAGGCCCCCGGGGGTGCACTGAGGGGACAGCTGGTGTGTGGTGGCTGCGTGCCTGTCCCTATGTGTTTGGCAATCCACATTAGGAAGAGGGCTTTCATCCCAAATCTGACCTTTTAAAAAAGGAAAGACAATGGAGAAAGATGTTCTGAGTGAGTTGGCAGAAAAGAAAACCCGAGAAAATATTTAGAACAGCACGAAGTCAACAAGAACCCGGAGAGCCTGGGTTTTTAAT
This sequence comes from Octodon degus, assembly GCF_000260255.1. Taxonomy (NCBI): domain Eukaryota; kingdom Metazoa; phylum Chordata; class Mammalia; order Rodentia; family Octodontidae; genus Octodon; species Octodon degus. Next base: position 14,053,424 of record NW_004524607.1, read on the forward strand.
TGTTTCTCCTGTTTTCACAATGATGAAATGCATACCCATCCTCTCTTCCATATTTTGTTATGAAACTCTTCAAACACAGTGTAAAGATTTGTGTGGGAAGGGCTGTGGATGACGACGAGCGTTTTACAATGGGCATTTTGTCCTGTGTTCTGCCACGCGTCTGCCCCTTGGCCCTCCCGTCAGTCCATGGGTGTTTGACGCACTTCTAAGGCAGTGGCAGGCGCCGAGCTCCTCACCCCGCACCCTCTCTGCATCTCCTCTGCTGGCGTTCATGTTGGCTGTCTCTGGTGTCTAGTGCTAGGGCAGAAACCAGGCCCCCTGCCACTGAACTATGCCCAGCCTCCTCTGCTGGAGGAGAATGTGGAGATGGCGAAATGTGTGGGTCTTCTGCACCACAGCATGCATTTATTTAACTATTCACTGGGGTGGAGGACTGGAGATGGAGCCCAGGGCCTCTGTGCTGAGTCACACCCCCAGCCTTGTTTAATATTTTATTTTATTTTGGTCTTCTTAAGTTGTTAAGTTGCCCAGGCTGGGCTGGAACTTGTGACCCTCCTGCCTCAGCTTCCCACAGTGCTGGGCTTCCAGGTGTGAGCCACCGCACCCAGATGCTCTTCTTCCTTGCTTGTCAGCTGTCTCCTTGGGCACACATCCCCCTCCAGCTGGCAAGAAGTGAGCGCAGAGAGATGCCATTTGCTGAGAGAGCCTCACGTGTGCACACTGCCCCCCCTCCCCTGCCCATGTAGGGCTGGGATGAAGCAATCCAGCTTCCACCATGTTTGGTGTGGATGGAGCTCAGGGTGACGTGGGAGCAACAGGGAAAGAACCTGGGTGCTTGAGTGGCCTGCCTGGGGCAGTCAGGAGACATGAGCTTCTCTGTGCAAACGCCTGCCTCCTCCCCAGTGTGACCCTCATAAAAATTTGCATTAGGACCTGGGGTGGGGCTGGCAGCACCAGTGTCACTGGCTCAGCACCTGTGTGGGGCTCCTGTGAGGCCCCACGAGCCTGTCCCCACAGCACGTCTTGGCGGAGTCCAAGAAGCCAACACCCCCAAGGTCCTACCCTGTCCTTGTCCTGGGTCAGGGGCTCTCTGGGCTGCTCATGTCTTCGATGCCACCAGCAACTCACTTCCAAAGCCTGTTCCTCCTCAAGGCTCCAGGTTTCCAAACAGCTTGCCTGGAAAACCCCAACGGTGCACTCATGCGGCTGCTTGTGGGGTGAGCCCACAGCGCATGCTGCACACTTGTCCTTCAGCGTGACTCTCCCAGCCCCACTTGGGCGGTGTGCGAAGGCCCAGGAGGCTGTAGAGCTCATGGAGCTGAATATTTATGTGTTGATTTTCTAATCCCCAGACTCCTGAGTGTGAAGGGCTCCCGCTGGAGCCTGGCTACCTGAGAACGTGCCCAGCGGTTCTTGGCACTGCTCCTCATGGGTTGCTGAGTAGGAGAAACTTTTTCTCTGCTCAGACAAAACCCTAACCAGAACCTCAGTGTCTAAAGAGGTGGAGTGGATCTGGTGGTGGCAGGGCCCAGGCACAGTGGTGCTGTCCTCTGGATTTGCCACGGGGCTGTGCTTCCTTCTCACCCAGATGGGGACAAGGATGAGCCCTCTGTTAACTCAGCGGTGCTGATCAGGGTTCTGTTTCACCTGGCCATGCTGTGACTAGACCCACAGCACATGAGTCCCACAGACCCTGCCACTTGAAGGAGGTTGGTGATAGTGAAATACACAGTCTTAGTCCATGAGGGCAAAATTCCAGAACAGGGGGCCAGGGAGATAGCTCCATAGAATAAGCAATTGCCTGGCAAGCGCAAGGGCCTGAGTTCAATCCCTGGTTCAGGAAAAAAAATTCCCCAACAGAACATCCCTGTAGTTGCCAAAATTCTGTCGAAGGTCTATCTTGTTGGGTCAGGGACAGACTGGCGAGGGCACAAGGGAATGATCTGGGGTGAGGACATGCTCTCTCTCGGAAGGAGTTTGGTCAGGTTGTGCACTTGTCAGCACACATCAGTCACGACACTGATCCCAGCACTCTGGGAAGCTGAAGCAGGAAGATCAAAAGTTCAATCCAAACCTAGGCAACTTAGCAACTTTTTTGTCTCAAGTAATAAAATGCACTGCGGATATAGCTCAGTGTGAAGGCCCTGGGTTCAATCTCTAGTACTGCCGAGAAGAGAGAGGAGGAGGGAGTAGATACCCTGGGGAAGACCCCACAGCAATGCATGCGGAAGCTGCTATCGGGAAGTGACTGAGGCAGAAGAGACACATGGGCATCTCGGGTCCAGGCCCAGGAGCTGGCCTGTCTAGCACAGCAGGGGCTCCTGGGAGAGCCTGCTCCAAACTTCATGCCTTGCCCTCCAGCTTCCTTGGGACAATGCACAACCTGAAGCACTTCTGCTGCACCACACTACTCTCCGTGGGTCTCATGGCTGTGTAGCCATGAGGGGGTGGGTGGTCGTTGGCCAGGTGACTGCCCTGGGTCCCCTTCCTTCTCCCATCCCCTCCCCATGTCCATACTGCTCTGCTCAACCTAGCTATTTTGCCTGTCTGGATGTGTGCTTGGGAGTCCTAGGATTCTGTCTCCTGGTTTCCCCAGAAATGGAGTTTATGGGGCTTTAAACGTCTCCCTGTCCCTTTGGTATGACTTCCGGGGGCATAGGAACATGTCTGTATGTGGCTTCGTGCATCCTGAAAGCCATGGATTACTAAACGAGTCGCTCTATTTAGGGAATGTGTACTCCTGGGATTTGGCGGTAAAGGGTTTCTGTGGGATGCAGCGGCTGTAGCAGGCGCTGATTCAGACAGGGACAGAAAATCAGCCTGATTAATGGCAGCAGTGCAGGCAGGGAGGGGATGCGTCTCCTGAGGCCCAAGGCGATGCCACTGCAGCTGCCCTCACAGCCCAGCCCTGACGTCTCCAAGGAAGCTAATGCAGAGGAGCCACCAGGACAACGCAAAGCCATTGTCCCCAGGCACAGGGAGGTCTGCAGCGGCAGTGCAAGAGTCACCCATGTCACCATGTGCAGCGGACAGAGTGGTCAGTGCCACAGCTGTCCTCTGTCAGGCTCTGTGGCCTGGGGCTCAGGGGCTGCAGTGTGGTCGTTTCCCAGTGTCTGGAGCTGTCCCCTTCTGGAAGCAGATAGCGGGGCACTAGACCAGAGCAGTGGGGTTCATGCGTCTCTATGATGTCCAGGCCGGGCCACTGAGACAGTCCAAGACCAGTGCAAGTGAAGGAGACACCCGCTGCCTCTGGGGTTCATCCATTTGTTCGGGATACCTGGGTGCTTCCATTTTACAAGCAATGGGACTGGTGTACAGGGCATGGGTGGCCAGCTCAAAGTCCCTCGGGTACTATGCTGGGTGGTGCCCATGGCAGCAACTCTGGGCACTTAAGCTCCTCCGGGCCCTCGTGCTGGGTAAGAGCTCTCACACACCTGATTGTGCTGATTATGATTGTTCAACACACTCATAGCAAAGCTCCTTTCTGAGTCCCCAGCCTCTCCTGTGACTAGGGGAAGTCCTGTGATTCAGGTGTCACCCATAAGACCTAAGGGAAAGATTGAGAGGTTGGGCAGAGCTCCTGGTGGGGTTTTCCTATATTAAAAATAAAAAAAACCAAAAAACTTAAAAGATGTGGCTGGTGTGAATCCTCACCCTTGCCTTTTATACTGCCTTAGGAGCATATGTGACTGTGTCTGGTACTGCTGTAGCTATCTTGTAACCAGCAGGCCAAAATAAAACAAAAGCAAAATATCCTAAGCCTGAGAGCTTATGTGGCCTGGGACCCCGATAGCATTATTAAAGTAGTTACAGCAATGCCAGATAATGCTCAACTCTAGATTACTGAGAAAAATAACTGCCTATTTTTAATATATCTAATTCAAGTGTTCTCTTAATTACAGCCATATACATGCTTGGTAAGTGTTAGGGTTTGGGTCTAGGTGTCCACCCTTATAGTTTTAGACGGGGCTTTTCTGCAAGCGGCTGTATCCGAGTGCGAGATTCATTCATGGTTCAGAGCTGGGATTAAGGGTGATCCAAGCGATTGCTGAATTAGCCGCTGATTGCGTGGCCCCGCCTCATCCCAGCAGACTGGATGGGATAGGAGGGACGGAAAGAGGCTTGTCTCCTCCTCAAACTTGCTGCTTTTGCTGTCTTCCACTGCCACACACTACTGCCCCTCTGCCATATGCCACCCTACCTTGAACCAGCTGATTATGGACTGACACCTCTACAAACTTAGCTTGTGGGTATAAGGTGTTATGTCTCAACAACAAGAGAAAAGTAACTAAAAGCATAAGGTAGCAGAACAGAGGTAGAACATTTCAGAACTGGCTGACTACAGGTCCTTAGAGTTCTTGCTCCACCATTATAATCCTTTGACAAAGACTCTCAGGCAGGCTCTCCAGATCCAGGAGAATGTGGCAAAAACACCATGGGGCAAGGCCTGGCTTCAGCAGCAGAGGCTCCCCTGGATGTCACACAGCTGTCACAACAGCTCCTTTGTCCTCATGGTGATTCATCTTCTGTCATCCAGGCTGGCTTGAGAGACACCTGAGAGGTTAGGAAGGCACATTCCTTGGCATCTGGGTGGGTCACAGAGGTGGCAGGTCCAATATGATTGCTTCATTTGAGCAGCTGGGCTGGCCTGGAGCTTTTCACCATTAGGGGGCAGAAAAATAAGCACACCTGGGTGCCCTTGCTGTGGCCTCAGCCTTACATGGTCAAGCAGGGCAGCCATCTCCTCCAGGGTTACCCAAAGGCTTAGGGCCCCGACGCTGTTACAGGACACGAGCCCTGTTTCACTCAGTGTGGATGGGCTGCACTTGCCCTGGTCTCCTGACGATGTAGCCCTTACCGAAGAGGGGCCTGCACCCCACCTGCTTTGCTCTGGGTCCCAGCCTGGTGGACTGAGCCCCTGTATGACAGCGATGCTCCTCCCTTCTCATTCGCTCCTCCTTTCCCACTGATAGTGCAACATGGAAGCTTTAGGAGTCCTGACATCTTATGTGGAGACAGGGAACCTTCTCAAGATCTGTGGACTAGGCGGGTGGGGCAGGGCACTGGAATACATGTCAAATCCCGCGCCCAGCACTGTTGACTGTGGTCGTGCTTGGAGGCAGGGCCAAGGCCAGGTGATTGAGGGGCAAATGAGGTCTCTGGAGTAGAGTGGATCTAATCTGCCTGGCGCCCTGTGAGGAGGAGCCGTCAGGACAGAGCTGCATGGAGGACAGAGGATGGCACTGTGAGGACACAGGGAACAAGTGGCTGTCAGAGGGGCTCAGTGCTCGGCCCTACCACGGCACTCTCAGCACAGGGGAAAATCCACTCTTGTGTACGAAGCTGCCTGGTCCATGACAGTGGTTGCATCACGGAGGCTCTGGAACAAAGATGGAGAGGTTGCGAGGGTTTGGGGGCAAAGAAGTTTAGGACCAGGGAGCCATTCCTCAGTATTTTGCCTTCTTGATGACCCCAGGTCAGTGCTCACAGGTCATGGTGGTTGGTGACACAGGCAACTGCTGAGGACATAAATTTTCATCACTGAAGTGCGTGTCGTCACTAAGGCTGGATGAGGCCATGATCTGCCTGCCTTCTGTTTCAGCTCCCAGGCTGCACTTAGTGACTTTTTCTGTCTGTCCAGTGCCACAGCCTCACAGCTGGGAGCTCTCTGTTGGTTTTGCTGTGTTGCACAGTCTGGAATACAGCTTGGGTGCCGCCGGGCTGGGCTGAGCTCAGGCTCCCGAGCTTCCTGCAGGTCAGGGCATCACTGTGGGCTGTGGGTTCTACAGGAAGATGAATAGAGTGTGCTAAGTAAGGCATATTTCAACAGAGACATAAAACAAGACCGTCTATTGATTGGTGAGAAAATTGTTGCCCCAGCAGCTGGCAGGACTGTAACCCTGGATTCTCCCAGGAACGAGGCTCCGGTAACTTAGTATTCATGGGACTTTATAAGACACAATTTCTGTAAATAATGAGAATGGACTATAGAGTCTCCTCTTAGGGAGGTGGTAAGATACCATGGTGACAAGGATTTCAGGTGGCAGAAGGGGTGCCCCACTTCACAGTTTACCTGGGATGGGCCTTGAAAGATAAGAATTATAATTATTTGTTTTCATTTGCAAAACTGGTGATTGAACCCAGGGCCTTTGCACTGAATTACATCCCAAGCCCTTCTTTATTTTGAGGCAGGGTCTTACTAAGTCAGCCTAAGTTGCTTAGGCTGAACTCAAAATCATGATCCTCCTGTTTCAGCCTCCCAGAGTGCTGGAAATGCAGGCCAGCACTGTCACTCCTAGCTCAGAAGAAGGATTGTAAGAGAAGTACAAGGACATGTCCTCGTGATGGAAAATATGGTGAGTGTGTAAATCTTAAAAAATTGTTACACTGAAAAACCTACTGATAGTGAGGTTAAGCTTGATAGCGTAAATCGTTTGATAATAACAATAAGCTTGTCTTCTGGATGGTTAA
>NW_004524607.1:14061064-14080534 GCF_000260255.1 Octodon degus
ATTTGATTTGAAACTGTCTCATTGCTGTTTATCAATAAAATTTTGGAAAAAAAAAGAAAAACCTACTGTCATTAATGTCCCTCAAAATCCTCCTTGCTTTTTGATTTGTTTTTCAGGAGAGGTTTCTTCTGTGTTGCCCAGGCTGGCCTTGAATTTACAGCAACCCTCCTGCCTCAGCCTCCCAAGTGCTGCGATTGTAGGCACGTGCCACCATCCCTGGATTCTTCCCTTTATTTCAAACGCATTTGCCCTATCATACTTGACACTTTCCGAAGCAACTCTAGAGTCTTCTTTCATAAATGTCTTTGGTTACACTGTCCTGGCTTCCTCGATGTCCTGAATCAGTTCAAAGCATTTCTCTTCTACGGTCATTTTGGCTTCAGGGGACAGCACAGACGCCAGATTGGGTGAATGTGGCAGATGAGGACACTCTGTCATGTGCTTATGAGCTTGCTTTTCTATTGGATGGCATGTGGCAGCAGCATCTATTAGATTTTTTTTAAACACATCTGATAAAGACACTCAGGAAAGAGGACTTCCAGAGCTGCTTCAGAAAGTGGCGAGAAGGATGGGGTGAGTGTGGCTGAAGCCAGGGAGGATTCTGAGCAGGATTCATGGCATTGTGTCTTTTGCTCTAGCAATTTTTTAAATTGAACATTCACCATATATTTTGATTGCACCTGTTACCTGTGCTGTGACCATGGGAGTCTGTGCCCATGTGTGGCTCTCCCTGCTTCAGCCCTCCCTGTGACCAGGATGACAGACACAGACAGCAACTCTCTTCCTCTCCCTAGAGTCTAAATCTACTGAGCACCATTGTTGACCCACCTGATGGTCTTTGATTTATGAATGATCATTGACAGAGGACAAAGCTGGCGGTGCATACATGCAACCCCAGCACTGTGGGAGCCTGAGGCAGGCAAATTATAAATTCATGCCCAACCCAGCAACTTAGTGACACTCTGTCTCAAAATAAAAAAAAACAAAAAGGGTTGGGGATTTAGTGTACTGTGAAGGCCCTGCGTTTAATTCACAGCATAGGGGAAAACATTCCCAGGAAATAGAAGAGAGAAATTTAGCAGCTTTGTAGTGGGAAAGGACAATTTTGAAGTAAGGACTGAGAGCCCTGGGAAGGGAAGAGGATAAAGCCCTTTTCTCCTCACATTAGCTCTGGACTTAGAAACCTCAAGAGGAAGTGCTGCCCTTGTCTCCTGCCTGCCCAGCATAAGGACCACAAGGATCGAGACCTGGCTGAGAGCACAGGGGCCGAGAACAGGTGAGAGACGCGTCCTTCTGCTGCTTTGGAACCAGCACTGCTGCTCAGCTCAGCATCCACTGGAAGGTATAATTAATGCGAGGAGAGAGGGGAACGCTGATCACAACAAGCCCATCCGGCAAAAGTCGCAGCAGAGCAGGTTATTGGCCTCTGCGGGGGAGAGGAAAGCCCAACCTAGAGGCCCAGAGCCCCAGGAAATCAAACGCACAACCGGCCTGCAGCCTTCTACTGGGGATGAGTGATCGTTAGTCTGTGCGCAATAAAATAAGAACATCACATAAACAATACTCAGTGTCTTAAAAAATGAAATCATTAGTGTAACTGCATATGCCGCTCGTCCCTTCCCTCCTGAAACGTGTGAAAAATTCCTTCTCCGGGCCCAATTAGGATCTTGTAGCACTTGCACAAGAAATGCTACTTATTATAGGTGACAACATAATGCTAAAAAGTCACTTAGAAATAAAACTCCAGCTGTAATCATTTGGCTGAATAAGACTCCCTGGCTCTGGCAGCCTCGTATACTTCGTGAAAGTCTTTTTTTTATATGAGGGTTTGCTATTTATTACTGGGCACGTGTGGCCAGGAATCTCCAGCCATAGCTCGGTGAGCTGGAAATGCCTGAGTCTTCATCATTCTCCAATCAGTTTTGTCTTGAGTTCCCGTCCTTGCCTGGCTCATGGAACACAGCTGCAGGCATCTTTGTGTCAGACCTTCTTCCAGAAGGCTGCTAAGCTTCTGGGGCTCCAGGTGGGCTTGAGGTGACCAGGAGGCCCCTGAGGTCACAGCTGAGTGAGGACCCCTCAGCTGTTCATATTTAAAATCGCTTCATGGGTTCTGCATCAGTTTTGGGTCCTAATATCTTTGGAGAAGCTGGGTGCCCTCAGTGATGCCCACGCTCTGGGAGCCCCCTGAGGCCCAGGTACAATTTGAAGGGCAAAGGTCCCTGGCACTAAGGGGACTGTAGTGACTCCTCCTCCCTGCAGGAGGTGCTCATGTTCCACAGGCAGATCACGGCACTGAGCTCAGGCTCCTGCTCCTCCCATGAGAAATTAACTGCCCAGGGCGGGGATGGATGGCATTAGCTGGATGCCCTGTCCCCTCGCTTCTAGGAGTTGCCACCTCTTAGGGTCACTGACTGTAACAGAGATAGTGCAGTTGGGGCTATGGGCTGCTGTCCTCCACTCACCGAGCCTGAGCAATGCCCCAGGGCCAATCTCAGCCTCTGACCTAGGGTTTACTGGTGGCAGAGATAAGAAAAGCAAAGCCTTCTCTGGAAAATTTTGAAATCCTAAATCAGGACGTGTGTGAGTACCAGACCTGCCGAATGACCTGCAGTAACCTTTCTTCACCTGGAGCTCCTTGCATCGTCACACATATGCACTGCATCTCATGCATCCAATTATGGAGTGACTCCTGGGAAAGGCCATGTGCAGGAGATACAGCTGACTGGATGTAGTGCCTGTCTGTCAATCACGCTGTCAGTCACACCCTGGAAGACCCACGGGAGGTGCCCCAGGTCATGATAATAGTTCCAATCCCTAAACCCAGTGTTCTCAGTGCTTGTACCACTTTCCTTTCTATCAGCAGGAACCCGCTCACTCTGAGGGGACATTGCCTTAATAAGCGGCGCTGTTTCCCTTTGCCACTGCGTGCCTCCTCCAATTCTTTGCTCCCTGTGCATGAGATGAACCTAGGAACCTGTCCTCAGCCCCATCACCCATTGTAACAGTGGCATCAACAGAGAAGAAGTGGTTGCATGTGGCACAAGCCACAGGTGTCTCAGTCTGTTCTGACAGAAGGGTCCCACTTCCCAGTGCTCTGGGCTGGAGTCCAGCACTGAGGTGCTGTGGACACTGAGTTGGGTGATGTTCGCTTTCCCGGGCCACAGGCAGCAATCCCTCCCTTTTTCCTCTCATAGTGCTGGAAATGTCCTCTTTTTACAAGGCCGCCAATCCCATCACAAGGGCTCTACTTGCAGGACTGCTTCTCCTCCCAAAGTTCTGCTCTCCTGAGGCCATCACTGGGGTGAGGATTTCAGCATGAAATTTTGGGGCAAAACCATTCACACAGTAGCAACATTCTAGGCACCCCTGTCTGATGCTTAACAGGGCCAGCCTCCCACCATGAGCTCTGCTTCTGGCCAAGACCAGGACTTTGGAGCCCACAGCAGCCTCCTGGGGTCTGTAAGCAGCCAGCAGGTGCCTGGGGGAGCATCCTGCCTGCGGACACCAGCAGCTGTCTGTCGGTCTTTTCTTCTCAGTACTAAGGACTGAACCAAGGGCTTTGCACTGAGCTATATCCACCAGCCCTTTTTATTTCAAGATAATTCTTGCTAAATTGTTAAATTGACTAGGTCAGGTTCAAACCAGCTGTTGTCTTGCCTCAGCCTCCCTCAGTGCTGGGATTACAGGTGTGCACCACTGGGCCCAACTGCCAATGTTTTTCAGATCATGTAAAGGAATCTGAATAATCTTTTCTAATAAAACTAGATTAAGCTTGGTGTAGTAGTGTGCACCTGTATTCTCCGAACCCTGGGAAGCTGAGGCAGAGGGTTGAAAGTTACAGCCCAATCCGGGGAATTTAGCAACTTTGGGAGCGTCTCTCTTAAAATAGAATAAAAGTGGGCTTCGGTTGTAGCTCAGTTTGAAGGCCCTGGGTTCAATCTCCAATGCCACAAAAATAAATAAATCAAAATTAGTCGAAGAGCTTCATGAAGCATACAATTTAGACCATGGTCATAAAGCATCCCTTTGTAGGTGAAAGTGAAATTGAGAAAATACTAAAATACAGTTAAGCAAGGCAGTTCATTTTCCAATGTTACTAAAAGAAGAAAATACTTAGGAATAAGATTAACAAGCAAAACTCTGGCATTTTAAACTACAAAGCGCTGTTGAAAGAAATGATAGAAGACAGAAACAGATGAGTAGAAGTAAGGTGTCTCATGCGCTCAGGTGGGAGAGGCACTCGTTACTATCCAGCGGACCCCATAGATTGAACACAAATGCATCCAAAGCGCCAGCCTATTTTCCCGTATTAACACTGATGCTAAAATCCGTAGGAGAAAGGCATGGGATTCCAAGTGCCCAAGCACTCTGGAGAAGGCAGGATAAAAGCCAGCACCGATGCGCACCAATTTTTAAGCTGGTGTGAGCAAGAAAATGCTGTGCTGAAATAAGAGCAGACACACAGACCAAGGGGACGGAATCAAGAGTCTGGAAAGAAAGACAGAGGCTGAGGTCAGTGGGAAAGAGGTCCCTTCACTAAACAGCACTGACCAGCTGACGAGCCCCTGCAGAAGAGTGGAGCTGAGTGTCCTGCACAGCATACATGAAAGTTAATTCCAATGGTCATAGACTGGACTATATTGGATTATTTTGTTGAATTCATACATGTACAATATTTAAATGACAATGGAATACCCTTCTCAGACAAAACTAAACAAAAAAAGGGGATACAAATGAAGGACCATTTTGTATCTGTATATTCAAAATAGGATAGATTACAGCTACTTTCTCTTAATTCAATGAATAGAGAGGTTTGTTTTAATAGTGTTTGTGGACAGGATATCATGTCTGCATCTTGTACTATGCATATCCTCTAAGAAGACAACAATATGCAATGTATTAATTATTGAAACTGTCCTACTAATCAGTTTTGAAACTGTCTCATTGATATTTGTTTCTCAACAAAACTATTAAAAGAAAAAAACAAATGGTCATAGAATGAAAACAAGAGACAAGAAAAAATGTCATATAACTGTCCTGCTACAATGCTGTATATGGTTAGATTTCTAAATTTCTGTGTAAAAATATGTAATTGTTTATTCCTATTTTAAAAATATTTTTTCTTTCTTTTTTTCTTCACATTCTGTAGGGATTTAAAGTTTAACATATCAATGCTTGATGGAAAATATCTGTTCCATGTTGTGTCTAAGATGTTTGAGATTCAGACAGATAGGTTAAGCTCAACTGCCTATGTTATAGGGCAATAATATCATTAAGCTTCTCTTCTGTAGGGTTAGCAGCTTAAGTTTGCAGACCAAAAATTAGAGAAAAAGAAGGGCTGCAAGGAAAGCCAACATTTTGGCCCTAGTCTTTCAAGGTCAGTGAGGACATAAAAGAACTTGTACTGTAATATCCTGTTACCAGTGGTGTCCCAAATTTTCTGCTCAAGGAGATTATGGGGCCACAGAGGAAAGTGATGGATGATGTGGAGTGTGCCTAAGGAGAGTCACATGGAGAGAAAACATTCTCTCGGGCTTTCACAGAGAGCAAATTGGTCAAGCAATGGCTGTGACTCATCCACATGGCTGACACTGACAAAGGATCTACAAACTGCAGTACAGGGTTTCAGGATAAATCCTGAGGGGATTTGACTGACCTTGTCAGATAAAATAGCTATTTTTCTTGTTATATAGGTCTTGCTTTATCTTGGTCTAGCCATCCAGCTGAAAAGTATAATAATGAGGTATAAAAAGTAAAGCCATATTAATATGCTGAGCTGTAAAATGCTCAAGTCAGCAACTTCTGACATTGCCAGGCCTATGGATAACCCACTATTATTATGGACTACTGGACTATATTGGATTATTTTACTGAATTCACACACTTACTATATTTAAATGGCAATGGAATAGCTATCTCTGACAAAACTAAACAAAAAAACGGGATACGAATGAAGGAACATTTTGTATCTGTATATACAAAATAGCATAGATATACAGCTACTTTCTCTTAATTCAATGAGAAGAAAGATTTGTAATAATAGTGTTTGGACAGGATAGCATGTCTGCATCTTGTACTATGAATAACCACTACAAAGACAACAATATGCAATGTATTAACTATTGAAACTGTCCTACTAATAAGTTTTGAAACTGTCTCATTGCTATTTATTTCTCAATAAAATTAATAAAAAAAGTAGAAGCAGACAAAACAAAACAAAACAACAAAAACCAAATGGTCATCGATTGGATTCCAAAAGACAAGAGTTAAAACTGTACTAACACCCCTGAGGCCAGGCTTGGCTGTGCACCTGTAAACTTAGTGCTGTGGGGCATGGGGGTGCTGAAGCAGGAGGGTCATGAGTTCTGGCCCAGCCTGGGCAACTTAGCAACTCAGTTAGAACCTGTCTTAAAATTAAAAATAAAAAAGGCTAGGAATGAAACTCAGAGCAAAGGCCCTAGGTTCAATCCCTAGAACTATAAACAGTAACAGACCAAAACAAATAGCAAAACAAAGCAAAACAAGTCTTGTAGAAGAAAAAAAGAAAATGCAGGGCAAATCTTTATGACATTGGGTTAAGCCATGTTTTCTTAGAGACAGTACCAAAAGCAGAAGAAATAAAAAGTGGACAAATTGGGTGTTCGTGAAATTAAATATCTTGCACTTAAAATTATCACAAAAGTGAAAAGACAGCCCACAAACTGAGAGAAAACATTTGCAAATTTGCATCTGATTCTATCCAAATATGCCAAAGTTCTTAGCATTCCATTTTGAAAAAAAAAATGAGCAAAGGATCTGAATACAGTGGTCCCTCACCTGTCATGGGGTTTACGTTCCAGACAACCCCTCGATAAGTGAGAATCAGTGAAGTAGCGATGTTATATTTATTTTAATGTTTATGTATAGTTTCAGACTTTGTAAATCCTTCCCACACTATTAAAAACCTTTTCCACACATTTAAAAACACTTCTAATATTCTCTTTAAAATGTGTTTAGTGCAGGGTCTACAGAGTCTCATGACACAGATTGAACTTGTAGTGATCCTCCTGTTTTCAGCCTCCCCAGCGCTGGGACTGCAGATGTGGGCCACCACGCCGTCTCAGTGCAGCCCGGGGGCAGGGCTGGCATGGCACTCTGGGGATCATACTCCAACCCCTGAGCCTGCCTAAGCAGGCGCTTTAGTCTGCTGAGCTATCTGGCCAGCCCCACTTCTAATGTTCTTAACCATTTTCTAAACTCATAAACCTTTGCAATTTTAGCGACACGTGTATACTGTACGGTACTGCAAAATCCTATGATGTAGCAAAGGATCTGCCTTAAATGATTTAGATTAATATTTTTTGAAAACCCGCAGAACAGCGAGTCTGAGAAAGGTGAACTGTGAAATAGTGAGGGACTACTATAGACACTTCTCTAAAGAAGATATAAAAGGCCAAAAGAGCACAGGAAAATGTTTTCCCATCATATCCTGGGGGAAGTGGCAACCCAGATCACAAGAAGATGTCACTTCCCATTCTCTAGCTGGTGCTGACCATAAAGACAGAACAGAAGGACTGAGCTTGGCAAAGACATGGGGAGGCCCAGGCCCTGAGGCGTTGCTGGTGGGAATGTAAAATGATTTGGTTACTTTTAAAATACCTTGGCCGTTCCACAAATGCTAAACATGGAGTCATCTCTCATCCAACAGCTCAACTCCTAGATACAAGCCCAGCAGAAATGAAGACACAAAAGCTTGTTCACCAAAGCTCACAGCAGCATCGCTGGTAACAGCTAGAAGGCAGAGACGGCCAAAGGTACATCCAGGGAGGAAACAGTGAGCAGTAGGTGCCATATTTGTGTGATGGAGAATTTTTCAGCAGCAAAGTGGAATGAAGTCCTGAAACATGCTACAATATGGATGAACATTATGTTAAATGAAAGAAGTTAGTTACAAAATCCCGCATAATGTGTTGTCCCATTTATATGCAAAGCCTAGAGCAAGTGAATCTATAGAGACAGAAAGGAGATATGCCATTGCCTCTGGCTGGGGAGGAAGGGACAGGGGCAGCGAGATCTAAGGGACACAGGGTCTTTTTCCAGGGAGATGAGACCATCCTGAAATTAGATTTGTTGGTGGCTATAAAACTGCAGATGTACAAAACCCATGGAACCGTACACTTTACATGCTGAATTTGTTGGAATCTAAATTATAGCTTAATAAAGCTGCTTATAAAAATCTTGGCATGATGGTGCATGTCTGAAACCCCATCACTCCAGGAGGCTGAGGCAGGAGGATCACAAATTTGAGCTTAGCCTGGGATTTAGTGAGACCCTATCTCAAAATAAAAATAAAAAAACTGCTGTGGATATGCTCACTGTGAAGGCCCTGGGTTCAATCCCTGACTGCAAAACGAAACGAAACGAAACAAAACCAAGGGAAACAAAACAAGGGGCCTGGCGGATATGCGTGACCGCGTCGCTGCAACCACCTGTAATGTCTCTACTCCGCACCCACAAGTGCTGTGGTCATCAGATGTGAGTGTGAAAAGGCCGAGCCAGGGGCCACAATCAGAGCTGCTGTGCATGGAGAGGTTGTGACACGCAGGGGTGAGCTCACATTTTGGTGCACGTCGTGTTGTCATTGATCCAACATTTCCTTTCCAGAAGCCTGCATCAGTACGAGTGAGAGCCAGCCAGTCCACGGCACATTCTGCACTCCGCCCCCACCCCACCCCCGAATGGCCTGGTTAAATGTGCCACTCTTAGAGGTGACCGTGGATGTGGATGCCCCCTGAAGGTTGGAGGTCATGACATAGGACTGTCTCAGTGCACAGCTCCAGGGGGCGCTGTTTCATTGTGAGCTATGCAAAGGGTGTGTGCAGGGGGGTGTGGGGGACTAATTCCCCGGCATCCTGAAAGGCGCAGAGCCTCAGCTGTGCTCCTACCTCTGATCTGTGAGCTGTCAGAGTCAACGACTACCACCGGGGACAGAGATGTACCCCTAATCTTCCTGTGGTCCTTTCAAACTGAAAAGGGAGGCAGCATATTCTAGTTAAACCTCTGAATATTCTCCAAATTTACGAAATAGCTGCATCCTGTGGGGACCGGCACCTGCTGTGTTCTGGTCCCTGCATGAAGCCTCTTCATTGTCACAGAGAACGGACAGCTCTCTACTTCCTGCGTAGATTAGACCTTCCAGCACAAGAGTGGCATCCAGCCTGTAGCCAGTATCTCCTGAAGTCAGACAGGTGACACGAATGTGTGCAGGTGCAGATGTAGGATGAGGGAGTGGGCACGCCAGCGACGCGCAGGGAGTGTGCTATTCTGCTGTCCAGGCTCGTACAGGACTCCCCCGGGGAAATGCCTGCAATGGGACAGAGGTGACCCTGAGGCCACACCAATATTTTTATTCCATGTCAAATCTGTTTTAAAATCCTGATTCCCAGGGCCATGGGCAAAATCTGGAGCAGTGAGAAAATGCCACTTTGTTAAAGAGCCACAAGCCAACCTTTGGCCCCTTGGAGAGGGATAGAGGGAGTGCTGCAGGCGGTGAGGGCTGGTGGGTGCAGGAGTTTTTGGCGGGTCTGGGTAGGATGCCTTTTACACAGCCTCACATTGGAAGGCTGCTATGGTTACCAAGTTATTTTGCATTTTGCCAAATACCTAGAGTTTGAAACCAGAGTTTTAAGCTCATAAATGTAAATCTGAGTGGTGGGAAAAACAGATCTGGAGTAGGTGTTGGGATAAAGCAGGCAGAACGGCTCTGGGTTTATCATGCAGGTGGCTAATACGAATTGCATTATTTTGCTTGGCTCAGAAGCGACCCCAAATCTTTTTTATTACTGGTGCCTCAGCTGCTCACCGGATCGTTTCAGCTCTTATGGGGAGAGGCTGTGACAGCCTGGCTCTCTAACGGAGAGGGTGGTAGCATTTCAATGTTCCACTTTCATATGCTCACTATCCAGAAATTGGGGCCATTTTGTGCATTATTAAGGACAACCACAGCCCTGTGCATTTGCCACAATTACACTGGTGACTGAGGTACACAGTAATCCAGGGTTGGGCATAGCCAAATGCAGATGCAGAGGACGAGGGTTTGAGGACTTTGCGCGGGCGGCGAGTAGCCTTGAAGAGCTGCACCTGCCCGTGGGGTGCACGGGGACACGCTTGCCTCTGAGAGGGTCTTGCAAATTTTGACAAAACAACAGCGATTTTCCACCTGTTTCAAGCCAGTGATGATAACCTGCTTGTGGGAGGGATGGTGGATTATTGCCTGGGAATCGAAACAGCAAAAAGCCTCTAAAATGCTTCTGTTGTGGGCAGCAGTTTGGGCTTTTATTCCACGCGGAGACAATGAACTGAAAATTAACTCTCATTTTGCAGCTAAAGGGTACAGACAGTTGGAATGAGTGTGGCTCCTGGGTCCGCCTCCCACACCTCTGTGCCCACATGTGTTTGATCTGGGTCTTTATTGGGTGGCTTGCCTTCACCTAGTTAAGTATGATGGGCAGGTTTCTGCTTTGATCTCACTCACTGTCTCTACAGCATTTCAAGATTTAATTATGTCATTTTTCCGAGCATAAGGATAATTTGTGTGGACTCTAGAGAAGTTAGACAATGCTTACAATCATGGGCAAAATAAATATTACCCAAATCACATGTCCCAAGGGAACAGTGTTTATATTTTGGTACATTTCTTGCAACTTCATTTCCCAACATTGTATCATATTAATTGAGTTCCTGGTACATGCCAGCCACTAGCAGTACTTATTCTGTGCGTGTGTCTGTCTGTGTATTTATTTATGCCTGAATTGAGATCTACAGTACTTGGGATTTTGTACGTTGCTGATGCTTCATTGCTTACATTTCCCCCTGCCTGGGCAGTAGCTTTTTAATTGATACACATAATTTATCATACAAATTTATTGTGGTCTGTTGAACTGTTTGCTTGTTTTTACATATGTAGGAGGGTCCCCATTTCTAGCTGTTACAAATTATGATCCGAATATAAATTTGTGTGTGTGTTCATTTAATTGCTACTGGAGGATGAGTTGCAAAACGAGGCTCCACAGTCCAAAGCATGAACTTTATGTGAGCTTTGGATGCTTACTCTCCAATGTGCTCAAGAAATATTTTGGGATTCTCTCTTCTATGGTGAAGGTGAGTATCATTCGACAGTACTTCTCCTGTGTGCTACACTGCTTTATAGCCTCAACAGTCTGATGTTTTAACCTCTTATTTTTGCATTAATTTATATTTTTATTAATAAGCACAATGTTTTATATACTGCCATGTCACTCAGCTTTCTGTTGATGCAACAAAATACTTGAGAAAAAAACTTGAAAGAGGACATGTCTATTTTTGTTAGTAGTTTGAATGCCCATTCCACAGCCACTTGGCTTCACGGCGTTGGGGCGTGTGGTGAGGCAGAACATCATGGCGGAAGAGAATGGGAAAGGGAGCCGCTCACTTATGGCTGCTGGGAAGCCAAAAAAGGACAGAAGAGCCCAGGGTCCTGTTTTCCCTTTCCAGGCCATGACCTAATGTTAGGTCACCCGATGACCTAACTTCCTCTTCCCAGGCCCCGAGTCTTAGAGGCCTCACCACCCCTCTGTAGCACCACAGGCTGGTGACCGAGCCTTGAACCTACGCTGCTTTGGGAAACATCGCAGGTCAACAGTTGGCTAGCTATGTATTTTCTAGCTTTAGAACTTGCTTTCAAAACCACAGTCTTCAGTTCATTTGCTCATATTCTAAGTCTATCTTTCTACTTTTAACTTGTTTATTATTTTCTAGTTTTAGTGTCTCTGGATGGTTTTTCTGGTCTCTGCTGTCATTTCTTGTGCTATGGTCAGAAAATTTTTTCTACTTTGAGCCTTTGTGTGAGCTTCTGTCCTGTGACAGAGTACATGAGAGAAACAATTTTTTAAAAACTGTATGTAGTACAGAGTCTACAGGTCTCACCACGTAGGTCAGACTTGTAGTGATCTGCCTGCGTACAGCCTCCCAAGTGCTGGGATTATAGGAATGCACCGCCACGCCCAGTCTCAATCTCCTTCTCGGTGTGCCCCAGGGGTAGAGTCAGCAGGGCACACTGGGCACTGAACCCCAGCCACCACCCTCTGCCTAAGCAGGCACTTTAGTCCACTGGGCTATCTGGTTGACCCTGCGAGGAACAATTTAAAGGGGAAAAAATTGATTTGGGCTCATAGCTTCTGAGGTTTCGGTCCATGGTCAGTTAGTGAAGCAGAGGCATTGTGGTGAAAGAGCACAGGGACAAAAGCTGGCCACCTCATGGCAGTCAGGAGGCAGAGGGAATAAGAGCCTGAGGGGCTGGGGCTGGGGACCAGATATGGTCCTCAAGGTCACATCCCCATTGCCTGCTCCCTTCAACAATGCCCCACTCAAGGTTCCACCATCCCACAATAATGCCATCCAATCATGACCCCACCAATGAATTAATCCACTACTGAAGTGAAAGGTTTCACCATCTAATCACCTTTAAAAGCCCATCAAGTGGCAGCCACGTGCCCAGCATGTGGCCTTTAGGGACCTTCCAGATCCAAAGCACAGCAGCCTCCTCATGTTTTTTCTTGTCTGGCCCAGCTTGTGTATTTAACTTGCTAGACCATCTGGAGCTTATTCTGATATATGACAGTGTAAGGAATGAACTTGGTTTTCACTCACTAGCTCAATTATTGCTACATTTCTTGGTGTGTGCAGGGTGTGTAGAGCTCACGCAGATGGGGAACTGAGCAGGTGGAGGCTGGGCTGGAAGCGAGCTCCGTGTCCCAAACCTCACTGCTGCAATTCTCACCCCCAAGTGCAAAGGACAGTGGACTGGTTGTGCTCTTTCATCTAGTGTTTATAAGTTTTATTGAGACGCAGTTCACATACTACACAATCCATGTGCTTGAAGTGCGGAACTCGATGGCTTTTAGGGTGGCATGTGATCATGCAACCCTCACCATAGTCAAGTCGAACATTTTTATGACTTCAGAAGTAAGCCCCACACTCTCAGTGTTCGCCCTCCAGCTCCCCCACACTGGTCAGTTTTGCTATTGCTGACACAAAATACCTGACTCCCATAGTCTGAGGAGAGGCTTATGTGGCTCATGGTCCCAGGCTGCGGTCAGTGGGGTGCAAGGCAGGAACAGCATGGTAGAAGCATGTGTGTGGGGGGGGAAGCTGCCCTCATGGTATCCAGGAGGTGGAGCACAGGGGAAGAGCGTGCACAAGATGCACCCTCCCAAGGCTTGGCCTCAGGACCACCTACTCCTGCTGGGCCCCACTTCCTCCAACTGGGCCCCACTCCAACAGTGATTCAGCCTTAAACACCATGACCCAGCCAGCTCTGCAGGTCAGTGGGGTGCTTAACCCCATCAAAGCGGCAACTGAGATGAACTGGCGCATCCATTGCTACCTCAGATCAAGGCAACCATCAGCTTATCTCTTTCTCCACAGAGGTGGTTATTCTGGGCATTTTGTATTGTGGAATCACACAATATGTGGTCCTTCTGGCTTCACTCTCTGAATCTGGCTTCTCTTACTGAGCAGAATGTTTGTAAGGCTCATCCATGTTGTAACATATGTCAGCGCTTTGTGCCTTTTGTTGCCAAGTAATATTCCGCTGCATGACTACACCATATTTCACTATATCTATTCAGTTGAGGGCCATTGAGTTGTTCAACTTTTCATATCTTGATTTCCCACATCCTGTGAACATGGCCATTCCATTCTCAGGACAACTTTCTCTAAATTTCTTACAAAGCAGAGTATTCCTGCCAAGGGCCCCATTATCCTGTTCAGGAATTCTGAATTGAGTTGAAGCCTATTAGGATGACCACAGGGAACATGGAAAGTCACTCTTCAGGGTCTGCGACTTCGACCCTTTAGTTTTAAGAAAGCCTGCAGATTCTTAGAGGTGAGTGTTGATGGGTGCAGGGTCTCTGAGTACAACTGCCTGCTTGTGGGGTTCCACCGTCAGGTTTCATATCAAGCATCTCTAATCTTGGTCCTCCTTGAAAGGTGTCACATAGATTTAGCCTGACATGCCTGCAGCCATTACTGCCATGTCTGTCACTGTGTGATGCTGGTCAGCTTTTCCTCATGTTGTAAAGCCAGTGGGAGAGGGGCGAGGAGCCCAGGGGCAAGGCTGGAGCTGGTCATGGAGAGCCTTGTGGTGATCAGCCCAGACAGGCTTGGCCTCCAAGGCTGGTTCTGATGGGGCTGTGGCATCCTCACTCTGGGTGAGTAAGGAATTAATTCTTTCTGTGCCCAACCTGCAGTGAAAAGTCATTTAGTCAGATAGGTTCTAGGTGACCCCCTGATGGTGCCCATGAAGATTTATGCATAAAAGGACACAGACCTAAAATCCTTCCTACAGGTGCTCTGGCCACTGCTCCAGCCACACTCAGGGCTGCTATATCTTCCCTGGTCTGCTGCTTATTGAGGGCTCCACTACCATTCTGGGCTTCTGCTTCATTTGTTAGGCTGTGACCCCACGGTGAAGCCAGGGTAGGACTTGCTCATAACCACAGCTGGAAAATTAAATTTTATTTTCAACGCATCTTTACTCTTCTTGCTGCAGATTTGTCTGGCTCCATGCCAGTCTCCCTGTGGCTTTGGTTTTAATATCTGGTCATAAACCCCTCAATGTTACAGCTGCAATAAGCTGGTCCTGGTGTCATGTTCCTCAATAGAGTTAATTAAATTCTGAGCACTGTGTGTGAATGGAGATTATAAACCTCCTTGGCCAGAGACCGTGGGTTGGATGCTCTTGACTGGCATCTGGGTGAGTATTCAGATTATCTTTTAACACTAGTGTCCACACAGAACAGACGGAACCATCTGGGGTTGTATGGGAGGCCACATTTCTAAGGCTCTTTTAGAAATCCTAACATGCTCCCACCTTTAGATATCTCCCCCAGAGAGATGAAGACATTCATTCACAGAGGCCTACACAAGCAGGATCATGGCAGTAGTCTTGGTTTTAGCCCCAAATTAGAAACAACATAGGCATCTGTCGCCAGAATGGATAAGCAGGCTGAGGTATAGCCGTGCCATGAGCCACTCAGTAAGAAAAAAAAACAAAACGGGGTAAACACAAGTCCATCCTGGATGTGGTAATTACTTGTGGTGTCAATTTGAATAGATTAAGAGATGCCTGTCAGATTAGTGGGACACAGTTTGGCCTGTGTCTGGATGGTTGACTTGTGAACCCCAAACTGAAGCATGGAAACCTGCCCGGGGTGTGAGTAACACCAGCCAATAGGCTTAGAGCCTCAGTAGAATGAGGAAGAGGGC
The DNA here is from genome assembly GCF_000260255.1 of Octodon degus. Taxonomy (NCBI): domain Eukaryota; kingdom Metazoa; phylum Chordata; class Mammalia; order Rodentia; family Octodontidae; genus Octodon; species Octodon degus. The sequence continues at coordinate 14,076,350 of NW_004524607.1, forward strand.
TCACTTCTGCTTCTTTGGAGCAGCTCCAGGCTTCTCCCAGGGATGTTTATTCTACTTCCTTCAGACTTCCACCACAGACCATTCAGCCTTCCAGAGCAGACCCTTCAGGTTTGTGATGTGGACCTGCAATTGCGGGACTCTGTGATGAGCTCCAGGCCTCTGGCTCTGGCTGGATCCTCTAGTTCTCCAGCACACAAACTACCCTTCTCATTCTTCCATCCTTGACTGCAAGCCTACTTTGTAAATTCTTACTATAGTGTGTTAAATGTGTCCCTCTAGTGAACCTAAACTAACTGATATATAAGAGGATTATATTTTATGGAGTTCAATGACTACTGAGATGAATGTTGCTGGGAGCTCAGGGGAACTTTCTCGGGTGATGAAAACACTTCATATCTTGACTGGTGTGGTGGTCATTATAGTAGATATGTCTATCAAACTCACCCAAGTGAGCACTGAAAACCTGGCATTTCAGTCTATAAATGTTCGCTCATAATAAAATGTTCTATGATGACCTTGCCCTGTAAATTACTGGAAATTAGAATGTCTATCCCTCTCACCTTTCAGAGTTGAACTTCTTGGCCTCAGAATCAGAGTGTGAAGCATAGATCCCCATTTAGCATGTCACACAATGATCTCTGGAATCTTCTTTTTTCTTTTTTTATTAATTTTGTTGAGAAACAGAAATGAGATAGTTTCAAAACCGATTAGTAGGACAGTTTCAATAATTAATACATTGCATGTTGTCTTCATAGTGGTTATTCATGGTACAAGAGGCAGACATGGTATCCTGTTCAAACACTATTAGTACAAATCTTTCTTCTCATTGAATTAAGAGAAAGTAGCTGTATATCTATCCTATTTTGTTATCCAGATACAAAATGGTCCTTCATTTCTATTCCTTTTTTGTGTTTAGTTTTGTCAGAGATGGGTATTCCATTGCCATTTAAATATAGTAGGTGCATAAATTCAGCAAAATCATTCAATATAGTCCAGTAGTCCATAATGGTAGTGGGTTATCTGTAGGACTGGCATTTTCAGAAGTTGTTGACTTGAGCCTTTTACAGCTCAGCATATTAATATGGCTTAACTTTTTGTACCTCATTTTTATACTTTTCTACTGGATGGTTAAGACCAACATAAAGCAAGACCTATATAACAAGAAATGTAACTTTTGTATCTGAGAAGGTCAGTCAAATTCCTTCAGGATTTATCCTGAAACCCTGTGCTGCAGTTTGCACATCCTTTGTCAGTGTCAGCCATGTGGATGAGTCACGGCCATTGCTTGACCAATTTGCTCTCTGTGAAATCCTGAGAGAATGTTTTCTCTCCATGTGACTCTCCTTAGGCACACTCCACATCATTGATAACTTTCCTCTGTGGCCCATAATCTCCTTGATCAGAAAATTTGGGACACAACTGAGTTACAAGATGTTACAATACAGGTTTTTCTATATCCTGAGTCATCACTGACCTTGAAAGGCTAGGGCCAAAATGTTGGCTGTCCTTGCAGCCCTTCTTTTTCTCTAATTTTTGATCTGAAAACTTAAGTTGTTAACCCTCCAGAACAGAAGCTTAATGATAATATTACCCTATAACATAGGCAGTTGAGCTTAACCTCACTATCTGTCTGAATCTCAAACATCTTAGACATAACATGGAACAGTTATTTTCCATCAACTATTGATATGTTAAACTTTAAATCCCTACAGAATATGAAGAAAAAAAGAAAGAAAAATATTTTTAAAAATAGGAATAAACAATTACATATTTTTACACAGAAATTTAGAAATCTAACCATATAGAGCATTGTAGCAGGACCGTCCTATCACATTTTCTTTCTTGTCTCTTGTTTTCATTTATTACCCTATATTTTACACATTTACTTGAAAGACAGTATAGCAGTAATTGATATGACATGACAAGCAGTACATATTTAGAAGACCTGAATGACAGGTATTCCAAGCATGACCCTAGTATTACATATTGCTATCTTCAGTGCAGTTGCTTAGTTCACAGGTATCAGTATATTTAGTTAGACTGGGTGATAATCCTATCAATTAACTGCTAGTTTCAAAAACCTGCTGAAGATTCTCAGGAGCATTGCCTTAACTATCTTGTGCATATAAATGTATGCCTTTGCCCATGTCATGTTTGCTAGCTTTTCTCCTTGCCCTCTTTTCGTTGTTTAATTCTTAAGTTTTCACTTTCTTTTTAATTGTGTGATATCTTTCTATTTTTATTTCTTTTTTTGAGTTCTCATACTAGGGAGACTATATGATATTTACACATGTCAGTGGAATGTTCTTATGAGTCCTGTCCAGATGTTCCCCGGAGGAAGGGTCCAGGTCCCCTTCCTGGAGGAGCACCTCACAGGTTGGGTGCTCCCATGGGAGAAAAAGGTATTTATTAAGTGGCTCCTGAATGTTCACTTTTGTAGGTGCTAAGAGGAGAATGGATTCTGTTATTCAGGGATATCTACCAGGGCCCCTCTGCTTGATCAGAGCCAATGAAACAGCTACCTCCAGAATAGAAGCCATGTGACAGGTGAGGTCAGGTTGAACTGTCCCTTATCTTGGTGGTGTCAGTCTGTGGTCACTAGAGTCTCCTCCCCTGGGAGAGAGGTGGTTGGCAGGAGATGACACCCCAGTGATTACTGCACTTTAGGGCTGGCACCACTTTTCCTTCTTCTGAGATCTGTGACTATGTAGTCATGGTCCGTGACTTGGTAGATATGGTAGCATCTGGCTACCAAGGTCTGCCCAATGGCTGCCAGCAATGGCAACTCAGCCTGGCCAAACAAAGCCCAGTCAGCACCAGCTCCTAACTCAAATGCTTGGAACATTATATGTATCAGGAATTGCATGGCACTGTTGACCTGGGTTGGCATCTGGATAAAGTCTCCAGGGAACGGTGGCATTGAGGGAGAGGTATGGAGCTTACCACCCAAATTGTTGCTTCTCCCAAGATGCGGGGTGACATTCATAAAGAAATGTAACTCCTGTTCAATCAGAAGAGACATTTTCTTCTTTATGAGGCAACAATAAGCAGAAACACCAAAGCAAAACCTAGGATTTGGAGGCAGATTTATTTATGTTGATGGGCACTGATGGGGCTCATTCCCAGAGTATCAGGTCCCAATCTCTGGTGGTCCAGGGCTTTTATATGACACACAAGTAGGAGGTGCAAAGGAGGCACAAAGTGGAGACAGAACAGCCTGGAAATCCTTCTGGTTAGCTAGCAGGGTGAGATCATAGGTTACAAGGGTAGATTAATGAAGCTCGGTACTATGGTACAGTCAGGCCTCCTGTACGCTCAGTTATGCTCTCGTGGTTACAGGCTCAAGAAAGTAATTGCAAAGCCTTAAAGTAGTTACAGAGAAGTAGTTTCAAAAGAACAGATTTTTTAAAAGAACAATTTCTCTAGTACAATTTTCCCGTTTAATTTCCTCTCTTGTCATTACTCAGAAAAACCTCTTTCAATGCTGGGGCTGTTCTTTTTCTTTTTATTTTTTTATGTATTTGCAGGGTCTCATTACATAGATCGGACTCCTGTTTTTCAGCCTCCCAAGAGCTGGGATTACAGGCATGCACCACCACAACCAGTCTCAATCACCTTCTCAGGGTGCCCCGGGGGCAGGGCTGACATGGCACTCCAGGGATCAGGGGCTGTTCTTTTTATCTAAAGCTGCATAAATAGGGGTAGCTCTTAAGATTATGTAACCCAATTAATCAGGAAGGGCCTTATCAGGAGAAGAAACATAAGGGCTGTCAGGAGTCCCCAGAAGGTTTTTAGTTATGGTCCCCAGTCAGATAGACCTTGGAATCATCTCTGTTTCTGGTTTTACTCTTGAGTGCAGTTATTTAACCCCTCTCATCAGAACTTCCTGGAGTATTCCAGACTTATTAGCCTAGAAACAGCAACTTTCTCCTAGAACATTACAAACCCCTCTTTGTAGTTCTTGTTCAGCTAATTGAGAGATGACCTTGAGGTGATCTATTTTCATAACCATTGGGCCCCCCCCTTGATAGGAGGCTGTGGACATACATTCCCAGGAGGGGCCGTTACATTCCATTCTGAATCTGCAGCTGTGTGTTGATATTTGTCTCCTGGGCACAGAGAGAAATTAAAGACTGTGAGAGCAGATTCCCCATGGGATCCTCTGGGCCCCTCAGGGTGAGCTCC